>NC_045482.1:33093658-33426470 GCF_009650955.1 Corvus moneduloides | reverse complement strand
TTGAAAACAGGAAACTCCAGCTGTAACATGAGTGACCCAGACAGCAAAAAGCTAGACACTAAACTAAATTGGAAGGCAGGAAGTCAAAGTTCATGCTCATACCACAAACAATACAAAAATAATGAAGTTCCTCTGAGATACATTTGGCACAGCCAAATGTCATTGTGAAGCATAAAATATAAAAGAACATATAATATAAATGTTTATAGAAAAATAGAGCAAAGAATTGTTGACAATTTTCCAACAGTGTTCCAAAGAGCTAATCTATCTGCATACATTTTCATAAACACTATATGTCCACTATAAACTGAACACTGACAGGATGCCTAACTCCCTGAGGTTCTCTTAACTAAGCCATTCAAAAGCTCTGGGTTTTGGTATCTTTATTCTTTGGTTTCCTAAACCTTGATTTTAGTTCTCTCTCAGCTCCCAGGATACTGCTAGAGTCCCTGCTCCATTAGGCACTTCTTTTCTGCTCCTCTGACACTCTATTGTAAAGCAATTTTTACTTCTCTGGGGACCTGCCTCTCTGCACTTTGAGCTCTAGAGTGTTCCACAGGCTCACACAAAGCCTTTACAGCCCACATCCAGAAACATATCACATCCTGTTTGCATCAGAGCTCCCCAACGATTTCCCCAGCAGCTACGTTTGGTCTGTTGCTGTTACCTCCCGGGACCACATTTCTATACAAACACTACAGACACAAGTGTATGTGCCTACAGCAGAGCCAAGTGCTCATTTTGGGGACACAATAAGCCAGTGCAGAAGAAAGTCTAACACCTAACAGGGGTGCAGCTCTGCAAGTCAGGGATAACACAGCTGAAACAAATGGAGACACTTACATCTGAGCAACCGGTGGTTGCCAGAGCCCTAATCTAGATCTACACAGATGTCTGAAAGCAGTTTTATTCTGCACCAGGGCTACCACAGTTACATTCAAATCTTCCTAATTCCACTCTGTGGGAAACAACAGAAGTTTTAAATTTAGTTTCATATACATTTAATTTATCTGAGACTATAAGTCATCCCTAGACTCCTGGCTAGGTAATCTGTCTAATCAGCAGCCATGTGTTCCAGCTTCAGAGCTCCTCTGCATCCTTGTGTTCTGTAACCAACCTCCCTTTGCTCTGATCAGCCTTGTGCTCAAAAACTCAGAAGGTAATTTCTGCCTCTGCCTCTCTGAGAAAAACTCTCATCCTCATTATGTCAACAGAGAAGGAAGGATTGATAAAACTGCACCCTACATATCCTACAGAAGATACTTCTCTGCAAAACTCAGGCACTGGAGCCAGCAGACACAGAAGGTAAACTCTGCATTGTCAAACATCCGCAATAGCTCACAGCTGATCTAACACTTCACCACACAAACAACATTGGTATTTTCCACAAACCTTGCTCAGATGATTTTTTCTCTGAAGTTCCTTTTTAATCTGGTTGGGTTTTTTTCCTTCCAACTTCTCTTGTTTATTCCCTTGCTTTCTTTATTACAGTGAACCTCAAAAAATATCATTCCCTCTTAAAAGAGTGGCCATCAAGTCACTGCTGAGCTTAGCCATGCCCTAGTGACCTCCTGAAGCCAAGGGGCTTCAGCACATGCATGTCGTAGGGAATCAACTTCTGTTTAAGCATGTGGATAAATTCTTTTAAATTGTAACACATGGGAAAAAGAAAACTGAAACAGGAAAGACTGAAAAAGACATTGAAATAAAAGAATTTTTAAAAGCTTCCTTTTTATTGCATACCTCTTTTCATCATAGGTTTGGCAATTTCTGTTTAAAAAAGTACTGTTAATTCACCTGGCAGCTATCAATAGAGCAAACCACATTAATTCAGAAGCTTTCCAAAAGTTTTATTTCTGTTAATATTTACTGGTTACACAGAGATCATTAGCACCTGTCACCATCATTAGTGACTATTTTATTCACAAGAGATGTAAAATCTCTTCAAGGAAAGGCAAAAACTACAATAAAAACAAGTGAAGTTTCCTTTGTCATCAATATTTTGTAAATGCAAAATTAAGAGACCCATAGGCTTGGGTCTGCACTTTGAAGATAATGTAGCATTTTGCATTCTGAAAATTTGTATACTAATTTTGAGATTATGGACCCATTCTTCAAATGACATTTACTGCCAATATTTACTGCTAATTTTGCTATTATGAACTGGGTTTGGTGATGCAATAGCATGGAAAGAAACACAAGGCAGGAGTGTGGGATAAACTGGTACCTGCATGTACATTGATCTGTAGTAAAAATACAGATGTGTAAATCTCTGAAAACCAAACACAACATTTTAAGATGGATATTCAAGGGCTGGCAATCTTTTTAAAGCCAAAAGGGCTCAGGCTGAGCTTGAAATGTGAAACAAGTTGAAGAACACATTAAGGCAAATGAAAATGCTGGAAAACACCTCAGTAACTATTCAGTGAAACTTAGTTTATCCCAATTAAATGCTAGCCTTGTATTTTTCAATAAATGCAATTAGTAGAGTTACTGCAGTTTCTGTGAAACTTCTCTGATATATTTACAGTGCTTTCAACCTTTCTTGCACACAATTCCCCATAAGATAAAGAAGTTTACAATCTTGGGAGAAAAAACTTAAAAAGCATTATCAAAATGGATAAATGGATTTAATGACAGGTTGTTTTTTTTTACTTATGCCTGGTGTTTTTGCATTTTGCAACTTAAGTTGTGACAGAGCTTCAATTTGTTTCCTCACTCAAGTAATTGAAGTTGCAATACTGTTTCCCGAATTTGCAATTTCAATTTGCTCATTCTTCTCCTGAGACTCATCTTTCCTCTTCACAGTGAAGGTCAACAGAATCAGTCAAATATGTCTTATCTGTGTCTGAGATTGGATCAGTGAGAATTAATAGAGAATGTTCTGTGCTTCCACTGGTTTGGCATAAAGGGATTAGAAGTGTTTAGGAAGGAAAAATAATTATTATCCTCTGTGTTTAATTGTGATGATAGGTTATTAACAATCACTTCAGGGAGGGGAAAAAAACTTTTTGGTAGACATTTACAGCATTTTCTAATAATGATTTTCTAATTCTAAAGATCCCTATGCATGAAGTGCACAGAACGTGTAACTCAAAGGTAAATGTTGTACCAACATTACACTTCAGAGAGTCTTGGTGCAATACTGACAGGTGCACAGAGAGTGGATTCCAGATCTATTTGTAGTTAAAGGTGTCTTAGGTCATTGCACAAAGTATTCTATATGAAAATAATTGTTTGATTTCCTCTCACAAAGAAGCAGAGTGGCTTAGATGTAATTCAATATTATTACATGGTTGAGGGCAGCCTTTTGCACATACACACACCAAGATACCAAGTGCACTACGATTTATCATCTATCCTCAAGCAGGCACATACAGTGTGGTTCATTATTTATCCCTGTACATGCACTTGTATTTACACACACTTACTGTAGACCACTAGTGGCTATGAGCTTCTGTGCTATCTAAAAAAAAAAATTAATATTATTTTGCTCTCTCTAATGTGCAAACTGTCAAAACAAATCCATTTTACAGCAAGTTCAGTGTGTGCAGCAGACAGCTCTCTCAGGCCACTCACATGGGTTTCTCACTGTAGGTCTTGGGTCACTCGGTGGCAAGAAAATGTCACCATCACCTGAGTTTTTCTACCTCAACACCCACATCCTGCTATCATTTCTTACAAACTCATGTAAGAAAGCTCTCATCTGAGTCCTGGTGTAGAGGCACTCCTGTGGCACAGCAGGACTGTGCTAATAGGAAAACAGCACCTTTCCTTAAGGAAAATCACATCTTTTTTTTCCCCAAACCAGCTTGATTTGAACCCAGCAACTTCAAACTATAAAAACATGCCTGTCCATCACTTGACCAAATGGAGCAATTCAATAACCAGCAGATGTGCAAACAAGCTCTCTGAGTGTTTACTGGTGCGTCCCCCAGTCTCTCAAAACACTGCTCTGCACGGCCTAGGACACAGCACTTCTGCTGAAGTAGCTTGAAGAACAGGAGCAGGCAAAGTGTAAATCCTTATATTTACACTTTTATCAGAAAAAAATGGTTTGCAAGAGGCCACTTAGACTTCCCTACTCAAAACAATGGGAACAGGTACTTTTCCATGCACTGAACAATAGTAGTTCAACTTGTAGGTGTGCATCTATATAAATTTTATAGAAAATAAAATCTGATGGCATTTTTAATTAGTTGAGCAGATTTATGTGACATTTTCCCTTACACAAAATGAAAAAATATCCAAGTGCACGTATGCACCACAGAATTTTTTGATCTCAAAAGCTCTTCCTTACTTTATTTCTCTCTGTATCCTTCCAGATAAGGAAATTTGGTATAAATTTGGTATAAATTCAAAACTAGTCTCTCTTAACTACAGAAAACTGAAAAAGTCTTGCTTCTGCTGTGGTATCTAAAATGTAATGGACTGTTCCTGGACTTGTGCACAGCACAAAGCACATTTCTCAGCTGGCATCAAATCCCAGCAAAGACAACTCAGAAAACAGAAAATGAGCAGAAATGTGAAGTAGTAGGTATTTATCAGTAATGCTTGAACAGTAGCAGTATGTTATTTTGCTCTGATCTGAAGCTGCAATATTTTCAGCAGACAGAGTTTGGAGCTGCTCTTTTTCAAGGACAGGAAGGAGAGTTTTTCTAAGTTATTAAATCAGAAGGACTAAGTTCTCCAGGCACACAGAGCAAGATCAGATGCATCCAACAACTCTTCTTCACATGTGCTGTACCCATCAAAGGATGAGGAGGCCCAACCTGCCAAACAAATGTCTTATATTGAGCTGGAGGGTTCCAAATGCCTCACAACAGTGTCAGATAAACAAAAGGAGACACAAGAAGGTGACAGGGAAGCTCTCACTCAAGTGTTGCTTCTGTTTCGAAGATGAGTGACAGACAAAGGACTTTCCCCCACTTAACAACAAAAAGAAATCTCTGACTACTCGAGCCAGCCAGACAGAAATATCAGTGTTGTGCAAAATCTTTTGTAAGATAAAGTACACAAATATATTTCAGATTTAAAGAGAAACCCAATCAAAATAGCATAAATTATGCTTTCAACTGTAACTTTTAATGAGAAAATCAATACCACGGTAATAACATTTCAATAATTTCATTAAATATTAAACTTTACTGACCACAGAGATTACCCACTTACCAGTTTAATTTCTTTTCTGCTAGAAAATAATTGTATCAGATACTTATTGATTGGCCAGTAATAATTCATGTAATGAATGTAATAAATATTCATTTAGCTCCATGCAAAATTACTATAAAACAAGTCTCACCAGAAGAAGCATGAGATGGCAGAAAAAAAAAAACAAGGGACAACCAGCAGAATATCCATTTCTTTTCTGTGATGGATATTGATTTATGATTTATGATATAGTGGAAGAGCTGAAACCACTGCCTGCTTTACCACAGTTAAACTGCATAAAAGCACGAGCCAGGGCCTGTCAGCATCCCCACGAGGGAGTGGGGCAGGCTGGGGGCAGCTGGGAGCACCCCATGGCCAGGCAGGGCTGTGGCATCTCACTGGTGCAAGGACTGGTGGCACTGGGGGCTGAAATGGGGTCCTGTGTCATGGGTGGGGTGGCAGACGTGCCATGGGGGCTGCTAAGGGCTATTAGTGTCCTCTGTGCCCTGATAGCTAATAGTAAAACCTATCAATTGAAACAGAAATACAGGAATGTTCACCTCTAACAACTAATTTCCAAGGCAAAGAGGCACCCAACATAAGAGAAGATCTATTTTGATAGAGCCACAGCCTGGCACTGGGGAAGTTGCTACACACATTTCCATGTTTGGCTTTTCAACTTTTTAAGTAAATTTATTACGGGAGAAGTCAGCCTGGGCAGATCCCACAGTCCCATTAGAACCTGGGCATAAATGGGAAGCCTGTAAAGGCTCAAATGGAATATATAAAAAGTTTTTTATACATTACTGAAGAAATGAACTTGTTTCTTTTGATGGGTATAACAATTTTCCTAATTTAAAAAATATTCCTAGCACTTCCCTACTACTTTAAGCATACTCACTTCAATAAAGTTCCTCCTAATTTAAACCCATGTAAGACAGAAATCAGACATCAGTGCCAATGTGCTCGCTCTGTAAATCAGCAAATTTCCCTCTCTGCTAAAAGTGAGATTTCACAGTCAATTTAAGCTGATCTAAGACTGCACTGCTCCTGAACAGGGCAATCTAACTTTCTTTTATCTCCAGCTGCGTGTTCCCACCACATCCCTTGTGTGGGCTCTAGAGATCATACAGCAACAGGATAAACATGATCAGCTCACTGATCCTACTGAAAACTAACACTGAAAATACTTAGTTTTCAGCCAGTTTCCAAAGAGCTGAAAACACCCCTTTGTGTGACAATCTACAGTTAACCCTTGAATAAATTGTTTGTGAAACCTCACCGTTAGACAGAAGCCAAAAAAAAAGGAATTTATCAATAACTGTGTAACAAGTGAGATGCTACAAAAACCTGGCAGTCTGTTGCAGGCAATTACAATATTTTAAAAGAGCAAATTTTTTTCCAGTTTAGAAATCCCAAGTCTTCACAGATCTTAATGTATAAGAAACAACAGTTAAATTAAAACAAATTTCAGCAAAACACTAATTTTGCAAAATGTATTTCAAATCTACAAAGACTTAGTTCACATGAGAAATATGATCCAAGAAAAACACTCATCATGAAAATGTTGTCATTCACTTCTTAATTTTTCTTTAACATTTTTCTTACCTGATTATTTTAAAATTTTATGCATTTTTAACCTGGCATTGGAGATTTTAATTTGTAAATTTTTATCAGGTACCTTTTGCTAACTTTGCTTATAAAGCAATTAAGATCTTTTTTCCCCTGGTCCAGTCTTCCCTGTTTGTTAGATTTTATCTGGGCAGTATTGTGATGATAAGCATACTGTTCCTTTCTGAGGTTTATTTTGTGCTATTTCTGGTTTTATCTAGCTTCTAAGGTGTGTTGCAAGATGAGAAAGAACATCTTTTATGGCAGTCAAAGATACAGCAATAGAATAATGTCAGAAGAATAGGTTGCTCTTATTAAGTTACTTGTACCATTATCAAGTGGTTTAATGTGTACATTAGAAAGGTAACAAGGATAAACAACATCATCCTAGATAAAAATATATTCATTAATAATATCAAAATAATTGGATAAATTCTGAATTTTCAAAACCATCAAGCTCAGAAGTGTAATCACTGTTTTCAACCCTGTTCTGATGCTTGCATTTTATAAATACACATTTTTTAAACTTCAACGTAGTCCTTGTAAGGATGGTAACCCATCTGATGAGGTCTCTATGCAGGTGGAATTCCCAAAAAGGACTTATTAAGAGTTTCCAAGTGTCCCCATGCTGTCAAAAGTAAATTAAGGGCATCTATGAAGTCTGCTAAAACAAGATTTTTATTGCAGTCATAATTTTCATGCTGTAAGCACACAAATTAAGACAGGGAAATGTCTTTATTATAGGTCTTGTGAAAAACAATCAAACGGTAACATTTGGTAGATACAGACCTAAACTTGATTTGAATTGAGGACTTAAAAGCCTTAGACAATCTGTCCTATTACTGTTCTCTGTAACATTTGACTTCTTAACGTGTTATTCTTTTGTAATGTGATTATGAGCTGGATTATTACCAATTGCTTGTGTGTGCAGCTTTGCTCCTGTGCACTGATTTGTATTTTTAATACAATAGCCCCCATTCACACACTAAAAAATCAGCCAGCATGTAGAGATTACAGAAGTTCTGCGCAGAGTGGTTCACCATCAGTAGGAGATCTATGCCTAAACCCTGTTTAAACGTTAGGTTTTTAATGGTGCCCTCGCAAATCAACAGCTGGGGCAGAAAAGATGACTTTTTTAAGAATAGGCAGCAGTCATCTGCACACAAACATGCCAAAATATTAAAAATGGGAAGAGCCTTCTTTTAGGTTGATCATGGCCAGAGAGGGATTCTTGGAAACTACCCAGTGACTCAGCGACTCAGCAAACTCACTAAACGTGACAAGATGCTAAACCACTAATGGTTTCTATTCTGACCTTTTCTAGTCTTTATCTTTTTGTCTGTTTTTTTATCATGTAACCTCTTAGGGAAGGAAATATTGCCTTCTTTTATGTTGGGAAATTGCCCAGAACGTTGCAGACACTACCCAAACAAGGAGTAACTATAATAATAACAAAAAAAAGGAGGAGGAGGAGGAGGAGGCTTACTTGATCCCATACCAGCATTCCCCTAAGGACTCCTATCAGACTTGATGGAATGGTAATCTGGCTTATGCTTCAGCAAAATTGTCTGTAGTAAATTGCACCAATATAATTAATGCTAGCAAAATTTACAGCAGAAAGGGAGCATTGCTGTGCAATCAAGAGATAACTGAACTTGGTTTTGAGAGATTCAGGTATGATAATGAGTGTAGCTACTTAAGAATACACAAATACATACCTGTTGTGCTGTCCTGGGACAGAGTTAAAGAAATACAGTCAGTTCTGCTCCTGACTTCATAATCTTCAACATGGCTCTGGTAGATAACTCTCTGTGCCCCATCTCACCATCTGTGAAACAGAGATAATGGTTTTCTGCATCAGAGCATTTGGATATCTACAAAGAAAATGCTGCATACAAGTTCAGTCCCATTAACACACCCTTTCTCCTCTGAATTTGGTCTCAAATACAAACCTTTCCCTTTGATCTTTTTTTCTGCAACGTGCCCTCTGCCAGTCCTCAACACATTTTAAGTAGTGTATGAAAAAAAGGCCAATGTAATGAAATAAACTCTGCGAAGACCTCATTTTCCCTAGATTTGATGATGGAGATTTTCTACTGTGATAACATTTTTTAACCTTTATAATTTCACAAAGTGCTCCTACCAGATTCTGTTATTCCCTCATATTTCATGACATGTAGCTCAATTTATCTCCCATCTATGAAATATAGCATGAGCATGACATTTCAATTCTATAAACTTGCAGTGCTACACAAGGAACGCTGCCTTCCTGTGCCATTAATACCAACATCATGATTCAGACCCATGGCCTCTAAGTTTTTTCTTTTAGGTTAATTTATTGCAGCAATAAACCAATTTCTTTGCTTCCTTCTACTATTTTATATAACAGTGTAAAAATTTGAAAAGCATATCAAAACTTCAGCTATCCTTAAAATTCTTTTAATTTCTCTGTGGTCTCACATATGCGATTTTGCCACCAGCCTTGCGACTACTGGTGGGGCACCCCACTGGGGTTTGTTTCATTTTTGTTGATCCTTATGGGTATTTGGTATATCAGATAGTAAAAAAATCATTTGTATAATTGTGAGAATCTCTCTCCTTGGTTAAGAGTGATCTTGCTCTGTGTTGCATAGAAAATGTGTACTATAAAAGAACAAAGTTTCCACTGGAAAAAGAAACTGCAGGTGTATAGATAGATAGACAGATAGATAGAGATATCAAGAGAGACTATGAGTTAAATAAGCAACTCCTACTGAAAAAATTGCCATAAAATAACAAGTAGATGCAAAGGTGTCTTTGTCCAAGGTTGTATCTGCAGCTCTGCTATTGCTCCTTCCTCCTGCTACTGGTCAACCTCCTGCTATCCACAGGACTTTTCTTGGGGAAACTTTTTTCATAGCTCCATACTTTGGTGTGGTTTTAGTTTAAGTCCTGGGAAAAAGATATCTGACTCCACATGACTGTTTCTTCCACAACCCAGCTTTCAGTTTCATTTCTGATACTGGACAGTATAAACAAAAAATGTTTAAAATTCTCATTAGCTGACTGGAAGTTCCTTTGTTGTATTTGACAGTTTCTCACTGAAAAATACTTGAGGTACTGTGTTACTAATACTAGCAATTATAAATGCCCATATGCAGATAATTTGAGAATGACTTTCTCACATCAGATGAAAATTACTCAAAATTTCTCCAGTTGGTGCTGGTTCAGACTATGATACGATATACATAGATTTGAACTTTTGAAATATCATTTTTTGTTACAGGCTGTGATCTTATAAGAAAATCAAGACCAGCAGCATTAATAATAAATCTAATTCTGATGGTTTTAGTTAAGGAAAAATAGATGAATCCAGACTTACTCACTTTGCATTGAGCATGTTCAGTGGCAATTTTGTCTTAGTAAAGCTATCAAAAGGTGCTTAAAACATTGATTTTAAAAATGGAAGAAATCAGGGGAATTTTATTCCCCAAGAGACTTTTCAAATAGAAGGCTTGATTAAATGAAAGTTAGCTAATGACGGCAAAAAATATCTTTCAAGGAAATACTAGCGATTAAATTTTAAGATGCAGATTAAGAGCTGGAAGTAGATTTAAACCTAAATTGTTCCGTGGCACTGCAAAACCTGTGTTAAAGGTTATCTATACACACAATATAATGCAAATACAAATAAAGCACTTCTATTAAGACAAAGCTATTCCACAGATACAAGTATAAAAGAACATTTCCTTAAAGCACAGTTAATGCATAGCAGACTGTACCTCTTCACATTGCTTTAATGTTTAAGGCAGTTGCAGACAACCAAATTAAATATATTTGCATCAAAAATATGTTTAAAATAGTAACAAGTTTGTAAATCCAAGCATTCAAAATTATAGAAAATGGAAGAAATCTAGAAAATAAAGATTGCTCGTCACGCTGGATTTGTTTCTAATGCCATCTATTGTACTACAGTTCCAAACCATAAAAATATTTAAATCTGTAATTTATGGAAACATCTATAACCTTAAGGTCATCATACAGAAATGCCATTATGTGGAACCTTGTAAAAATGTTGCCAGCAGTGCCTCTGCTGTATTCCATAGCTGGCTTTTCAGCCAGTCTTCCGCAGCTCAGAGTCACAGTAACAAGATTTTGAAGTTTAAATCTCTTTAAAGGAGAAAAGCTGCTTTTTCATCCCTTTCACCAAGTGTACAATATAATTGGCAAAGTATCAGGAATAATAAGACAACTGGTTGACATAAACCCCAGGAGGAACAGAGCAGCTTTTGTTCTGAGCTCTCATCAAAATCTTGGAAATCTTGCAATAGGAAATGTTGCTGGAATGTAGGTTCTTATTCAGAGTTCTGACATGTTAGGCCTGCAAGATCTGAAATCTCTTACCTGCCTCCATAATTATTGTACACTTCTCCTTTTGCTGCCTGCAGCTCAAACATCTCTACACGTAACTATTTAAAATTTTCTTGATATAAAAGAAATACATTTCATTCTCTATTAATGCATCATTATTTGCGAGAAAAAAAGAAAGATTTGCATTGGTTGTACACTTTTCTGTGCAAGTAGTCTCACCAAATCTGTTTTTAAGTGTGCGTGGACATGTAATTCAAGCTCTCTAGAACTGAGTTACTTCCTTCTAATCAATGTAGTAGCTTAGAGGAGGGCACCACTCCATAAAAATGACTTGAACCGCTGTGTTTTTGTTCACATTACCTCCGTTTATGTATGATGCTAAGATTTCTGGGGAAGTATGTCATAGATGGTGAGAAGACTGAGCTGGGTGTGTTGTTATAAGGAAGCAGTTTGGCTTTTACTAGATGCCTCTTCTGCCTTTGAAAAACAGAGGTAAAACAACAAAAAAACCCCAGATTTCTGAAGAGAAAATATTATTTTAACAAAGATTTCTCTGACAGAGAATTGATTGTATTATATTTGTTTCTACTACTGTTCAAGAGGGAAAAAAAGTCTTTAATATAAATTACACCAAGAAATACTCAGCTCAAGGGATAAGTCCAAATCATTTTTCACTTATAGCTGAAACCAAACACAGAAAAGCCTTGAGGTAAGAATCAGAAAAAGTGCCAGTGTGCAGGAGGTTTCAGATCAATTGATGTCGCCAACCACCTTTTGCTAATGAACAGAAGATGCTCACTATGAACCACAGAAACCAGGATGCCATCTGTGGCAGGTTGATGGCATTTTCTCCTCTCATGTGACACCACACTAAGGCTTTATTTTTAGGTGGGTCTGCAATTAAGGGAAAGGAAGTAGAACCTGATTGCTGCAGCTTTTTTTTCCATTCAAATTTCTACTCAAAAATACAACAGACCTCCTTTTAGCAACACAATAAAGTTTTGCTAAAGATCAGAATTATTAGTTTGTGTGTTTAAAAAATCCAATGTATCATCTATGTTCTTGTCAGATGCTGCCAATTTTTTTCTTTTTTAACTTTGCTCTCTCATTTTTAATTTGAGTTACAACCTCCTAAGTTAGAAACCTAAGGTCTGAGCCATCCCTCCTGAGTGGTCACTGTATCCTTGGTTGCAGAGTGTTCAGAAAATGGTTACTGGTCACATGTGGTGTGAACTTTCCAATGAAGTAATGAAAAGATGCTTAAAAATCATAATATATCGTGTTCTTACAGATGTCTGAGAGATACAAACACAAGAACATCACAAGCAAAAGAAAACTCCAGTGGATCTCACTAAAGAAAAATTAATTTGACAATAGAGATGCATTTAGTAATTTCTGAAATGTGTGTAGCTCCTTCTGCTTTCAGAATGAAGCTTAGGAGGGGATTTTTCAGGGTGGAGGGTTGAGGGAGAGGAACAAGGGGAGGAACAGGGGGTTTTATTTTGGAGCTGCAGTTGAGTAGTCAGTGGCACTGGCTATTGCTTTTCAAACAAATCATGCCAACTGTAGCAAAAGGAAAAGTACTCAAAAACGCGATTTCA
This sequence comes from Corvus moneduloides, assembly GCF_009650955.1. NCBI lineage: Eukaryota > Metazoa > Chordata > Aves > Passeriformes > Corvidae > Corvus > Corvus moneduloides. The sequence continues at coordinate 33,413,757 of NC_045482.1, read as the reverse complement.
CTTCTTTGTTTTCATTCTATTCACTAGTACCTGCAACCTGGATTCACTGATTTCAGCTTTCTAGTTATCTTAGAAGGACTACAGTGATGCCAACTGGTGTAACCAAGAGCTTTCAGTTAAACACAGAGAGAGCAACATTGTACAACTAAAAGTCAGTTAAACAGCTCCCCAAATTAACTGTTGCTGTATAGCCGAAGGCTATAAAAAGTCTTGACTGGGCCAGCAAAGTTTCCAGCCTGCATCCTGCCTATCTTCCTGCCGCAGGGAGCCTTTGTATAGGGCTCATTGTTACACAAAGCAGCTACTTCAGCAAAGGAATCACTGCAGGAATTTAAGCCTTATTTGAGGGGATTATCAGAAGTCCTTGTTTTGATGTTTCTTAATTTTCAAGGTTTAAGAGAAGGGATGCTAACCCAGGGTCCAGTCCATTGAACTATATTCTGAACTCATTGCTTTTCATGTTAACTCTGCTCTGTTTGTTGGTCCTCATTATTTTTAAATTCATTTATATTTTTGAGGAAATAGCCATGTTTCTTTTTCATGAGAAACCTCAGAATGTTTCCCTAACCAACTGATAGGTAACTCCCTTTGCAGACAACCATAGATGGGCATTATTAACTCTGAAGTCATTCAATTTGGATGCATATTACAAAATAGGGAATTTCTGTGTAAACTACGAATTTATTTGCCCCCTGGCTTGATAACTTATTCCAGGCAAATATCTAACCTCAAATACAGACATTTCTATTTGGATTGCAAAGATAAAACCATAAGTGAAATGTGAAGTTTGTCCTAGTTGGTAAAACCTTTTCTACCTTGATCAGAAAAAGAACTGTTCTTCATCAGTTCTTTGGAAATTTACTATAGAAATTCACAGACTAATGGTCTGAGGAGTCCAATTTTCTATATCTACACATATAATCAATGTTCAGAAGAATATTTCATTAAACGTTCAAACCAGTGCAAAGCACTGGAAGTCCATCATCATCTGGATGTTCAGTCCTCTCCATTCCTCTCATTGGAACATTCAGTTGGGTTAAATTATTTGTTCTCCATGTCCAAGCTCTCCTTCAGTGTCGTTTAGATGAGGGGCCATTTCATGCTGTGTGATCTCAACTTCCCTTGATGACAGCTCTATCCTACTGGAACTATGAAACTGTCAACATCAAGAGCAAAATTTAGGTGTGCAGAAGACAAAAACGGCTCAGCATCTATCCCACAAACTCTTTCAACAGAGGTCAGCAACCTCACCATCTATGGGGAAAACATCAAAGCTTAGTATTTCCATCAAACAGCCCAAAATATGGCTAAAAGTTTCTTGCTGGCTGGAAGTAAAAGAAAAATATTTTATACATCTTGCTGTTTCAGAAAATGAGTGGAACAGTACCATGACAGACATGGAATAAGACAACAGATCACCTTGATGTAGTACAGGTGAAAGGCGTGCATGGTCAGCCTTTGGGGAGAAATGCCTAAATTAAACTGAGGGGGTATAAGGTGACTTTGTGACAGAGAGTCAGGCACACTTGCAGTGTCTCCTCTTCTTAGGCACAGTATTGCCACAGTCAATGTAAGGTAATTTGAGGTCACCTTTATTAACAGATCAAACTGAAATTTGGTTGGTTTTTTGGTTGCTTTTGGGTCTTCTTCCTCCTAAAAAAACCCAACAGCCTAACATAAGAAACATTAACTTATGCATGTTTCCAAACCCAGTCAATATGCTACAAGATCATCGAGTATTCAATGTTTTCTTGGAGTCCAGTACACAATGTGTTATCTTCTTTTCAAAAAGCATTAAGCTGCTGCAGCAGCATGGAAATGGTTTGCCTGGAGTTGTCCAGCACATGAAAAGTAGAGCCATTATCAAAACCCTGGAGCCTCAACTGACAAGTTCTATGCAGCAAGGACTGGAGTGTAGTTTCTCTCTAGGTAAATTAAAATGTTGTGGTTTATGTCAATAGAAATATGGGAATTTCTACACCGCATTAGGTCCTAGCACATATTACCTTCATTTGTCAGTGGGCAGCAGGAGAAAATGCAACCACCCCCCCCACCCAGCTGATAAATGTTTTGCTTTTTCCCCTCATGTCAGCCATTATATTTTCCACGGATCTCTCAAAATGCATTTTCACATTAGTGGTAAGAAGATCTAATGGCTTGCTCCACTTATGTCAGTGCTGATCCTAGCAGTATAATCCCACCATTTCCCTTGTATGGGCTCCAATTCCACAATGAACCAATTTAGGGAACTAAAATGCCACAAGACTAACTCTACCAGGAAAAAAAAAAGTGAATAGCGATCAATATTTTTTCTGCTTGAAACTTATTACTATGGGAGCAGATATTACAGATTGTAATAGCTCTGGATATACACAATATTCTAATAAGTGTCTCCTCCTCTCTGGAATCCCTGTCCATTTTCAGGTTCAGCAATCTGAAAATCACAGCAGTGCCTCCAACACGCCAGGGCAGTGACCTCCCTCTGCCACCGGCTCTCAGGCACCCCAGCTGTGTGACTTCCTCACCCAAAGAGCAATAGGTCACATCTATATTAAGTCCATTGACTGTCCCCTTATTTTAGTCTTGTAAAATTAGAAGACAATAAGCTCCTCCTCTGTTTTCTCTAGGCCATTCATTATTTTATAACTTGCCCCCCTGTTATTCATGTTTGTGCAGAACTAACAGTGTCAGCTTTTTTTGCCCAGGCCCTTGCCCTGAAAAGTCTCATTACTCATTCCTGGGTACCTCCTCTGACAGGGACAACCAAAGAAATATTTTAGTGATTTCAAAATGCACTGCATTTACTCACAGCTTTGTCACTCATTTTCATATATGCAAATCTGCCCTCCAAGAATTTGATTCTGTATTACTTTCCTGTTTATGGGTTAATTTAATTACATGTAAAGTTGATACAAAATGTAACTATTCTTAGGAAATAATATTTTACACCCATTCTTTACTTATATAAATTACAGTATCAAGTAAACTGAAAAAGAAAATCCAACCTAGAACAATACAAGCACATTAATTAAAACATACTGTCTGTCCCTTACTAAATTATACATTTCTAAATCTTTTAGAGGCATGCCTTTTCAAACAACTCAGGGGATTTGCAGTTGCCTACCCAGCTTTTCATTTCTAGGTCACTTGTTAAATCTACCCCAGGTCAGCTCTGACTGAAAATTATTACTGTCTGGCAGCTGGTTTGTAGTCTACATAAAATGAATTAGTGGTTTCATTCCACTTCCTAATGGACAAGTGGCCCCATCTTACACTTCGACCTGAGTGACACCCCATTGACTACTGCAGGGAAAGAACTAAATAAACTCTTTTTATTTTGTAGGTAGATCCTCATGGTTAGCAATGAAACTGGTGGGACTCCTGGGGCTGTTATAGCACTACTCTACACAAAATAAAGCCCTCCATCTATGGAAATCCTGTTATCCGAGCAGATAAAATGCTCTTTTGGTGAGCTGTTGTGGTGATTATTTTGGTCCTTTGTCATGTGGTTCAGAGGGGAATACGCTACTAGTTGTCCTCTGTTACAGCTAAAAGGAGAGTTGTCCCCTCCACACCACTGCACAGTTCAAAGGGCAGAGAATGTGTGTATGTGTTCTTCCACATGCAAGCAAGAAATCACAGGAATAACCCACAAAGGTTTCCTGTTTAACAGTATTAGAAAGAAAATTGCTATTTGATAGATATAAAAACACATTTTAATTGTTTGAATAATAACATGGTTGACAAACAAATAAAGAGATTTGGTATTTAACAGCAAGAGATGGAAATGACAACATCATCCATATCTCCTTGCACTAGGAATAGAACAGGTTTTCTTGCTTTGAAAACTGCCAATCTTTCACATGCATTCTATTCCTTTCTTTTTAGAGTAGACACAAGCACAAAGGCACCAACTCATATTATTAAAGAACTTTGTGTCCGCCTATTTGTATTTAAAGCATTTCTCACAGAAATAAAGTGCAGGTAAGTCCATTATTTTCTCTAGTTTCTCTTGTCTTTTTTCCTTGGATGATAAATAAGTCTGTGTGACTCTGGTACTATCCCCGTCTGTACTGAGCTAGGACAAATTTCCCCTAAGGCCCCCATTTTTGTCTCCATTTTCATTTGTCATTCTGCTCAGCCTGCAGCAATTCAAACAGACCTGCTCCTTGACTGAGAAATCTTCACTTCTTCCCATGCACCAGGATAAGGTTGCTTTTCTTTGGTTTTGTGACAACCGAAAATAAGAAAGAGGGACTACCAGCTTCATCTGTCACCATCTTTTTGTGCTCTTGTCCCTCAGTGACCCCACCATCTCTGTTCCTATTTATTTGCTTCTTCTGAACTTATTGTTCATCTTTCCTCTCTGCTGTCCTCACTCTCTTCACTGTTTAACCTGAAGTAGCCCTCATTCCACAATAAAAAGCTGTTGCCATCAAGGTGATTTCTCCACCTTGGGCACAACAGCAGGATCCAGGCTGTGCTTGGCTCCACACTCCTTTCCCAACTGACCACATTACTGTTGTGAAAAGCCAATGCATAAGTTAGTCTGGCTCCTAGGGAGATTACACCTCTGGTACCAGCACTTGCAAGTAAATTATTGAGCTGATATTTCTCCTTCTGTTATTTCATGCATGATACTTTGTGTTGGACCAGATGTTCTGGAATGACTGGACATGTGTTACATTGTAAATACAGCATTATTTTTACATGTTTTCCTTTTATCCCTTACCACGAAGTTTACTGCCTTTTAAGTTTTATTCTGTGGTCTCTACTCACAAGTTCTCTCTCTGAGATGGAATTTACCTGCATGGGAAGTGGTTTCCCTGTCATGAATATTACAAAGAATCACAGGCAGACTTGCCAGTGTTTTGTTACCCAGAACTAAGAGCCTTTTCAGGGACTTTACATTAAAGACCGGGCATGAGGCCAGTTAAACACTCACTGCCATTTCTTGTCTATCTGCCCCTGACTGGGGTGTAAGAAGATGCACAAGTTTTGCTTTGCAATCAACTAGATATTATCTAGAAGTAGAGACAAGCTGTTGTTCTTTATTACATTACCTCTATTTCATTGTGTACATCCAATTTATAGGAACAGACACAAATGAGCATACAAATTCTACAGAGTATTTAAAATGAAAATATATATTCTGGTAGCATCCAAGCTGCCATAATTAACAAAACCAGCTTTACAATGGATTTGTGGTTATGGTTGCATTCCCTAATATCTAACACAATGCACCCAAAGTTTTGCTGTTTAAAGTGGAGCCTTTCCCTTAGTGGGGTACTAATTTAAAAATCAAAGTCTAAGAACACAATTAAACCTTGCTTTTACCATGTCAGGCACTGACCTCCTCCTGACCCCTAGATTCTGGCTCTGGATGTTTACATTTTGCTTTTACTTGCCTCTTCTTGCCTTTGATTTCTACCTTTCCTAGAGGAAACCACCTTCCACTGGCAGTAAGACAGATGATGGAAAGGCTCTTCTGTCTCTCTATTCATAAGATTTGAATTGTTTGTGTTTGACTTCTATTCAAAGACTAACCCTTACCTTTCTTGAATCTTCTCTACAACAGCAGTTTTCACACAATCAGTCAGAAACCACTGAATCAATGGCTCTGATTGAGTTCTTTTGATAAGCAGCAGTACAGAACATGAATGATTTTACTCTAAGATACTTATTTTCAAGGTACAAATACACTTGACACGAGCAGTTTTTATTGTATTGGTCAACAGAGATTTGCTCACCAACTCTGGCATAGCTTGGACACTAAAATCTGACATTTGTGGCTGAAAATTGCTTCTCCCTTAGAACAAGATAGGATTTTATGAACTATTTAATATTACATTGTCTTTAGGCACCAGAACAGTACTTTCTCAGCAGCACTTTCCATCTCACATAAAACTGACCTTGCTACCCTGATAGCTCCTGAGACCCAAAAGAAAGAGACATAAAGTTTTGAATTTAACAAAAATGCATAGTATTAAAGTTGCACAAATGTTTACATTCTGTGATCATCAGGTATGTGATATTTTAAATTCCACAGATATTGCAGCTATCAAAGGAACATAATTTCAGATCATAACCTAGGATAGTGGCACTGATCTAGGGTCAACAATCCCAACAAATCCATCAAAGCAGTCAGTTGGTTAAAATCCTCTTTTATGGGGAAACTGTTCCTAAAGCTCATTCCTCTGACAGTTAACAACTTTTTCATATTTTCACAGTGTCTATTCACCATGGTATTACATCCAGTCATCTGTGTGCCAATACTGGTCCCAGTATTTCTTTTCTTTTCCAGGTGTCTACTGCTCCATTGTCCCTTTCAACATCCCTTTTGTGAACTGATGAAAAGAAGCTCTTTCAGCCTGCTCTTGCAGGAGCAGCTCTCCATTCTACACTTCACCCCAATCATCCTTCTCTGCACCTCTTCCATTTGAATCCATTTTTCTTCTTAAGAATTGTAAAAAATATTTCAGAAGACACCTTTTCAGTGCTCTGTTTGGCAGCAATAGCACTTTCTCCTTTCAGTATACCCTACTTGATGCATTCAATGAGCATTGCAGCTTTCCCAGCTGTACAGAAGAAATTCAGACTCATCCTGCAACTGGCTCTTCTGTTTGTGTGTTCCCACTTCTCTCAGGTCTGAGGATATCGCAATTTCAGCAGTGGCACCTCATTTTCCACTAGCAGTGATTTTCAGGAGTTAACTACTTTTTGTTCCAAAGCTAAGGCAAAATAGTGAGAGTATCCAAGGTTCCACTGATGAACCTTGAAGAGCTCACCTGGTTGCCTTCCAGCAGCCCACTGGTTGCCTTTCAGTGTCCTCACTGTTATTTTCCTTTGTAAATGTCCTCCTTCATATTAGATACATTGTATTAATTCTCAAAGTCTAGCTTAATGAATTGTCAGCACTTAAAAAGCATCCTATTAAATGCTTTACTAAGGTCCAGACAAGTGGAACCTACTGCATTTCACTTGGCTAGAGAAGTGATTATCAATAAAAGCTATTAAGTAGTCCTACTACAATATACCTTTATAAACTCAACTTCCTTTTTGCTCTATTTTCCATTTGTTTCCACACTTCTAAGTATTCTTCCCACCAGAGGTTGTTCTAAAGCTTTGCACTCCAATACGACAATTAAAGCACTAGCAACTCGTGTTACTCATTTCAGATGTGGCTGTGCATTTGCATTCAATAGTCACACAACTTTGTCCTGATTTTGACAGATCTATTAAAACTTAACTATTTCGAGGCTTAACACAGTCCTTTCAGAATATGATGGAGCCGATAGGGTTCTTCTGATCTTCTTGAGCTTTGCTTCCACATCCAGCAGAGCAGCTTCCATTTCCATATACTCATTCATTCTCATTCATATTGGGTATCTTTGTCTTTGTCCACCTATTCAACACCTTCAATGTTTTCAAAAGGTGAGAAAAATCTATAATTAGTTTCTCCCCTCAGCTGGATTATATCACTCCTACTGTCTTTAGATCATTTGTAGGTCTATATCCAAGCAGCAAAGGAGGGTTGACAGGCTACATCATGAAAACCAAGTATTCTACTTTTCACTAAAATGCATTTAGAAATCTTTCTATCACTGACCTGTAAGATACATGTTGAAAACAGATCAAGTCTTTCTTAATTCCTAAGTGCATGTTGACAAATTCCAGAAATTGAACAGTCTCTTTCCAGATGAAGTAAAATGTTAGGTATTTTGCATTGAACGTGATGCTAAAGTGCTTTCTGAGTGTTTTTCAGTTTTAAACCACACAGCAATCAAACCTTCCCAAAAGATATTATTTTGGTGGAATAAATGTTATCAAGCAACTTTGCTTTAATATCTTCTTTGCTTAGAAAAGAAGAGGGAATAAAAAACACAGCTTTCAAACCACAGAGAAACCGTTGAAAACTTAAAACCACAATGCCTAAGAACAGACTGAGCATATGATTACCTAACTCAAAATGTGGTTTAAACTGGGCATCCTACCAAGTTTTTCACAGAAAACCACAGGGAAAATGGAGTATAAGTATCCATGGTTACAATGACCCCACTTGGCACTTGAAGAGATCTTTCTAGAAAGAGCCAGGTAGAAACATTTGTCAGGGTCCTCAGAAGTAGCAAGACTTCTTCCTGTTTTTATACGTTAAAAAAAAAAAAAAGGAAAGATCGAATATAATTTGGTACAGACTGTCCTGAACACAGACTGTGAGATAGGAGTATTTTTAGAATTCCCCTCTTGTATGTTTTTCACAATATTCACTCACTACTGAAAAATAACCTCAGAAATATAGAACCATCTGCTTAAAATAGTGGCAAACTCCTAGAATAGCAAATTCATCTATAAATTGAGTATTTAAGGATTAACATTTTTCTTCCCATGTTCAATTGCACTGAACTCATGAATGGAGAAACAGGATTGTAGACTACAGTTTTAAATGGAAAAGGTTCAAAGTGTAAATTAAGCTAAATTGGAACCATCACTTTTAAGTATGGGACTTCCTATACTCCCATTCTTGTGTTCAGGTGTACCTTGGGGGTGATAATAAACCTACATGCAGACACGGTTTGTTTGGACGGTGCTTTTTCTATCTTCTCCACTGACACTCGCCTGTTCTCTGTTTGTATGTAGGTTTGGGGAAGATGGTTTTTTCTATGTATCCTGATGCATAACTATGCATACTGAAGCGTGAACAACTGAGCACACATGACCAAATATATTCATGACAACTTAGCTTCTAGATGCTTCTGTGATGTGTAAAATAGTCTGGTGAGACAGTGGCAAAAGAGCTGATCTGAGCTCAGATAGTGAATTCTCCTCTCCCTGGCAGGGAGGAACAAAGCAGTTTCACCTTAAGGTCCATGTACAAGCCAAATGCAGTTCTCCTTCTTGTGCAAAAGGAAAAGGTGGGAAGAGATTTTTAATGCCTTTAGTTTTCTAGGGTGCTCATCTTCTACTCTTCATGCTCCTTAAGGATTCTGCCTCAACTTCCCTTGTAGAGGTGAGAGCTCCACAGTTCCTCATTTTGTTGCTGAATTCCCAATTGCCTATGGATCTGACCTGGATCTGGCACTAGCATGCTCCCACTTTTCTGTAGAATTAACCAGAGGACATGCCATGATGTTCATAAAGCCTTTGTTCCAGCCATTATGGAAATCATGGAGATGATGCCTCATTCAGCATAAAGTTTGTCTGAAGTTGCCTGTTCCAATTCCTAAAAATTAATCTAAACCAGCAAGAGGAAAGTATAGCAAGTTCAGTTGTAAGAGATCAGCTCTTTGTATCATGTGACTTTACGTGGTAAGAGATAACCTGAAAATTGGATTTACCTCCCCATTAAATCAGAAAAAAAGGTTCAACATGCCAATAATTTCTTCAAGCAGTTCTCTTCCTTTCAAAAGGCTGGTCACCTAATGACTGAGAAGAAATCCCACTATGTGACTTCAGTGATTATTTGCGAAGATTAGGCCCCAAATCCTACCTACTAAATTTTCAAACCAGCAAGAGCAAATATCACTATTCATAACAAATCAGCTCAAAATAATGAGTGTGTAATATCATGCTCATTTCACTGGCAATTGATGAACAGAGAAAGGAATGTACCTGCCATAAATATTCCTACAGCTTTCCATCTACATCCTTATGTTTGGCTATAAATAAATGGATAGAGCAGGCTGTATATGGGTATTTACTCATGGTATTTCGCCAAGTACTGTATATAGAGGACTTGACAGCAGGACCAAAAGTTTGGTATCATCTAATGGAGATTTTTTTGACTGTTTTAGAAATGTTTGTCATGTTTTCAACAGACATCCCAGCTACTGAGCCAGTGCTGTCAATTATATTACCTAAGTGGGAAGGACTGACTCAAAAACATAAGGCAAGTTTCACTCCCGCACATATCTCAATTGCATATGGCAAACTTGGTTCCTAACAGTAAAAAAAAAAAAAAAAAAAAAAAAAAAAAAAAGTTTGGAATTCTAAAGTGAATTTTCAGGGAAATAGTGGCAGGAGAGATCCAAAAGAAACAATGGGAATGCTCATCACTGAATTTGGGTGACTTTCCTACTTGCTGAACCAGGAGAAATTCTGAATTCTAAAACAAGTATTTGAGCTGACATTCAGCACCCACATGTCCAGAATTTACTTCAAAGCTGATGCAATAAAACTAAAACATTTGTGAGCTTCAGATGCCAAACTGAGCTAAACAGGAAGAGTGGTTGCTCCTGCTCTGCTTTCAGTGCCACTTTGTAGACAAGTGGGCGAATGAGGTAAGTAAATTATTTTGACAGGCTCAGGAGCTCACAACATGTGAAAAATAAATGCCTACTATGGCATCCAAAGAAAATAAGTAGAAGAAATGTGAGAAAATGATAAAGAAAACATGGCACATGCTACATCCCAAGCACACAATTCCACAGGCACCATTTCAACAAAATATTGATCAAAAATTGTCAGGGCGGAAACTCAACATCAAAATGTCATTTCCATTGTGTAGCACAAACAGGTTTAATGTAATTAAACATAAAGAGATGTGCTTTGATCCAGATAACTCTGGGCACTGTTAGTAGCAGAGGCATGAGGACATGGTCTGATGGAGGCATTTTGAGTCACAGAATAATTCAGGCTGGAAGGAACCTGTGGATCCCAAGCTAGACCAGGATGCTCAGGACCCTGATCAGTTTATTTGTCTCCAAGTAGCTGAGTCCTGTGTTCACAGGCAGGAGCAGCAATGGCCAGTCCCAAATATAACTGTGTTTCTAAAGCTATCTACAAGAAAGCATGAAATTTGGCAAATAATCACGTATGCATGAATAGCTGGACAGGTGTTCTAATTTATCCATACGCTTTTAAGATATAGCATGCTCTTAGCATGGGTTTCCAGAAGCAAATCCTATCCTACCCAAACTGAACTGGAAGTTTCCAATGGAAACTTCCTAATGGTTCTTTACAGCATAAAAGAACATAAGAAGCACATCTCATAGCTAAACAGAAATCTATCTAAATAGTCTTGAAAGTCAAAATCCTGTCTGGTTACAGGAAAGAAACTGCTTATGATATAATTAGGGAGGCTTTACTTTGTTTTCATAATTTTGATCTCATTGCAATTCTGGAAAAAACCCCTTCAGCATGTCTCCAGAAATGTTCTGCTATAGAATCATCAAAGATAAACCCTTCAGCTCCAGTGATATGCAAATGATGACATGTTTTTTAAAAGGATTAACAAAGTTGTTCAAAGCATCTTTTTAGTCTACTCTGCTTCCAAACAAACAATAAACTGTCCACATGCAGTGAGATTCGCTAACCCATAAACATAGCCAAATGGAGGAAGATCAGAACCTTAATGAGTTTGGTCCCCTTTGAATTCTAGCTGATCAGTGTCACCAATAATTTCAACAGGCTCTAAATTAAGCACTTTCTGTCTTCAAAGTGCCTTGCAAACATCAACCAATTAATCCCTGCAAGTCTCCTCTGAGGTAGGTAAGTAGGTATTGTTATCCCCATTTTACAGTTGGCTGAACACAGTCAGAGGGTTAAGTGATTTGCTGCAGGCCACAGATGGAGGTGGGATTAAAACACAAGAGTCACTATGATTCTTTTTAGACGATAGCACTTCTTTTTTTTCCCTGCTGACTTTTCTGTGCTGACTTTAGACATATTGGCCTTGTGGTAATACTTAAAGGAAACAAAATAAATTGTCCTTGTTAAAAGCAAGGAAACAGAGAGAAATCTGGGGTTTGTGCTGATAACACTTTTGTTGCCTTATACTGATGTTAAGTTTTTTCCTACAATTTTGTTCTGATATTTAAGTATCATTCCTTTCATAGGGGGACTTATTTCTGTGGCAATGTAGCATGCTACTAATTGAAAGATATGTCCTGCTCCTTTACAGGTTTTATTTTGTCTTTGTGCTTTCAAATTAGTAAGTTTAGGTGGCACCCTGCCCATAAATTGGGCAGACACTTTCCTTCCAGGATCAGGGTAACAGTTGGTAGGCTTGATCCACTGCAGCACAGGCAGGAAGAAATGGAGAAAGGCAGCTTTGAGAACCAAGAGCAAAGAAAGCCATTAACTGAAACCCAACCCCAGCAAACCGCTTGTAACCATTCTAACAGGCGTAAGATTGATACCTTTCCCACTTCAACAGAAAGATCGGATGGAAAAGGGAGAGTATATCCTTTTCCTCTCTATGTATACAACTTCAGGCCACTTGAAGACCCATTTGTCATTAAGTCAATCCAGTGTATTGTAATAAACTTCTGAGTTTTATCAGGAAACCGCTTTTCATCTAGCAGCCAATCCACAGCATCAGTTCCCTGGAATTCTTTTTAGAATAGAAAAATCCACTACTCAAAGTTGATGCCTTGCAACTCCTGAGCACCTTCTCTGTTAATTTTTCAGATGACACTCCACTTTCAGAAGCCTTCCAGTACAGGAATTGACATGCACAGAGAAAATCAGTAAATATTTGAAAATTATTATTCACTTCCTACTATATAGTACAGTTATTTCAGCCATATTGCTGGTTATGTGTTTTTATTATACACCTTCTCTGAGTCCTGAAAGTATAGCTCCGTTAATGCTAAAAAACCCCCAACCAATTTATTAATACATCACTGTAATTAATACATGGTGGTATTCATATATTACACAAACCAAGGATCATACCTCCTTTGTGTTAGGTGTTGCCCACAGGTAATGGTCTCATCAAAGTTTTATCAGCTAAAAGTTTACTTTATTAAAGGTACTTGTGAAGCCTTCAGATAAAGTAAATCATTTAACATAGGATCATGGTTAAATAAAATGCAATTTACTTTTCTATTTCTGTGGATACTGAATCAAAAGAGTATTTTTACCCTTAGAAACGTTTGTTAGTAACTACCTTGCTCTCACGTGACAATCACTTATGTCACTTTTTAGAAGAAAAATATAGGTTAATGATTCACAACCTGAGGAATTGCAGTCTTAGTACAAGAGCGTAAGAACACGTAGGATTTTGACTCTTAGAAGGCATGTTTTCAGTAATAAAAACATGTATTACACGGGTTAGGAAGAGTCTGATTTTCACAGTAATTCTGTGACCAGAGAAACATGTAACGCAAAACACAAGCTTGGAAATTGCTATTTGCTAGCTCTGTCTCAAGAAGATTTGTAGCTGACTCTGAATTATATGCTCTGCAGAAACAGCTCCCTTCTTTTATCACTTTGTAATCATTAACTTGTCCTCTGTGCAACAATCATTAACTGGTCCTCTGTGCAACAAAGGAAGTTTTCACATGGATTTTCTGATAGGGGAAACAAAAGAGATCATAGATAACAAAGCAGCAGTGTGAATGACAGTTTTAGAGGACCTTCATCCAAACAAGCCTCAGTAACATCTCATCAGATCGGTATCATCCCCAAATTTCCCTCCACTCAGCACTACCATGCTTCAGGGCTAATCCAGTGAACCATTCCTCAGTTCCAAATTTCTTAGGCTACCTATGAACACAAATAACCGAGTGATTGTCCCATATGCCACTGATTAACATCTCTACATCAGGTATTTTGCTGTTACAGGTCTATCTGTACAGTAAAATTGAGCTGTGGGAACGTTTGTCTGCTTGGGGTGTAACTACACTCACAGTTCTGTGCATCCCTCCCCACATGTCAACACACTCCATGCTATCCACCCCAATAAAGAGCAACTCTCAAACTTGTCAAACAGCTCAAGAACTCACATACAAATAATCTATTCTATTCTATTCTACTTTATTATATTACTTGTCTTTTGCTCATCTGCATGCACTGCCACAAATCACCTGCACTATGAGCATATTTTAATGTCCTGCACTGCACACTTAGAGAAGGAGCAGTGTTTAATCATCTATGCCGCTCCAAGATGAGAATACTTCTCCAAAAAAGCACATCTGTCACCCATATGAATTTCTGGCAAGGTAGAAACCAATCTTTTCTTAAAGCTCACCTCCCCTATGTGTGGCTCCGTGTCCTGATTAGTTTTTTAGAGCCTGTTCAATATGCATATTTCTGAAAATGTGGTTCACAGGTTTGCATGTTTAGCAGGCTGGAGAGCCTTTCCAGCACCATATCCCTGCTGAAAACTGCACAGCAATTGCTGGTGCCTTGAGCTGGGCATCCTCCATAAGTGAAAGAGTAAAAGATGATTATTTAAACATGATTCTACTCATTTGTATACAAAAATCCCTCATCGGCTCATTTATCTGCCTAATCATCTGATGTTTTGCTGCACATTCTGTGATGACTTGGGGAATCTGTTTGCCTATCTATGTGTCTAAAAAGTAGTGAACGTATGACAGATTCTATGGGAAATGAGGAATGAATTGCAATAATTACAATTTTGTTTTAAAAGAAAATTTATGGTATCATAAGGCTAGGGTTAGCATCTAAATATGGAGATTCAGGAGAAGATTTTTTATTTCTATAGAATTCTAGCATGATATCCCTCAGATTTTTCTGGATAGAACCACAAAGTAGATACTGCATTTGCTGAACACTGGTATTTCCTGAGTTATAATCAATTACAGTTTGCTTTTAATGCAACTTCTATGAGATATTCCAGACCTGCTAACAATATATGAATTACTATCATCTCTTACCTACCATGTTTTTAAAGATAAACATTATTTGGCTATTAATCATAACCAAACTCATACTCTCTGTAGTGTGTGTGAAAGAGTTCTAGAGCTGTTAGGGGAAGAGTAAGATAGTAACTCTTGTCAAATACTTGAAAATAATATTTGCATTTGAAACTGGTGTTTTAACTAACTCGGAGCATGTAAACTGGTAACAGGAGCATTTCAGAATAAAACTTTTGTCAGACCTTCACCTTTATCATCCCTTGGGGCTACTGGGACAATCTGAGCACATTGTTATTACATAAAGAATATTCTCTCCCTTCTTCTTTCTAGTTCAAATTTCAAGTGAAAGAGTAAATCTATATAACTGAATTAATTATTCCCAATATAGTTACTCACTATAACTTTTTGTCGTGAGTTGTGAAATTGAGGGGAGACACACATGACACACTATGCTAATCAAAATCTTTTCTGCAAATTAATTTGCCTGCATGAATATTAACAGTACTGAGACCCCAGAGGTAACCATAAATAAAATCAATTATTCTGTTTTGTTTGTCTCTATATTTGGGTTGATTTTCTCTTGCAAACCTATTCTATGATTGTTATGTATATTCTACATTTATAATCTCAGGGTTTGGGGGTTTATTTGTTGGTTGGGGACTTTTTTTTTTTTCCTTTTTTTGCTTTGTTTTTTGTGTTGGTTTTTGTGTTTGGTTGGGGGGAGGTTGTAGGGTTTGTTGTTGTTGTTGTTGTTGTTGTTGTTGTTGCTGTTTTCTTTTTATATTATCCAGCTACCTGAAACAGATCATCATCAGACCTCTCAGCCAAACCCACAGGTGCCGGAAGAGTTCAGAGGGCAACCTGCAGCCCACTCACGTTGCAGCCCCTGAAAGGTTTGTGGAACATCTCATCCCTCAGTAGGGACCAGCCCTTGCTTCCTGCCTCTTCCAGGAGCCTCTCTCCTCAGCAAGGGGAAAGAGACAACTCTGAGGACAGAGTTGCCTGCATTTTGAATGGTATACAGGACCTCTGCTCTTCCTCCTCCACCACGACTCCGGGACCAGTGACTTCATTCGGAGCCCGCCTGGGTACCCATGGCAACACAGGGCTCTACAACACACTTCAAAGAATGTTCTTGAGGGGAAATTCAAAAGCCCGCTTGTATGAACACATCAGTCAGAGGGGGGCAAATGCCCCCGTGAGGAGCGTGGCCCCCGCGGGCGCGCCGGGCAAGTGCAATTCCCATGCCCGGGGCGGCAGACAAAGAGCGGCCCGAGGCGCCCGCCCGGAGCCCGAGAGCGCGGCGACACCGCCGGGGAGGAGCCAGGCGCGGCTGCCCCGGGGGCGGGGGGCAGCGCGGCAACTTATAAAAGGCGCGGCCCGCCAGAAGAGCTGGGCGCGTTTGGAGCAGCGGCGAGTGGTGTCACCGAGAGAGGCGCGGCTGCGGCAGCGGCAACAGCCCGAGAGCGCGGAGCCGTCCGATGGCTCTGAGCATGGACAGCAGCCTCGACAGCCTGGATGTAAGTGCCGGGAGCGCGGCCGGCTGCCCATGTGCGCGCTGTTTGCAAACAAAGGTGCCCTCGGCGGAGGCTGCGGGCGGCGGGGGTCGGGACAGCGGAGGGGTCTGCGGGGCGCGGACGGGCAGGGCTCGGCTCTGAGCCCCGGCCGCTGCTGCCTCTGCCTGCAGCGCTTCGGACCTTGGCACAGCTGCGGCCACTGCAAATTCCAGCTGCAGGAGTCTGCTCCTTCCCTGGGGCTCTGCTGCTCTGCCGTCAGTTCAAGTGACATGTGGCACCTTTGTGGACTGAAAAACGCCGGTAGAGCAATTAGCACTACGGGAATGATGAGAGGGGAAGAGGCGATGAAGTTTGGAGCGATCTGACTTCAGGGAATGGCATCCCTTTGCCCTGGTGTGCGCCCAGACCTCGGGCTGCCGGCGGGACTGGGAGCGGCGGCAGCGCCCGCCCGTCCCGCCCGCTCCCCGGGAGAAACTAAGTGGCGTCCCACTCTTCCGGGGGCAGCTTCTCTACCTCGGTTTTGAGGGTAGTTAGGACCAAAAAGGAGATCTCTGGCAAGTTCCAGCTTTAGGCCCGCAGTTAATCCCCGCGTGGAGCCGGTGCCTCCGCGTGTGAAGCGCGGCGGGACCCTCGGGCGCGCCCTGCGCGGAGCTCGGGGGTCCGTGGGACACAGGGCATGATAACAAAAATCTGAAGACCTGAGGAACTGCACATAACCAGATGGCACTCGCCCGCCAGCATTGCTTTTAGCGCGGTGGCCCAAACCGTTGGTGGTTTCCTGACGCGCTTTCATGCCCTCACCAAATTTCGCTTCCTTTTTTCCACCGCTATGCTCACTTGGTCCGTCTGGCTGCAGCCCCGCGCCGGCCGCGCTCACCCCCTGCCCCGCAACCGCAGAGGGTGGGGAACAAAGGGAGGGAACGTGGCCCATCGTGGTGACCCTCCACGGGCTTTTGAGTTCCCCTGATTAAGGTCACCTCTCTTTCTTTCTTTCTTTATGGGCTTTGGGGTTTTTTCCCTTGTCTGAGTGTGTGGAGCTGTCAATTGCTTCTCAGCAGGGAATTCTTGCTATTATTTATCCTTTATTACATCAGCCGAGGGTACCTTCTCTATTTCCCCTTGACCCCATCCTCTTAATGAGAAGGGACTTCGGAGCAGCAGCATTTCTAAGTAATTTTTTTTTTTTTTTATGGCTCTCTATTGTAAGAGTTAAATATGATAGGTCATGCTCTGTGTGGACAGACCTCTCACATCTGGCACTTTCTGGGCTCTCCCATTTGTAGTGTCCATCTGATTGGAGCACTGAAGTGTCCAGAACCTACAATATTTCTGGGAATAGCCATTATCTTTCTTTGCTCTTTCATGCCCTACTCTTAGCAAGATCTTACGCCTCAGAGAAAGACAAAGGAAGTTGTAAAACTTATTCTTATTTGCTGTGTATTTTATATATGCATATGTAAACACTGTATTGGTTTTCAAAAGTTTGCCCATTTGTGATGGTGGAGACTGTTCAGGCAACTTTTCACATATTGTCATATAGGATAAGTTTTTGCAGAGGAGCTAACATCTAATTTTATTTCTTTTTTTTAGCTGTCATCTGGGTTATTAATTGAATTTTCTGAAAATGGCACGGATGAGATTGGTTCGGGTGACTATGGAGACTATGAAGAGCCATGCTTTCAGCATGAGAATGCCGACTTCAACCGGATCTTCTTGCCAACAATCTACTCCATCATCTTCCTAACGGGAATAATCGGCAATGGATTGGTTATTATTGTTATGGGCTACCAGAAGAAGCAAAGAAGCATGACTGATAAATACAGGCTCCACCTCTCTGTGGCTGACCTCCTTTTTGTCATCACCTTGCCATTCTGGTCTGTGGATGCAGCCATAAGCTGGTACTTTGGGAATGTTCTGTGCAAGGCGGTTCATGTCATTTACACAGTCAACCTCTATAGCAGTGTCTTGATTTTGGCCTTCATAAGTTTAGATCGTTACCTGGCGATAGTCCACGCTACCAACAGCCAGCGCCCACGAAAGCTGTTGGCTGAGAAGGTGGTGTATGTAGGTGTGTGGCTGCCAGCTTTGCTACTGACAGTGCCCGATATAATCTTTGCCAGTACCAGTGAAGTAGAAGGAAAGTATCTCTGTGATCGCATGTACCCTCATGAAAACTGGCTGATCTCTTTCAGATTCCAGCATATCTTGGTAGGACTTGTCTTGCCTGGTCTAATAATTCTGACTTGCTACTGTATTATCATATCCAAGCTGTCACACTCCAAAGGCCACCAGAAGCGCAAAGCCTTGAAGACCACGGTTATCCTCATCCTTGCCTTCTTTGCCTGCTGGCTGCCATATTAT
Source organism: Corvus moneduloides (assembly GCF_009650955.1). Taxonomy (NCBI): domain Eukaryota; kingdom Metazoa; phylum Chordata; class Aves; order Passeriformes; family Corvidae; genus Corvus; species Corvus moneduloides. The sequence continues at coordinate 33,395,273 of NC_045482.1, read as the reverse complement.
ATCGGCATCAGCATCGACACCTTCATCTTGCTGGGAGTCATCAGACACCGCTGCAGCTTGGAGACCATAGTGCATAAATGGATCTCCATTACGGAAGCCCTGGCATTCTTCCACTGCTGCCTGAATCCAATTCTGTATGCCTTCTTGGGTGCCAAATTCAAAACATCAGCTCAAAACGCCTTGACATCAGTAAGCAGAGGATCAAGCCTCAAGATTCTTTCAAAGGGCAAACGTGCAGGACATTCTTCTGTTTCTACAGAGTCTGAGTCTTCGAGTTTCCATTCCAGCTAACGCTGCTCCTTGCCATCATTTTATAGAGACACTTTAAAGTTGCGCAAGATTTCAGACAAATAAGACTGACCATAATGTACAGATTTATTTACAGTTGGGATTTTATATTGTTTCTTTTAGTCTCTGTGGAGTTTAATTGACTTATTTATATAAAAAAACCTTTCGTATTGATGACAAACTGTCTAGGCAGGTCCTGTGGACAAGTGGTTGGTTCACAAAACTTTTAGTGACTGTCTGTATGTATAGATGTGTGAACTAAACACTTTGGATTTTAGCAAAGTGACTGTTAAAAGTTTAGAAAATATTTCTCTGTTGTTTATATGTAAATGTTTTTGGTGTTGCTGTTATTCTTAAAAGTTTGGCTGGATATTTTTACCTTACTACAAGATGTTTGGTTTACAATAGCTTAACTCTGCTGTAGAAATGGCACTTATAACCAAAGCCTCCTCTGTTACATGCTAGGGTTTTTCCCTCCATTCTCAGTAATTGATGGTTTGCAAAATTTTCTGTTCAAGGTAAAATAAAAGTATATGAAAAAAAGTTATTCTGAGTGGTATTTTCATTTCTGGTTGAATTTTTCCCAGTGCTTTTATTTACCATTCTAAATACACAATAATGTCTTAGAAAATTGTAATGCCTTGTGAAAAGCAGGAAAATTAGTTTCAGTAACATTGATTATTCAGCTGACACCTACCTCTGAGTTCCATGTCATGTTTTTTCACCAGAATACATTTATTCCAGTTAACATTATGTTTAGAATTACTTAAACTATCACTTGGAGAACTTTTTTGAGGCAGAATATCTGCAAGTGAAAACGAATCTATTCAAGCAATTGCTGAAGTTTACAGCCCCAGGAGTCAAACTCAGATTGATGCCATGAAGATTTTTTGCCTTTTCTTTTATACCCCTGTTATACCTTTTTTACAACTTCTGTATTCTTAGTGCTTTTTGCCTACATTCTTGGACTTGTTTGTCAAGCTGAGAGACTAAACATTTTAGAAGCTTTGTTAGGTAGAGGATAGTGGGCCCCAGACCCCAAGGTCCTCTCCAGAACACATCTTGTAAACTAAGAACCATCCAGGGGAAGGTTCCTTGGGGAGGGGGGTTCATTCAAGCCTCTCATTGGGGAATTTTTGATTGATATGCTAATTAGTAAAACCTATAATGTTATAACAGATCTTTTGGGGGGGAATTGTGGTGTGCATTTTGGTGCATTTGACCTGGACCTGTGCATCTAAGGATCCTTAAAATAAATACCAAGGTAAAATCCCTTTTTCCCTTCTAACTGTGTTTGACTCTTGATTTTAAGACCAGGAAAAGGCATCAGGTTTACTGCAAGTGCCTAACCTTTATGCCATGCATATAAAGTCAATCAACATTTCTTCTGCCTTTTGCTGTTCTTCTAAATTTAGTTTCACATGTTAATAGTAATCAAAAGTAGTAGAATCAAAGTAATTTTTGACTAGAAATAAAGTTATTCTATTAAAGTGTATTTGCTCTGAAGGAGGTAAGTGGTTTTCCCCTATGGAGCTTTCCCTATCCTGTCTACATCCAGATTTTCTTAAGGTAATATTACAATCTTCATGTTCTTTTTAAAAACACAGAATGTGGGCCAGTTCTTGAAAATATTTTTAGTAGGAATCAGCCAGACTATAGAATTTCCAACGATTAATGCTGAAATCTTAATTGTCTAGTTAGTCATGTCTTCACATTAGCAGAGTGCATTCACAAGTAATGGGATAGCCAAGAGAACAGAGCCATTGAGAGTATTTGTATGTTCTCACATTAAAAAACCAGACACAACGGTTACTTAAATAAAAAAATACATGATAAACAACTTGGAAGTCAAACAGAGCAAAAAAATAACATCTACTAGTCAGACAGAGCTGAAATAGGCAACATGGATATGGCAGGGGTATTATCCAAATTTTTCACAGGCACAGCACCCTAGTGATTTTGTGGAGCAAGTACCACTATGCTAAACTATACATTAAATTCCATGTTTTATATTAGATATTTTCATAAATACAAGACCCTTCTGTTTTCAACTTCCCTTCTCTCCAGTGAGGAGGCTGCAACCTTGGCTACATCCTGCACTCCTTCCCTTGCAATGACAGTAGTAATCATCTGATTCTGTGTTGAGCTGATTCAGTGCTGAACCAGCACAAAATCTGGCAGAAAAATAGGTAATTTTCCAGCAATTTAGTGAATTGAATGCTTTCTATGAGGAATCCAACAAGTACTACAAAAGGGCAAGATTTTGTAACCTGGAGCCAGCAATGGGAGAGAAAAGGGAGAGAAAAGGGAGAGAAAATGAAAAAGACACAGATTTCCTCCCCCACTTCTAGCAACTAAACTTTTAGATCAGTTAACTCTGAGTTTTCATTCAACATAAATTAACAGCAGAAAAGATGCATTCTCAAGAAACAGAAGGTCTCAGTTCGATCAAGTTGTTCTTCCTAAACAGGGCTGAGAAATGAGGAAAAGGTGGTACAGGAGCAGAACTCCTTAAATGGTTTATTTTTGTTGTTCATTTGTGTGTTTTCTTAATTTAGTGAGGGTTTCCCTGTGAAGAATTTGCTGTTCTAAATGATTCTGATTTTCAGCCCAGCCCAATCAATCACTGTGATTTAACTGCACTTATACTTACAGGCTATCAACACGCTGCTGCTTATTTGTTGAGGAAATGTTTAGAGCCCCCAGCATTAAATTAGATGATTCCCATTATGCTTCAGTCAACCAACTTCTACCTCAAGCAGAGTTAACAGGAAAGAGGGTGCAAGAGAGAATAAACTCAGCAGCCATGTTACTGCCAAAGACCACTGAAAGGACACTAAACAAACAACAGAAAGAATTTGTGTAGAAAATTAATTAGCAAAATTTTAAAAACCTTAAACCCATGCCCCAGAGGGATGATTTTTATAAAACTGCCATTGTTCTCAGTGGAATTAATGAACCTGTGGATGGAAGGTTGTCTTGAAAAGGAGTTGTAAATTCTTTGGGGTTTTGCCTCAGCAAGAAAAATGAGTCAAAAGCCACATGTATATATTTCTAAATAATTTTATATACCTATAAATATGAATATAATATATATTTGCACTGTTTACAGAGCAAATATTTGCAAATTGAATGAAGTTGTCATGAGGAAACATAAAGAAATTATGAATCCAGTTCTGTCTTTTTACGTATGAGTAAGTCAGAGAAAATAAGGCAAATTTCTCTTAAATCCACTGAGCTATTCCAAATATACCATGTTGGTAAAAAATATTAATTTACTCCATTTCAAAACAAAATCACCTTTAAGTTGATTTTTTTATTGAGGCTGTGACTTTTTTTCATCTTTGTGAAGCAAAAGTGGTCCCAGTAAATGCATTTGTCAAAGCCTAAATTCAGTGGAAAAGGTGAATGAACCTAATATTGTAATTTATACATTGGACAAGTCCACACAGATCAAGAATTTTCCAAAGTTTTCAAAGGGACTTTCGAAGTCTTTTTCCAGATTGTTCCTCTCTAGTATACAAAATAATCATGACATTCCTCAAGATACACACAATGCATAGTCTCGGCACTTTCTCGAAGTCATAAAATAATAGCTGTGTCCGAGTAATTTAAAATATGCAACTCAAGACACAGAAGAGAGCACAAATATGAGTTTGGTTACAAATCATTGAGTATTGGTTACAAACCAGTTTAAAATGTTAGTTTAAAATGTAGTTTAAAAGATTTATAATGTATGTACAAAGACTCTTTCCACTGAATTCAGGTGCTATGTATTTTGCTATGGTTGTTGCAATGTGCCAACAGCAATGCTGGACTAAAATATGGATATTCACCTAATACTCTAATGCACACATTTTGAGTGCCTAAGATTATCTGGAAATCCTTTGGATCGTGCAAGGCTAAACCAAGAATAGAACATGTACACAAACTTTTGCTTCCTCTGAAATGTTTTTTGGAAGTAAAGTCAGAACACTTAAAGCAGTGGGGTAAAATGCCACTGTAACCCATTATTTGTGTGGTAATCCATTATTTGTAGGTGTGTTTTTACTCTCATCAGGTGGTACCAAACCCACATCAGAGGAGCAAGTGAAAAGCCTGGGGGGTGCAGTGAGGCTGCCCAAGCGAATGTACAGAGGGCTGTGAGCAGGGGGTAGTTACTGCTCCTTTCTTGGCCAGTTTTATGACATAATCATTATGCAGGGGCTTGAACTTCTATGCATATACATAAATCAAAACAAAATCACCATGAAAATAAAAAGGAAGTAGCAGTAATAACATGGAGCCATTCATGCGAGTGAATGGTTTATCTTACGATGGCTGTGCTGTAGTTGGACAATGTACAAAGTGACCACCTCTAGATGTTTGGTTGAAAAGGCCATTTTTTACATTGTTTGGGAAAGGAAACAGCATGACGAGGAAGTACTTCCTTGATCCAGGCATGCCTTCAAAATTCCCTAACAATGGAGTATTCTCATATTCTCATAGTGCTGAAACTTAGGAAACACTTAAGCAGATAGAGCCCCAGAGGTTTTTGCTCAAAGGATGCCACTCCCTCACTTTATGTTTTGAAAGAGCTATACAGACTCCTTTTCACAGCCATAAATCACATGTCAATTGAAATTACATGAGCACTGGGATTATTGCTTATAAAGAAGGAACAGATTTCTTAAAATCTTTTCTCTTTAGGAAAAATTTTTCTGTCATTCTTTTAATTTTCTCTGAAAATCTTTGATCTTCAACAGGGTGAAGTGTAAAGAGAATTTGTTTTAACAACAATTCTCTTACTATCTTCCCACCATCCTAGTTCTAACAGGACATACAATAAAACAATGCTATACTTATTGGTTTTGACAGCATATTTTAATAGAAGTTGATTATAAGCATACTTCGTGTTTGCTTATTTATATATATGTAACATAAATATATCTACATGTATATGATGATGTAGATTATAAGCACCATTTTCAGTTGCTGATTCAAGTGATCCAGGCTCCAGCACAGCTACCACTGACTTCAGAGGAGTCAGGGTTCATTACACATGTAGCAGGTATTGATTAAAGCTACTATTTTCTTGAAGGACAGATGGCTTCAGTGACAAACTTCAACTGAATTCAGAGACAGCGGGGTACCTAAAGAATTATGCTTCCTAAAGGGTACAACCTTATAGCCCAAATCAATTACAAATAAAGATTACCAGGTGCTGATTTCAGTTCAGTCAGAGATGTACATGAAATTAAATCTTTCAGTATGGAGCAGGTGGAATTGTTCTGCTGAACATAACAGAAATAAATTTTCAGCAAAATGGTTCTCTCTTACTGAAGGCTTGCAAGCTTTGCACACCCAGCTATCAACAGTCTTGCAGTAATTTGTCTTCAGTAGCACAGTGTTTGAAAGAAATAGGTCAACATTTAAAATAGCCTTGTCTTTTGGAATTCACACCAGGAGCAGATTCTCACCACACAAACATGTCAGAGTAATCAGTAATTATGAGGGATTTTTGACGGTTTACACTGCGATGAGTTCTTTGGCTTCTGTTCTGGTTTGGTTTTGACTTGGATTTTTTTGCTGTTGGTGTTGCCTTTTGTTCCTCCTGCCCTCTTCTCACAGCTTCTATTCTACTTAACTTTTCCTTTAAAAATATATCTTTATAGAATTGTTAATGGCTCTGTTCTGTTAAGACTACACACAATATCCAGGACAAACAAGAAAAAGTATAAAGAAAGTCTTTGAATAAAAGAAATTACAGCTTTCACAACTGTTTCTATGTCTATGTGTTTCTATGTTTTGGGTTTTTTCCCTTGGGGAAAATATCTAGAATTTAAAATGTGTTTAAAACCACTGATTCTAACAAGCTTGAACATGAGCTCACCAAACAGAGAAATTTTGGTATGCTTTATAGTAGAACACGAAACTGAGACCTGAGTGTCCACAGATCAACTCCACCTCTAAAATCTGTGGGAAGCAAGAGACTAATTCTGGTGTTTTTATAGACATGTTGACATGTTTTATTGTGATAGCAATAGATGTGTCTTGTCAATATTAGGTTCATTGCAAGCCTAAAATCTATTATTCCTGCTCTTTGTGGGAGGAATTACATCTCATAAAAGTGCTAAGGTCACTGTTGGAACTCAGTACAGAATGCATTGATAAGAGAAGCAAGAGTCTAACAAGGATTCGAGAGAAGAAGGGATTATTGTACAAGGGCAAGGTTCATGTTAGATTTAATTTGACAGCAATGGAAATGTAGAGTTCCTGTCCTCCCCTGCCCCTTGGTGTTCACCACCTTCCTTTCCAAGGCCTTTCAGGTCATGCCCTCACTCTGCTTTGATTGCTCTCTTTCTCTCCAACTCCATGGAGGTGATCCCCTAACAGAGCTTTCCCGCATGGAACTGGGCACTAATAATGCACTGACACAAGGTAACTGAGCTCATTTACTAATCAACAGGACAAAAAGGAGTCCCACACCTCATAGTCCCCCTCCTTCTCTCCTTTACTCTTACCTATGCAGACCCCTCAGCCTCTGCTCTTGTGACTCCTTGGCAAACCAGTTCAGCTCTTGAAGATTGGAGTTTCACAGGAATTTGAAGCAATCTGACTTCCTCTATTAGGAAGATCTTCAGACTCCCTCCCTCCTTTCTTTCCTCCCTCCCTGCTTCTTCTAATCTTTTCACTTGATATCTTCAATACTCTGATTCTAAATCCTGTGGACCTGTTGCCTGCTGTGCATTATCTATTGAATAAGTCACACTTGACTTAATTGATTAAATAGACAGTATCTTGTTTTAAAAATGTATTTTATACCATTTTAATGAAGTTAGCTCAGAAACAGGGCTCATTACACTCAAGATAAAAAAGAAAGCAATCAGATACATGGCTAAGCAAAGAAAGAAAAGTTGTTATTTTTTTCACTTTTTATTTCAGCAGCAATAAGCTCTTAGTTTGAGTCCTGTTTTGTGAAGCCCACCAGCCACAGAAAATGCACAGGAGGAAGTGAATGGATCTCAGCCAGCACAGTGAACTGAATCGTCTCACCAAGAAGTCAAAAATCGGAGCAATTGCAAGACTGAGGGCAGATTCATGCACCTGGGAGCTGTCAGGGGAGCAAAGAAGTGGGACCCCTGCTTTTGAGACCAGTGAGTTGTTAGACCAGTTTCGCTATCTTGTCAAAACTTCCTTAAGTAAACAGCCAAACTGTTAAACAAACACACGAGTTCTCAGGTAGGGGGCAAGAGGTTGAAAAAGTATGGAAAGGACAGATGCCCCTCATTAAGGGAAGTGAGCCCTGTTTGCTCCTTAGGTAAAATACCACTACGTGGCCATGGTCCCGCAGAGCACTTTTCCCTGAAACAAAGCTCGAGAAAGAGGTCTTGAATAAGTGTTTTGAACTAAAGAGATCTGTAGTAGATCTCAATGATCAGCCATGTTCTTGACTATATTGCTCATCAGATTTAATGTAGCTATTTAAGACACACAGCAATTTTACGTTCATACATAGAGTCCACAGGACTTTTGAATGAGGTGGGTGCTAGTGCGATTTTTAAAAGCAGAATACTTGAAAAGCACAGAGCAGGTCTTTTCCCATTTAACAATCACCAAACAAAAGCCAAAAAACCCACAACAAAGCACTTAGTTAGAGTTTTATGCTGTGATTCTCTCCTTAACCCACCACCTAAGGAAAGCAGCTGCCTCTCAGTATGAAAACTGCTTAGGAAAAAACATTAGATCCCTGCTCCAAAGGCAAACTTAGTTTCACTGAAGAAATGTAGTCAGCCCGGTCATGTTGAAGACTAAATATGCTCGGATTGTATAGTCTGAATGTATGGAGCTATATGGCTCTCCTAATATTCTGCAATAAAGGGGAGAGCCTGGCAACTGCATGAATATTCAGTGTAGAGTATTCACCAGTCCAACAGTTTAGCCATACCCAGCCCAGAGAATAAACAGTCAATGGAGCCACGGATCCTTGAATCTACTCACTCTTTCTTCTTCCTACAAGCTAATATGGAAGGAGGATTAAGAAACTTTGCCCCCTCTTTAAGTACTTTGTGGGGACTCTGTAATAAAAACTGTAACAGATGAAGGATACAAGATCCTTGGTCTGTGATATTCAAGATGACTCTGCTACCCAGGTGTTTGAAAGAGATCTCATTCATTCATTCATCCAGTTTCAGTAACAATTTTAAAATGAGAACAAATTTTTGTACTCTTCAGAATCCTTTTTTAAATCCTCTGTTCTTAGTAGCACACACTTTACATGTATTCTTTCAGTCGCCAGCCAAACTGGGGCGCATTATGCCCTCTACAAGCCACGTCCTGAGAGGAACATGGGATTGAACTGCTGAGGTGACACTGACTGAGCCCACAGTGGTGCTGTTGGGTGATATTAGCCGAGGTAATATCAATGCAGCCAGGGAAGCAGCTGTGATTACCTGCCCCTTTATCCATCCCGGCTGTCCTGACCACTGGGCTACAGAATTAGTCTCTCTCCGACTTGGTGAATATTTATTTATGTAAAGTTCAACATTTTCAAAAGGACTCACAAGACAAAAGCACCCCATCAAATACAACAGCATGGTGATTAAGCACCTCCCGAGAGACAGTGGCTCTCAGACTGCGAGGAAACCCGAGCTTTTGCCCCGATGTCCCTTGACAAGGGACATTGTTTTTGCAAGAGGGCTCCTCCTCCTGCTCTTCAGTGTTTTGTGTAGGATGAAAATAGCACCTATAGGAGTAAGCACTGTCCTCGGAAAAAGCTGAGAAGTGCTTTGTTTATGACTTCTGCCGGAGGTTAGGCAGATCTACTTTGTCAAGCGGCACTATCCAGTCTGAAATGGTTCTGTGCATTAGCAGCAACAGATATCTGGGTATCAGATCTGCTAGGAATACACAAAAGCTTCTTAAGGTTTATGTTTACATTTAAGTGTCCATATCATTTGTAGAAACATAATGTGTTGCAGTCTAGCTGTCAGTAAGTGGAGTCTAGAACACTACAGAACTCTGTACCACCTAAAAACCGAGCTGTAGAGGATATTCACACACCAGACAGAAACAGCTACAACGCGTTTTCCTCCACAGTCTTTTCACAAACCACATCAGCGAACAGACAGCTCATCCTAATGAGCTCCTCAGCCACCGAGGTACACTTAATCCTGAATCAGCAAAACCTGATACTAATGCTCAGCTGCTTGAAATGGAATTATTTTCTGATGACTGGACTTAATCCAACCAAAGGTCAGTACAAATAAAAAAATGCTGTCAGCTCAGGACTTAATGATATATTCTTACCTCTGTAGACCTATAATTTCTCTAGATACCTAAGAGGTCATGTCAATCCTAATGTCTCCCAGTTTTATGAATGCAACCATAAGCCCCTTTTAAATCAGATTACAAATGATTATTATAACTCTAAATCAAGGGAAAGGCTCACCATTTTCTCTAATTGGAAAGACTAATTTAATTAGAATTATTTTCTTTCCAGATGCTTTGTAGTTGTTCCATTACATTACAATAGATGGTCTGGGTTCATGGAAAAGAAACAGTTAATTGTTTATGACTTGGAAAGGATGAGAAATTGGTTCACATCTGCTGGTGTAGCCACACTTCAGCCACACTCCTATTGTTTCTGAATTGCAGGTATCTTCATATACACTACATGGTGGCTTCATTTCTAATTTAAAGTAGATGAAAAGATGGTGTAAACAGAAAACTTATGCTGTTCTGACATGTTTAAAAGATCTTCCTCGATCTAAAATAGGTAATTGATAAAACCATCAGAAGTGAAAAGTTAATAATTCAAGATTTACAAGTCAGTGGGCACAAAGTAGAAAATGGTAATGTATTCAATATCCTAGCCTGATTTTGTACTGAATTAACATAAATTGACATAGCCTCCAAAGCAAATCTTGTCAACAACCTCACTTTGCCTTATTAAAATCATCATGGTATCTATATTATTTTTGATTTTCAGATTTCCAGATACGAAATAGGCCAAACCTATATTCTGTGTAGCTTTGCTGAATCTAATGTTTAATTATTTATTAGATATCAAATGCATAACATCTGCATAAGAAGGCTGACATATGTTAGGACCTTTGACTTTGATATATAAAAAACTGTCTGCTGAGTTAGGAATCTCTCTATAAATTAATTAGATAAACATGAATACAGCATTTGTATTCTTCTAAGTCTTTGCTTCCCTAGAGATGAGGATGATGCTTACACAAAGCACACAAGAGTGAATGTATGAGTGGATCCCTTTTGTCTTTGAATTAACAAGGTTCCGCTTTATGCTTTCTTAACTTTTTGGCTTTCACAGTTTAAGGATTTCACAGTCTAAAGGTTAATTCTTTTCTCTTCTCTTAAGTAGTTTCTGAGACTCTGCCAATATTACAGAAAACTACACAGTATAACTTCCTAGATTTTTTTCACTGGTGTAAATTTTGTAGGCGAGGCCTCAAGTAAGAACATACTTCTGGAAACATACGTTTGTCTTCTTAATACATCCATGCAAGCACACAGACACACACCCACAAATCAGACTGATTATACTTTGGGTCATAATCTCTTATTTTGATAGGAAACTTTAATTTCATTTATCTCCACAGCTGTACTTTTGAGTTGGCACCCATCTAAAACTTGCTCCTCCAGCTGTTTGTTATTCTACTATATAATAACAAATAGTTTTTCCTAACATTCTTTAGGAAGCAGAGACTACTGCCTGTACAAAGGTATTTCCTTTTTCTCAGCTAGATAAAAAATGTAGCATTTTTTATAAAATAAGGCAAAGGTCACAGTTGATCTTCTGGTGAAAGTGCAGGTCCATGACAAAGTGTTTTTCTTCCAGAGATCCCTCAGTAGAGAACCAGGGGGGTTTATGATTTTTGTTACAACTTTGCAATAGAACAGGAGTAGTTTCTAGGCAAGTATACAAGGTTGTGCTCAATCTCACCACTCAGAAGTTATAATCTTCTTCCAAATAAGGCTGCCTATAGCAGTTATATCCAAGGAAACTGTGCCAAGAGCATCAAACAGCGTTCTTTGCCTGAGTAGTGCCCATAGTGACATGCATGCAAAAGAACTCTTGCTTTTTCAAAAAGCAATCCTGAATAAAAACTCTTCTCATTCAAGATAGAGGCCTTAAGGAACATCCTGCATGTTAACAAACATCTTCAGATAATGCTGAGTTTGATGCTCATTTCCTAGTTATTCACAGACTCTCTTAAATGGAGCTCTTTCACTTCTGTGGCTTAGCCTAAGGAAATCCTGCAAGAACAATGTGTGACTGAAACACACACAGGTTTCCCAAATGGTAGCAAGACCCATTGATGCTGCTTCAGATAGCACCAAGACAGCAAGTTATAATACAAGCTAAACAAGAAAGGGTCTTGTTTGTATAGGATTGATTTGGGTTCAAGCTTTTTTCCTTTCAATTTGCAGTATATTATGCAAAGTGTCCTTCAGTGAAGAAGTTATTTAGCTGCCAAACTACATTATTTTTCCTCAAGTATTTCAGTAGACAGAATTTCAAAACCACCAATTGCTTACTCCCCAAAAAAAGCATTCCCACTTACTCTTTTTAGTAAAGTAGCCTGGAATACACTTGCAGATGCTGAAGATCTGGTAATAGAAAGAGAAATTTTAAATACTCTATCTCTGAAATCAGATACCAGGGTAATGTAACAGTTTTATTAATTAAGGTTGATTCATGCTGTAGAAGATGCCTGGTTTGATGCTCCTGGAATTTGTACAACCTCTAAACACTTACAAAAAGACAACTATACCAAATATTTTACAACTTTCCTGGGACTGCCTCTGTAAACAAAGGAAAATCCTTAGGACCCCTGGATTATCCAGCTTTCCTGCTGAAGTCATCAACAGGGTAGAAGTGATTCCATTACATGGACATCCTTCCATTGTACAATAGATTCAGACCATTAAAAATAAATAAAATCTAAAATCTAAATCTACAGCCTTCTTCTTTATTTCTATGGCATTATCCAGTCTCTTCTCCAGTCATAGTCTCATTGGGGCTGTTGCAGGGACCTTCTCTAGCATCCCTACTGGTATTTTACGCTATTGTGTTTCCTGTTTTGTTATTGCCCTTATTGTGCAGTTTCCTTAACAAAGAGGGCACATAACCTTTTTGTGTTCACAGCAGGCATTACACAGCACACAGCACTACCTATGCGTTAGTGGATATTCCTGATGATCTGTCTTCCCCAGAAGATCATTTTGATCAGCCAAGCAACTCCTAAAACACCTTAAAGTCTCGATTATTTTTTCCATTTAATTTGTGAATACACACTATTTCTCCGTTGAGATGATTGAGTCACATGGTTCTAGGAAAGCTGTCTAGGTAGTTCTGACTAATTTTTGCTTCAGATAGTTGGGGCTTTTCAGCAGAGTGACTACAGTGGGCCCTGGGTGGTTAACTGATGTGCTGAGCAAGAGTGGTATATTGCAGAGTGAAGTATTGAGCAGGACAGCTAAAACAATGAGTTACTCAGAAAATAGCTGGAATCCACCATGTTTGTTCTTTGCCTTTTTATACATAAAAATTCTCTGGAGGTTATTTGTTCAAACATTAAAACGTATCCAACTTTTAATTCAACTTCACAATCTCACATCTTTAGTTATAAGCCAGTTCTACTTAGAAAGAGCAATGCTCATTTACCCATCAGGCACTTCTAAGCACATCTTTGGATGTTGTTGCTGTTGTATAGCTGAGCTATTTGTCTTAAGTAAAAAAGTGGCATCTGTATGCAATTTCCACTTGGCACCAGTATCTCCTTTTGATGACAGTCTGTACTGTTTCCCTTTCTTCTTCCAGTCACTCCAGCTGCAGGACCCAGATGTCAAACTCAGGAATGTATTTTTTCCCCAGCAGTGTTATCTGATTCTGTTGTTGGCACCTCTGCTCGTGGCTGCTCTGAAGCCGCCTGTGTGCACTTCTTAAGCTTAAAATGCAGACAGTGTTTCTTTATTTATATGCTAAAAGCTTTTCAGTTGCCTTAATTATGGGAACTGAATATTATATATTCATCAGATACACAAACATACAGATTCCATTATTTATGATATTGGTTTCATGACAACTGTTACGCTTCTGTAACCAGAAACTGAGAGGCAAGAAGAAAGCTTCAAAAAGTGCTAATGAGACATCAAAAGTAGTTGCTTACTTTCAATAACTGATCCAAACAAAGAAAGGTAAATATAAAGCTATCAAAGGGTAATTGATGGGAATAAAAAGTAAGGTAGAAAGGAAAAGGCGAAAAAAGAAATGCATTAAAAAGAAGTGAACAACAAAGAAATGAGGGGAGAATAAAATATGTTAGAACTGTCTAAAAACATTCTGCTACATGTCTCCAAAAAGTGAAGATCTTTAGAAAAGAAGCAAGGCAAAAACTTATTCCAATTAATACCTTTCCGTAATTTCATATTTTTTCTTTCTCCCAGTTTCATGTTTTCCTCTTGGGGATGTTTTGCTGCAGTACTTGATTCTCCATCACAAAGACAAGGTATTTGTCTCCCAGGGGCTTTGCTGTAGCTCACTGCCCTACAGTGACTGGTCAGAAACCAAATGTGTCAGGCAGCTCACATCCTCCTGCAGGCACCTGACAGCACCTGTGTGCTCACTCTGCTGTACTCTATGTGACAAAGGAATTTTCCTGTCCACAGAGCCCTCAAAGAACTAATTTCTCTACCCCTGCATGAATTTTCTCATCTAATGTAATAAATGTAAAAATTTGAGATGGCTTCCACCTTACACAAATAAATAGTACCAATTCCTCTACATTGATGCACGTATAGTCACAAAAACAGCTTATGAAGACAAAAGAATGGTATTTTAACAAACTCCTAGTCAAGAAACTAAGCATTGCTAGGTTAAAAGAACTAACTTGAAAGAAAAGAGAACAGATGCTAAGGGCTAAGATCCTAAGTGGTGAGTAACCCCAGTCAGGTAGATAGACAGACTGAAAAGTTCAGAGATAAGAAAATATTAATATATTTTTATAAATACATATAACTACATAAATATTAATACAGAATTCTATTATTTTGACAGCCCACCTGATTTCTATCTCAATAAATCTGTTGGACATTGAACACCGAAGTGATAAACTGCATCCAATTCATGTTTTACAAATTAAAGAACCATGACCAGAAGTATAAGGATTCAAATACCAAGAGAGAACTAGCTTGAAATCCAGGAATATGAAATGTTTACCAGGACTCATCCATTTAAACAATTAATAGATTATATTTTTGTTGCCATTCTGTCTGGCAAAATGCTAACACATGATTCCTTTTCACAACTTATGTGTGTTTATGTGCACCACAGGTGTGGAATGGGTTCTGTATGAGGAACAGAAACCTACACGGGATTCTACAGCTGTAGATAGATAGACAGATAGACCAATCAATTATTGCAGTACACAGAAAATAATAGATGAGAGAGTGTACAACCAGGCTGACATAAAAATGAGGGGGCATCAGATTCAAGCAGGTACTGCTTCACAGTACATAGCTAAACTGTAGAACTAAAAGATGCTAAAAGTTCATAGGGACACAAAAAGTGGTATCATAAAATTAGTGGAAGAAAATCCAGCCTGGACAATTAAATGCAAAGAGACCATATCTGGCTTCAGAAGTTCTTGCTCTGAAAACTACTGGATGCTGGAGAGCATTCTGGGGAAATAGTACTATATACTTACTGTCTTCTGATGTGCTTTCCTGTACTCTGGTGCTGTCAATGCCAGACAAGACAAACCTTTAGTCTGACCAAGAGAAGTGGGTCTTACATTCAGTTTTTGGAATTTGAAAAGTCCTACTGAAATCAGTTGGATGTCTAAATTCTCATACACTGCAGATCTGAATACCCAGCTTTTCGTAGGAACAATCAAGAGAAAGCGTAACTTACTAAAAGACAGAAAGAGACTTCCTTCTTTTTTTTTTTTTTTAACAGCTTTAAAGAAAGGTAGTAGTGGAGGGACTGAGCTTGTGAGTTCTGTGGGAGACGATGAAGCAGTATCATGAGAAAACACAGGAAGCAGGAAGATAATTCTGCTACATTTGGCACTAGACAGAAAGCTAATGAGGCTGAGGCTGATGGCAGAACCACATTCCTGGAATGAGACTGTGGCATGATTGTTGCCCTCCTGCATGGGATAATAGGAGTCAGGGTTTTTTAGTTGAATTCACTTGGACTGTCCAGATTCAGTAACCATGTCCCACTTTCAGAATCAATAATTCCAGTGCTTTTACAGAAATGTCCACCTATGCACCCTCAATCACCAGCCCTTTCTGAAAATGTATTCTCAGTGATGTTAGGAACATGCAAAAGCCTCAATTACAGATGAGTTAACTCAAGAATTATCACAGCTGAGACTAAAACATAGCTGCAGACTGCAGGAGCAGTGTCCATAACTTACAGCATGGAGATCATGACAGGCAGAGGATTCAACAAGAAGAGGAATGAAAAAATGGTGTATGAAAAAACTGGTGCGTGAAGGTAAATTCTGATATTTTGGTCCTGAAGGTGAAAACAAAGAACAATATTAAGAGTACTGTCAAGCACAGAATACACCAACAGAATACATTTTACCCCAAGAGAAAAAGGACTTCAGTCACAAGTACGTTATCCTTACATCAAAAATATTTGACTTCAGCAGCATGATAATTTCTAATTATTCTTATAGTTCTTCCTACAAATAAACTTACAGACGTGAGGCGCTCCTTGGAGTTTGTGATCAAAGTGTCAGAAACAGCCAGCTACATTTGTAAATGTGGAAACTGAAAATGTTGTCATACAGATCGAAAAGGAAAGCATGTATTTTATTACCTATTTTGCATTTAACAGACAAAACTGTGACACCTAATCACAGGTAATAGGGATGGAAGACAAACAAAGACAATGCATTTAGAATGTCTAAGGAAATTGTCACATTCTTCTGTTCACCACAATTTTTTAATACAGCAAGATTTTATACAAGAGGGAGACAAGGTGTCACATGCCTTCTCTAAGAGCTGGAACAAATTCAGGAAGAGATCAGCTTTGGCCAACCCTAGCTTATTGTAATTACCTTGTTTGCATTGTGCTTCATCTTCCAGAGGACCATCAGGCAGAGCTGAAGATATGAGAAACTTTCCCCTCAGCAGCTGGAATATACATAACAAGAAACCAGAAGACAAACTGCCAAAGAAAGAGTGGCTTTTCTTTTAGGTCCTGAAGGGAAGATTACTTTCAAGATACCCACAAATCCTAGAAGGGGATTGCTCCACAGTTATCATTTGTAATTCGTCAGACTCAAGCAGCACAGGTTGTACCGTAATGTGTCTGGGATTCCTGAGAGGTAGAGAAGAGTCAAGGCAACTTGATATTGAACAAGCCAGTCTCAGTGTCAGAACATTTACAGGCAGAGAAAGGGAACCCCATGCTAGTTTTGTACGTTAATACAAAATGTATCAGTGCTAATATCTGTCATTACTATTACAACCCTTGGTAAAAGAAGAAATGCATTACAAATTTCATTAACCTGTATGGAGATTGCTGATCTCAGGACAGACCTTGTGTCCAAATGCCAGAGCCTAGAGATGTGTCCACAACTGATGACCTAGACAGTGACTGAGGATAACAGAACATTCCCTTGCTAACACTACGTGGATTTTTCCAGTATGTAATGAAAAATTTGACTCCTAGAGACTTTGTGTTCATCATATTCACTGGAGGTGCACAGCTCAAAGTCACATTTATATTCTTAGAATTAAAATTCTCAAGGGAAGGAATGATTCCCCAAGCTAAGTAGGTCTTCTGTGACATGAAAGAACAAGTCTCCACCTCTTGAAGGATAGATCCTACATATGGAATTGATTTCAGGCACGTAAGATCTGTTAGAAATAAAATCAACATGGGTTGCTTCATGTTCATCATGGTCTGCACTTCAGAGCAGACTGTGACATATTGACTGTGAGTCTTAAAGGGTTAATAAGCAAAGAGGACTGTGGAGTTTGTAAAACATTTTACTTGCCATCTACCAAGATATGAGGATAGAAAATAAGTTAACATGAGCAGTGGCCACTGCAAGAACCTTTGGTATTGACCCCCAAGGTAACAGAAAGATTGAACTCCACAATCTGTACAGTGACACTGGGCTGTAACAAAGTGATGACATTTCCTATGGAATGGATTACAATGTGCAAATAAATTAAGACTTAGAGAGAAAAGTGTGTTAACCCTTTGAGACAATGGTATTATTACTGTCATAATCATCCTGAGCTTGAATTGGACAATAAAAACATTCAATGAAATGAAAGTCTGAGATGGCTCCCAAGCCTCCTTTCTTCTTTTGATAATAGAAAATAAGTACTTTAAAACAGATTTTCTCTGATATATAAGAGAAGACAATCTGTGGCTTCTAGATTATATAAGCAGCTATTTTATTTGGAAGGTCTACCATGAAGGCAACAGCTGTGGACTACACAGATTCAAGTAAATATAGTGAAAAAAGTGGCCTATATTTTAAGAATCTTATATGAGACAGTAGAAGTAGCCACAAGATTTCAGGATCAGACAATAAATGCATTCTTTCAAAATTCTATAAAGGCTTTTTTCTTAGAATTTGAACTCTCATGCGATCATTCCAGTAAAAGCAGTTTGGCATGGGAAATTCTTAGTCGGTACAGCAAAATGGAGAAGTATTTTAGCATAAGGTTTAAAAAAATGGAAACAACCTGAAGTGCCTAAAAGGGAAACATCACTATCATGCAGACAGCATAAGGACCAAAAAAAAGCCCCACTATTGCTGTTTTTTTCTTTGCATTTTTTATTATGTTCTTGGAAAACATTACCCAAGCACTTTTTCTGCTGACAGCCAAGCATGATATAATTAGACATAGTCAAGTCAATTTGATATGAGAAAATACAATGAGATTTTCTTCCCCTTTCAGCAACTTCTTCCAGCAATTGAATACCCACATGGAGGAAGGAATACTGCAGATTGCTAATACGCAGATTTCAGGTCAGAGTGTCTACTTCAGCCACTAATTTGGAACTCTGAAGAGACTTACATTTCTCTGACTCCAAAACTGGATTTGTTATGCCATATAATTCCTAACAGGATATTTGATTTTTTTTTTTTTTTTTTTTTGCAGTAGATAGTAAAAGCAATGATTTTAAACGAAAGCAGAACCAAAAAGCTAACACTGTTTCACACAGCTTTCAAATTCACCAGTATACCAGCATTCTGCAGAATAGAAATACGAAGTTATTATATGAGTAATCTTCAGCTGGTCAGTATCCAGCAAATGAAGGAATATTCTTTACCACCAGTATTCAGAATTGATGTTTTCTCAAAACATCTTTGTGATAATGTCCTTTTGCCAATGTTAGAGAAACAGCATCTTTAGGAGCCATGATGTAGGGATGAGTTGCACATGGCAAAATATAAAACTGATAGAGAACGAAGAAAAATAAGCACTTCTTAACTTGAGTGAAATTTAAGGGAACCTGATGTAATTTATAGTTTTAGCTAAACTAGCTCTTCAAAGGTCACAAGCTAAACATTATGGAATCCACAAAGTGACTTGTGTTCACTGAGACTTTGTCTGTAGTCTGTTCTCTAGCTGAGACTAACTCAGGTTTTCTAGAATTTTTTGGCAATGAAAACAATGTCTGTAGGGCAGATGTCTTGAGGAAATAGAGACGAAAGCAATGTGATAGAAGTAATAACAGCAGATGTCCAGAGCAAGCAATTATCCAAAATAAAATTAATTGATTGGAGATCCAGATCTTAAGGCACTGGTTACCTTTAACCACTTATACCCCAGGAATACTGACAGGTGAGACAAGTATGAATTTTAAAAGTAAACCCTACTATGTAGGTCAGTAGTTTTCCTCTCATAAAAGGTATCTTACACCAATCAATTGAAAGGTTGCTGCTACTCGGTGGCAGCTGACCAAAAAAACATTTCTGCAGAGAAATTTTCAGATTTTTCCTCAAACTGTCAAACTTTTCTACAAAAGTAATTTTACGCTTAATCCTCAACATTATATAAGACAGTGTAGGTACTTTATACCTTTTATAAAACCGATCTTGTTAAGGAACTAATAGGATATGCACCATCTGATCTAGAAGAATCCAGTTTGTTCAGAAGAAATTATGTTATAAACACGCACTCAAATATCTTAGCTTTCCATCCTTGAATATCTACTGTAAATTAAGTGCACACAATATGCAATCTTATGAGTCAATTAAACAATCCTTTTATTTTCACAGAAACACTTCTCACAGAAACACTTAATGAATTAATACTACACAATTCTTACTGTCCTCACCCCCTGCTGATATTAGAAGTACTTTCAAATTATCTAATTTCATATTTGCATATGAAAACCTCTTTTGCACGTACAGGTATGATGACAACACACAAATTTCTGGTTTTACATATGCAAGTATGAGAGCAAACACCGGCATTTACACACAAGTGCCACTCTGAAAACTAGCTTAGGTATTTGGATTTTTGTTATGACATACACTGGCAAATCAGACCAAGGCTTGTCATTCTATCAATTTCATAATTAAATTATATAGTATTAGTCATGTAACTTACAATTTCTTAAATGCAGATTTTCAGTGGGATTTTTGCAGTAACTAGTGACCAATGCTAATCATAAATCTTATCTCTGCTTCACAGTAGAACTGTATTTCATTTTGGTAGGACACTTCAGAGGCAAAAAAAAAAGCTTTGCAAACATCTACATTTATCATTGCTAAAAATAAAATATATACACTAACAAAGATATTTAATGATCAAGACTTGCTAAGAACTGTTACAGTGGGGATAATACAGGTGTTGCAGTATCCCCACTGTAAGAAAGAATCATATTGCTACAGAAAGCACTTCAGCAGGACTCACACCACGTCTTCTTTTGAAATTGTTTAAGTTATCTTTCTTTGAAAGTATTTCAGACACATTTGTTCTGGAAGAAGTATTGATAATACCAAACAACAAACTTTCTACCAAGTTCACATAACTGAGTCTTTAGATCATGTGCCTTCCATATGATACGAGTCACTGAATTTTTGGATGATGTAAATGCAATCAGAGCATGTTTAATTTCATTTTGGTTTGTTAGAACTACAAAAGAAGAAGGAAGAAACAGCAATTTGCAAGGAGATGGAAAACAAGGCAATATAAATAGAGAAAATAGTTACACTTAATGAGATTTGTTTTCATTGGAACCGCTGCTGGGTTTCACTTTCAAACTACAGAGTTATCTACTTTCATTTGATTAGAAACAATGCTATGCAATCTGAGCTGCTTTGATTCTCTCACCAAATAAAAGAACAAGTGCCTTCACACTTAAAAAGAGAAAACATTCAATTTAAGGAAATGAAAGAACAAAGAAAGAACCTAGTTACTTTAAATACAAACACGAATACAATTACATCACAGATAGTAAATCACAGTCTGGCAAGGATGCTGGTGTTCTAACACAACCCACAAGAATTTAATAAAATTCACAGGATTACTTTGGAAGAATATAGTTGTGGGGGTTTTTTGTAGTAACATCCCTATCTCAATACACTTTTTTTCTTTTTAGTAATTGCTTCTAAACTTTCCTTTTATTGTAGTTTTCCATCATCATCCTTCAGTCTTGCAGTGACTAATGACTTTTCCATCTCTCCCATTGCTGCAGCAGTCCTTGCCATCTTTTTTCCTTCAAACTGTTTCACGTAATTAAGTAATTTAAATTATCAAAGCAATTACTCCCAAATGGAATACAGGTTGACATTTGTTGCTTCTACACCGTGTCTCTTTCCGTCTTGCATTCTCAAAAGCTTATTCCTTTCTCCAGCTGAAAACTCATATAAATAAGATTTTGCTCTTCCTAGAAGCCTTTCCTTGCTTGTACTTCTGTGTTCTCAGATAACCATAGGTACAGCACTATGTCATGGATGCGCTTACACCACCCATATGTTAAACCATGCTATTACATCCCTAAATGTGCATTCCTTCGCCACCTAATTATTACCTTCATCTCCCATTCAAAAACCATTCCAAAAGAGTTACTGCATTTACATGCTTTAAATATCTTAGTAAGCCTAAAGCACCCCCAGAGAGTGAGCCAGAATGCCAAACTGTGCAGACAGCACGGCCCACTGGATTACATGATTCAACACAACTGCTCATTCAGCCTGAATGAGGGACTCAATCCTCTGCCAGGATACACCATTATCTTAGCAATGGAAGGAAATAAAATTTAAGAACTTACTAAGGACTTCAGAACAGGTTTCAAAATACCAAGTATTAGTTACAATTGAAGTTTTCCCTGTGTGAAGTCTACAAATTGGGAATTAAAACTGTATCAAGTTATGACAGGTTCAGCCTTGAAGAGTAAATGCTTGGCTGCAGGCTATGGAAGCAGAGTGTCTAGAAGCAGTCTCTAGCAGTCACTGTGGCCACAAATTTGGACCGTATCTAATGGAATCTGATGACAATTCCATACAAACTGTATCTAAGGATCTGTATCTCAAGCATACCACTTCTCACTGGGATTGCATGGTATGTGGCACTGACTCTGTACTTCTAGTGTATCTGACTTCCCTCCCAAAAAGCAGGGGAATCACTTTGTGAAGCAGAATGGAGGATAACTAGGAAAAAAAAATTGTTTTCACAAATATGTTTCACAAATCATGGCTTAGTAGCAATGACCTGCAACTATGACAGAGTGTGCATATAAATGATTTAAGCTGTCTAGGGATAGTTAATGTTTTTACTAGACAAAACAAAATATTCAGTGGTTGCTTTAGTTCAGGCCTAAAGAAGACCTTATACCCTAGAAAGTCCAGCTGTTATTTCACTTAAGTCATTTGTCTACTACATGACATTACTTCTTCATACGAGCCTTGACTTATTTTATGTTCTCTTATTTGCTGTTTCCAACTGTTGTAGATTAACAGAGATCACATGTTAAGTGTGTGGTTACTTTTTATGCACTAAAAGTTAAGTTGTTACTTCATCTTTTACTGGACTTTGAATATATTATTTTTTACACGAATGCTTCAAGCTCTTTGCTAACAAAGTAAGTCTACTGTCAGCGGTAACATGTTAATTCAAGTATATGTATTAACAGGATTCCCAGGCCCTAATAACCATTACTTCCTGCATTCATAATAAAAACAGTGTGAGAAGGCTGTGTTCTCACACATCAAACAAAACTTCAGGACAGCCCAGATTTGCCAACATACTATTTGATACAGCACTAGCACTTTTCTGAGCCTTTCTCAATTATGCACAGAGCTGTTTAGGAC
The DNA here is from genome assembly GCF_009650955.1 of Corvus moneduloides. Lineage (NCBI taxonomy): Eukaryota > Metazoa > Chordata > Aves > Passeriformes > Corvidae > Corvus > Corvus moneduloides. The sequence goes on along the minus strand of NC_045482.1, from coordinate 33,372,669 downwards.
ACACCAGGTTAAATGCTCATCAGCACTGCTAAACTGTTTGATTTAAATTATTTGTTCCATGTCTTGAGATAACTTTGGAAGTCTTAAAATAAGAGGTTGAACGATGCAAAGTATCTTTTTAAACAGTTTGCCAAACCTTAATGTGTTTCTTTACAACATATGGTATAGCCATTGTTTAAAAGCAGGTTCTCAGCAGTGCACATCTTTCACTACAGGGATCAAAACTGGGGACCCATCTGCTCAGATCTATTAAATTCTCAGTACAGTTTCAAACATTTGCTGAACTGATGACACCTTCAAATATGGCAAGATTTGTATAACATAGGTGAATAACAGGAATATGGTTTCACTTTAAACAAAAACATCTTAAATTGTTGTCAGAGAAAAGAAGAAAGGGAATAAACAGCTGCAGTACTGAATCATGTTAAACACAATGCCAGGGCTGTGTGATACAAGCTCCAAGTTATAAAGCTTTCTTTTTTCCTTTAAACTAAGGAATGTGAAAATGGTAATCACACTGGCTCAACAGAAAAGCACATTATAGCACAACGAAAAACGTGGAGGTGATCTCTTTTATTAGGGCAACTAAAAATATAAAGAAGTAGTCTTTGAGAAATTTTATTTTAACTTGTTTTATCAGAGCTTGTGAGCAGTAAAAAGGAAAATCAAAGGGTTGCCCTGTGTGGTTCCTCTCGGTGAAATAATCAGCTTTGAAGTTATTCTTTGGATAACACAAGACACTGGGTTAAGTCAGGGGCACCTCCTCAGGATTTACTCCCATTTCACACAGCACTGCCAAACATATGTAAATTTTATACCAAACTAAATGTGAAAACATTTATTATACTAAAAACACTATGATTGTTCCCTAAATAACCCCACAGCTGAGAAAAAGACAGAGGAAAACACAGGAGAGTAAAATCAAGGAAAATCTAGGGGGAAAGTGTAAAATGAAAGAAAAACTGAACCACTGATTCATCAATATTCTTACACTGGCCCCTCCCTAGCTGGAGTAACATATCACAGTTCACCAAGTCATCAGTTATGACAACTTAGACAGCAAAGGATCTGTACCTATACAGAGAATAAATGAAATCAGATTTGTTGTCAATCTGATAGCCATCGTATTTTGACAGTTATTTATGTTCCTTTAAAGAACATCCCTACTAATGATAATTAAAATGCCCACTATAAGTGAAAATCTTTTTATTTCTTATCTTATATGTTTTTCCTGTTAATTTACTAAATTTATTCTCTAACACAAGGAAAAGAAAAAGTAACAGCTAAGAGAAAGAAACAGAAAAACAAAACAAAAAAGATACACAGTAAAATGAGAAAAAATACAGATCTCCTCACAGCAGCAGTATCTTGAGCACAGGATTACAAGCATACATACAAGTTCAGACTTTTCTATAGAATTTTTAAACTGAATATATTCTACCTTGTCCCACAGCTTTCCATAGCATCTTGCAACAAAAATCTGCAGAGACTGGAATAGCGTGTTGATAAAAGCTAAGGCCTTGCCTAAACTTGCTCATCCAAGTAAGACGAAATACAAATACACATTCAAAGTAGAACAACTACTTTAAAAAAATTCCAAAAATCTAAGCTCTCTCCAAATGGACATTTTTATTCCATAATAAAAACATCCAAGAGTGACAGTAACAAGAAAAACCACAGAAATTGTTTTAATACATGATTTGTCTCCTGTACACAATCTTGGAATCATAGAATGGCTTGGTTTGGAAGGGATCTTAAAGCTCATCTTATTCCAACCCCCTGCCATGGGCTGGGACATTTTCCACTAGACCAGATCACCCAGGGCCCCATCCAGCCTGGCCTTGAACACTTCCAGGGATGGGGCATCCACAGCTTCTCTGGGCAACCTGTGCCTGGGCCTCCCCATCATCATAGGGAAGAATTTCTTCAGAACATCTAATCTAAAATCTACCCTCTTCTGGTTTAAAGCCATTCCCCCTTGACCTATCCCTCCATGCCCTTGTAAGAAGTCCCTCTCCAGTTCTCTTGTAGCCCCTTTAGGTACTGGAAGGGCATCTAAGATCTTCTCAGAACCTTTTCTTCTCAACCCCTTCCTTCCAGTGTGTCCACCACACCACACAGGTTAGTGTCATCAGCAAAATTGCTGGGGGTGCACTCAGTCCCATTATCCATGCTGAACAGCCCCAGTCCTGATGCCAACCCTGAGGAACAGTGCTCATCACTGGTCTCCACTTGGACATTGAGCCATTGACTGCAACCCTTTGAGTGCAAGCAGCCAGCCAATTCCTTATCCACCAAGTGGTCCAGCCATCAGATCCATCTCTCTCCAGTTTAGAGATAAGGATGCTGTGTGGGACAGTGTCCAACTGAGCTTTGCACAAGTTCAGTAGATGACATCAGTTGCTCTGCCTTTATCCACCAAGGCTGTAACCCCACTGTAGAAGGCCAGCAAATTTGTCAGGCACAATTTGCCTTTAACGAAAAAAGATCACAGCTCCTCCTCTTTCAGATGGTTCAATGAACACCATATATTTTTGTTCATTGTTCATTTGAGGGCACAAAATATCTGCAAAAGGTGTGAGTTTTTGATGTTGGTACTGTCATTACAGTTTCACCATTGTACTTCCATACAACCTCATTATTAGCAATTGTGGCTTTTGCTAGATGTATACTTATTATCAGGTGACTATTTTAGCATCAAAGTATACTTACTGGATGATTATATTAAATTAATTGAAAAATTATGTTTCTTGATAGCAAATACAATAGGAAAAATATATTGAAAGTTATTATTTACATTTTTAATAATATTTTGCCACTGGCATATGATATAGCAGCTCAGATATGCTGTGGCTTTCCAGTAAAGTAAGCTCAGACAAAACAGCACAAAATTTCTCAAAATAATCTAGGTGAGTGTTAAATGATATGTAAGAATAATACCATGCCAAAATGAAGACACGTATAGGGGGAAGTCAATAAAGAAAAAAATCTAGGTGTCAAATCATATTTGTGGAGTCTATGGAAACCTCATCAAAGTGAACGAGATTTGTATCAAAGGCAGTTTTTGTGATGTCCAAGTGAAATTGAGTGAATGTTCCTGGAAATCTGTGTCTCAACAAGACTAAATAGCTCCATGTGGGGCTGTAAAAGAACAACAATTGACAGCACAGGCTTCAAATCAGGTACTGCAGCTGCCATTTCAGAGCTTGACATGCAGAACAGGATGACCAGTGGATGTCTCTGAAAGGCAGAGAAATTCAGAATGGAACACAGTCTCTCAGTTTTGAATGCTGTCTCTGGATATCAAAAAAAAAACCACTGATGCATAAAAAATACCACAGTAAGTATCCATCTCTGCAACTAATCTAGTGCAATAGCTTTTCATGCATTTTGATAGTGGATGGGAGTATCAAGATGGGTCAGATCACTGAAGAATCCTTTTGTCCAATAAAGATCATACCACAGTAGTAAAGAATTTAGGATGCCTTGAGTGCTCAGCCACAGACCCTTCATCTTTCGTAATGTTCTGCTTGTTGAGTGAAGATTTTAATGAAAACAGTATTTCAGAACTTCCTTCCTTTGTGAGTATATGTCCACACCTTAACTTATTTTAACATTGTTTTTGTGTGGGCATTTATTGTATTGCAGAGTATTGCAAATCTGATAAGAGAAAAGCAACGACTGAGCCCAGTATTACTGTATCAGAATGGCTGAAATAATCACACATCCTGGAAAACCTGGGAACTTCTGATCCTACTTTCAGACACAGAATGGATACACAGTTTTTGATTACAGAAAATACTCTTGCAGTCCAACACAAAGCTAAACTTCAGTTGTATTCTCTGATGGACAATCAACATGGCTCATTTCCTGGGCTTTGGGAGAAAAACTGTTTCTTGCACAACCCAGTGAACTGAGAATAATAGGAATTATATGCTTGATGACAGCAGCAACATAGAATCTAAAAAATATCTCAGAAGACTGCACTTTTGAATTAAAGTATAAATGTCATAGGGAGAGCACACAGGATGTTTGATCCCAAAAGGTTTCTTTTAGTACCCTATAAGCTATAGCTGTAGCTGTCACAACCACCCATTACTTGGATAGTTAATTCTCCCCATTCTTACTTCTTTCTCAAAAGATCCCAACAGTTATTAAAAGACAACAAAATTCAGCAATTTATGTTCCAGTCTCCAAAGGAAACAAAGTTATTTTCTTTATCTAAACTTTATTTTATTACAGCTTCTTCTCACGCCTTGTGATGCAAAAAAAAAAAGTGTAATTCATTGGGTTTGTTACTTCATAGGGCATAATTTTTTAGATATAAGGGAAGTACTCCCATTTCTTGGTGTATCTTTTTGAGAAGAGAGTTTCTTCTCCTGTCACCATAAACCAAATTATTTAATTGATAAATGATCCATGCTGATTCTACCTCAGTCTGTTAGTACCAGTCCTGAAGTTCAAAAGTGGCTGGCTGCAGCAGAATGGTGGCCTTCACACAACAGGACAGTATGACAACAAATCCATATTCTTGGAAGGTATATTCAATCCCTAACACCTCACCAGCCTCACGTACAAAAACATCTGTTTAATAACTTTGAACTTATTAAGCACTTTCATACTGCTAGCTGGATTCCCATGCATACCTACAGGAAAAACAAAGAAGATTCGACAACTGAGTGTGAGCACAGTTCCTGGCAGCACGCACCATAGAAGTTGTTCACTCTGAAAAAAGACTTCAAACTTACAATATATACAGTTGTCTGTAGGGACTTACAGTCCTTCCAGAGTTCTTAAAATGACCAATCATATTGACATATATTTTCTTTAACGTTTGCATTTAAAAAAGTAATCCTACCACCAAGAGATTACAGTTTAAGGCATACCCTTTACAGGCAATCCTTTTCAAAATTATTCTTAATATACTTTCCTGTGCTTCTGGTAACTGCCAAAAATTGGCTTCATATCAAATGGAATATTGGTCTGATTTAATACAGCATTTCCTGTTTGAATATTTAACTAATTCCATTATTTTCTCCAGGGCTTGAGTTTTCACTGGGAAAGCATAATGCAAGAGCCTCCAGTGAAGGCTGTTTTCGTGCTCATTTCCTGAGTCTGATCTTGACTTCTGAGAGAATTAACCATTTAGTTTAGAGAGCTGCTAACTCTTAAAGTGGTCAAGACATCTGTCTTCACAACTATTTGCTTCACAACCCTCACAGTAGAATTTAGTTGGAATCGTTTGAAAGGTTGTTCCATAAAAGCAAGGACTCCAAATTTCCAAATTATTACAACTGAAATTTCTGACAAATGTTTCTGCATGTAAAAATGAACACTCTGTAAGTATATATGAAAGGAGAAAGAGACTTGGACAACAAACAATACATTTAGCTCTTTAGAAAACAGCAAGGCTCCTTAGGACTGAGCTCATTAATTTTCCCGGAGAGATATGCAATTAAAATGCAGTGAGAGTTAAACACTTCACTCCCTTAGGATCTTTAAAATCCCGGATGAAGCGATATTTAACTAATTCCCACATAAACAGAAATCAGTCATTTGGCAGAACGATGCAATCCGATTGTTGGTCACCAGCATAGATTCGGTCCCCAGCACAGCATTTAATGACGTCATTAGAGAGCTCCCATGTCCCGTCGCTGGGCACACAGGAGCACAGACATCTCCTGGTGTGCGGTTCGAGGGAAGGGGTGCAGTTGGAGGAGCCTCTCACTACCTGCAGCAAGGTTGTGAGGGTGCATTCAGCTTCCAACAAGCACCTTTTGTTTCTCAGAAGCTTGAATATTCTACATATTAGAAACAATATATTCTTTGGGTGTGACCGTCCTCACACATCCTATAAAATCAACGAAATCAGATCCCTCTCTCTGACTTGTATGAAATAAAATTAGACTTGTATGGAAAGATTTACTCTGGAATACCAAGAGTTTTTCTCCCCTTTCCCTGTCTCATTCTTGGTGTCCTGGCTTTGCTGACAGAAATTTCTAAACTGGTGAGCTCACTCTCCCTCTCCTCCTTCCCTTCCTCCTTTCTCCCCCTGCCCTGCCCGTCGGACGGTTTCAATGGGCTCCTGCAGTCATTCGGGCGGACAGCATTCCGTTGCCAGGCAACTCCCTGAAAAGAAGCACATGCTGCTGCGGCGCAGACAGAGCGTGCCCGTCTGCTCCAGTGATGCTGTGGCCTAATTTCTACCTCTCTTGTGCTGGATACAAAAGGGAACATCTCCAGAGTTGAGGGTTAGGGAGTACTGAATTATCTGCACTTTTTTTTGTTGTTTGTTTTTCCCCCACTCTCCTGATCGGGTGCATCCCTTTCCATCTGAGGGCCCCCAGAAGTCATGCATGTCTAATCTGCATGCATGCGTTTGGGACTGCTCCCTGGGCTTGCAGAGTACTGACAACTTTCTGTTAGCTTTTGGCTGAGTTAATAGTACTTATGGAGATCTGTTAAGCTTCCCTGTAGCTCTCCCACAAGGGCAGTTTTGCATGTAAATTCTCAAGGCCATTCATCTTTTCCTACCTGACTCTTTATTGCCTGGTTGGTTGGGTTTTTTTAAAGGCCTCTTTAGGGAATGCAAGTATAGCCTTTCTTATTTTCCCTCCTTTCACCATGCTTTCCTGGGAACAAAGAACAGCAAACTAAGAAATTCCTCTGGTTTGTCCACAGCCTGAAGAAAGATCACTGCTTTATCCGTGGATTTAGTTTTGAACCGCCTAATCTTCTCAAAAGGCAGGCCCATACGTATTCAGATTTGGTGGTTTGAGCTCAGCCCTACAATCACAATCCTCCACTGTCTGTTACAGACAGTATTATCATTAGGTAAAAACTAATGTCAGATAAGAGACAAATTTCCTTACATCTCCTGCTAGCTTCCTTAAATTTCCTGTAGCATGTTTTTCATAGGAAGGTTACTTACGCTAGCTGCCTTTTGTCAGTTGTGGTACAAACTCAGCAGGTCACTCAACCTGCAAGCAAACCTGAACCTTAGAGAGAAGCTGCACTGTATTCAGCCTGACAGAATCTAATATTGCTCTGTTGCTCTGGGTATTCCACCAGTCCTCCCCTCACTTCTGGATCAAGTCTGAAGTCCCAGTCCTAATTTACAAATCCCTAATTTGGTTAGTGCACATCTACTTTAAGGGCAGCCAAGAACCCTCATCCACTGATCCCTGGAGTCAGCACTGTACTACAGATTTCTTCTAGCATAGCTACATCAACACAACTGTGACAAAGCATAACCTCCAGCTGACACTGCTGCACCAGTAAATGCCTGGTTCACCCTCCTTTATGCCACCAGGATGCCACATTTGTCAGCTTAGTTTGTGCCTTCAGAAGTGTCCTGGAATTAAACAGGCAAAACCCAGTGGCATGGGAAAACACGGAAAGCACGGATGCTCTGTAACAGATAAGGCCAGGGTTGCTGCCACTGAGCACATTGTAAGAGAGGCCCTGTAAGACACAGAGATCCAGTAACTCTGTAGAAGAAAGGTTCCAGCCCAAATGTTCCAATTTTTCCTGATGGCACAGTACTTACAGGATAGCAGACACTCTTCACTCCAGTGTACTTAATGTGTGTAGTGCTGTGGATAAGACTCTGCCTATTTTTTTTCTTATATTTTGCTTATCTCCTACACAAAAAATCAGAACTGTTCAACTGTGTGGCAGCAGCAGTAAGCTGAAATGTACTGGCAAAGTCTCGTCCTTTTGGAATAGAAGAGCCCTTTCTTCAGTCCCTGAGAGTGTCACAAACTAGGAAATCACCACATTATTTACAAAATGTTTTGAGACCGTCTGGAAAGAAAGGTGCTATATGCAGGCACAACAATAGTGCGTGAGTCACACACACACAACTTTCAGTATTACACAACTCCTCAAACATCCCTCTTCCCCAAAGCTCTGTATAAGATGAAACACGTGGGACTTTTTCCCTCAAAAACACAACAGCAGTTAAGAAACAACAAAGTGTCTTAATATTACACTAAAAATTCAGACTCCCATTTGAAGTCAATCTGAAGGGGAAAATAATTGCTTCTGCCTATGGCAAAGCTAATGAAAAAATAATAAAAATAATTAGGTGATCCCTTGCCAAACAGGTAATGAACTAAAGAATAAAAACACAAGCCAATTTGCCATACAGACACCAACTTCTCACTTATTGTCCAGAGGCAGTCCATGTGTTTTTCTATGTATTTTTGGATCCTGCATCAATTCAAGATGATACTACAGTTTGGCCCACGGCCAGAAACTGGCAAGTGAAATAATGTTCCAGTACATGTACTGTGAACACACAGCTGGCTTCAAAGGGAAATGGACTAATCCTACTTCATTTCCCTTCTTCAGTATGTGTTTAAAGAGCTTTGGTGCGCTGAAGGAAATCGACCAGAATTCATTAGTTCCCTTCTGATTCAGCTCATTGCTGCTGGAAAGGGAAACAAGTCGGAATTGCAGGATCCTACTCAATTTCCTTTTGGAGCAGACTTTAAGCCAATTCTGGTCTCAGTTGTACACACACAGATCTTCACTAATGATGCGTAAGTTCAAATGCAATACCCCTCCAAGCTGGCTAAACATATGAAGACTATGAAGGGAAGAAGAAAAACTAAATAATCTATTGGAATTCGTACCACGGAGAACTTCTGGCTGAGAATATTCCTGAGAAAGAAACTCAGAAAATTGGGAGAACTTCTAGAAAGAGACATACGAGTAAGGAGAGATAGAAAAACCCAGCTGAGACTAGGAAAAGATCACAATGAAGGAAAAAAGAATAATAATTTTATAAATACATCACATACATTTTCTGCTATCCAATAAAAACTTACAGCAAAATAAAACACTGACTCTAATAGCTAAAGCAAATCCTAGGGATGATTTTGATCCTGTTTGGAGGTGGTTTTGGAAATGGAGACATTTCCAAATGATAAAGAGAAGACAAACCATTTGCTCTGGACAGAAAGTTTTTCCTCCCACTCATCATCAGCTCTCTCAATTTGTCTCTTCAGAGTTCATGTCATATTTTATGAGCCTTCTTAAGGTTCTGGGAAGCAATAGGATTTCAATTATTCCAGACTATATTCCACTCAGTTTAAGGCCACTGCTTTTGAGACAAGATGCCAGAACCAATACTCTTCCAAAGCAAACCTACAATTAACCACCTAAGCAGAAAGTGCCTTGTGACAAACAAAGCAGAACAGAAGAAAACTACAGGGTCCATGATGGCACCATGGCTTCACTCGAGTCAAATAAGCACAACATGTAAAAAATCACTTTTTGTAACTGCAGTGAAGACAAAGAAGTATTATTGCTGTAATGAACTGTCTCTTAAGCTTGAATGGTGATACTTTAAATAGTGAGCAGCCTTATGAATTTGGCTTCCCCACTAATTACAAATCCATTAGCTTGAAGCAGTATACTGCAAAGAAAATGGGTCCTGGAATTGAAATTGGCCAAAAAGCCTTTAAATTATCAACACTGTCTCTCATATGGGTGACTCCAAACTCCTTAGGTTTAAGCACATTTTATTGTCTGAAGTTCTAGGGGTGTTTGGGGAGCTCTGTGTGACAAATAAAAAATTTGACTCCTTACCAGTTAGCTGCAGAAATCCAGTACATATACAATTTATATCCTGCACTAATGGCTTCTCAGCACAGGAAAATGAAGGACAATTAGAGAGCAAGTAATGGCTCAGTGATTCTGTAGAACACTGTATCACCTACAGAGCCAGTTAAAATGAGATTATTTTCCTTTGTGATTCTGTGTCAACCTCGGTTTACAGCTTTAACTTCTATCATTAGACCACAATTTAAGATGTTATTCAACCCACTCTAGAAAAAGCTATATGACATTTATAATTAACAAAGGCTGACAGCTTCATATAGACCCACTGGGATAGACACAGCAATAACAGACAATCTGTTCTCTTTGCATGTACAATTTATTTTCTCACTCCACAGACAAAAGCTGAATGTCCCATCCCTCTTTAGTTGTAGTGAATAGATATTGTGTAGGAAAAAACCAGTCACCACTTATAGATATCATCAAAAACAAATAAATACTTGAAAAAAGACATTTCACAGCTCAAAGTCAAAACCAGTTTATTAGGCATTTCCCTCATTTTTACCGTTTAATCTGCTTTAAAGTACACACCAGTAGATCATACAAAGGCAATTCTAGCTCAATCAGTTCAGCCAGTATTATTTTTTAATCCTTCCTTGTTTGCCACATTCATGTTTCTGTTATTATTATTCTTGTTTGCTAAACTGATTACACTAAATGTTTTCTTTTGCATTGCCTTTGCAAAACCAGCATTCTCCTTCTTCCTACCTGCCCAGTTTTGCTGTCTCTCATAAAGAACCATTTCCTTTTGTTCATGCTCTGCATACATATGACTTAAAGTTCATTTAGTATCACTTTGGAATTCAAATTTCCCTCCATACTGAGTAACTTGTTCTGGAAAAAAACTATATTGTAAATGTAACTAAGCTCTTAACAGAGATGAGAATTTTGTTTTTACTGTCGGAAATATGTCAGCTTGCAAAACACATTCCAAAAAACCTTCCCTTGATTCCTAATGTAAAGAGCCATGGGTTGCTTTTGTGAAAATTAAATTGAAGGGCAGAATGAGAAATGTAGTTCAATAACCCACTCAAGCACAGAGACAGACTTACTATTTACAAATTGGAGTTAGTGTATGCAAGGAGAATTGGGCTCTTGGAGACATAACAGGAAAGAAATCTTCCTTTGATTTACTTCAGAGATGTCTCTTAGACTTCATCTGGGAGGCAGTGAAATACTGAGGGAGAGAGATTAAATCCAGTGGCAAGAGGTAGAACACAGTGACAGAGGAACACCCATCCCTACTGCCATTCCTTGACAGGTACCAAACGACCATGTTTGTCTGCAAGCAGGATTTAACACACTGTGGAGGCTGACACAGGCTATACAGTGGAGGAAAAAAGGGAAAGGAAAGCAATCAGGGAGCCAGGAAATATCAAGTCTTCCCACTGTGCACTGCACACAGTGCAAATGCTTGTGCAGACCACCCTGGCCACTGCATGTTGTTTTAGCAACTCATCCTTCTACTTATCCACAATTAGAAAGGAAGGAACAGAGATTGTGGATACCACATGGCCTTACAGTGACCTTGGTAATGGGTTCTCTGGAAATACATGATGGTTACTTCAAGTTACAGACATGGATAGATCTGCATTCATCAACCATACATCCTAGTGCCAATACCTTTTTTTAGACATCACAAACTAAGAAGAGCTAGATGATTCCAGGATAAGAGATTTGCTATCCACAAACTTACTCTCACTAAGAAGCTTAACCTATGACTTTGTCAGTATTATCCCATCCCTTGATTCTTCAAATATAAAATATCACAAACCACTAGCAACATTCCCTCTAAACAATACCGTCTCCTAAGCATGAGGTTTAGAATTTTGACATTTCTAAAAAACCCACATATTTCTCAACTAATTGCCAAATGCATGCTTTAGTAATTGTGCCCAAACCAAGAAAAATGAGTCTTTTAACAGAAAGTCCAGTAACTAAACTCTAAATGAAAAAAGAATGTCTTAAAATTTTCCTCTTCTCTTCAACCTTGGATTAAGCAGGTGTCTATTTACCAGGGATTTAGGAAGACTCCAAATAGAATGCAGCCTATTATTATGCATTAAAAAAGTGAACTTTCTGTATGAGAATATCCTCACTTGCTTCACTGTACTGTTCAAAATACGTGATATGTATCTACTGAGAAATGTGGAGAAATTAACCCACCACAGCTATTAGAAAATGTTGTGCTTGACACTAACCAGTCCAGCTGGCTTCTTTGTTTTCTCAATAGCCTTTGTAGCTTCCTTGAGTTGTTTTCTAAGGTCTTCCTTTGGCTTGTCATGTTTACAGCACTAGGAGAGGAAGAAACAAAGCAATTTTAAAGCTTGTTAAGAAGTACTTAATGTGCTATTAACAGTGACCTTCCCACTCCCAAATCCATTCCTCTTCCTCTACAAAGGGGATCAAATCTTTCAATTTAAAATCTGAGCACTCTTCGATAGTCAGGTAAGTCACTGAGAAAAGCATTCAAAACTAAGTCCCGAGATGTCATGATCTTCTGGAAAGCTTAGAGCCACATTCTAAGAAAGCAACGAAGAGTCACTCCTTAGCAGGTTGAAATCTACTGATGTATTAGAGTACAACACAACTCTGAGCACTTTCACATCGGCTACAGAAAGTGTTAATCACAGCATTTCCAGTCTCCAATTGCAGAAAGCCCAAGGGCACATCTTCTCAGGATGATTCACCCTATAGACAAACATGCCTTGGCAAACAGCTGTGCCCTACAGGCAACTGCCCACTGGCTCTTCCTCAGCTCTTCATCAGGCTCACTTCAGAGGGAAACCCTTATCAGAGGAAATCACTAACCTTTATCTCTGCTCTATGTTCACCTGAGCATTTCTCACTGTGTTTCAAGTAAGGTCACCAGGTAAACAAACACCAGAGCTTGGTGACCTGGATGACTTTGTCTGGAATGGACAGTGGTGCCTTATAGGAGCAGTTTAGTCTGAGAATGTGGTTTCACACTGAACTTTGGTGTAAATGCAGGTGACCACAGAAGCTGACCTGTCAGACAGTTCTGGGAACAGTCAGTCTCTCCTAGCTCAGTGGCAGAAAAGACTTGTCCCTGGCTCATTGTTAGGTATTCACAAGGGGGAATTTGCAGATACTCAGATTCTTCATCCACCTGATCTTCTGGGGGTTTTTTCCTATATCTTGATTCTTCAAGTGATAAAAACTGGTACCCAGTTATTGAATCTAATGCTCAGTTTTGCTAACTCTTCCTCCTCAAGGAAGGCAGCTGAAGTTTTAGCTTTGTGCTAGTGTCTGTCTTAAGTTGACAGCAAAAAAAAAAAACCAGCACGCCAGTCTTTGTTAACTGAATAACTGCAACAAAGGAAAAAGTACTGCAAACCTGGAAAACTGACACAGCAAATTGAAAGGTGGACATTTTAAGTATATCTCACAAGGTGTAACTTAGTATCTTTCATATTTTATTTTCCAGTTAGATGGGTTCAAGTGTATAGATCATGAAATCTGGAATGTAACTACAAAAATTTGAAAATCTAACAGACAGACCTTGACAGTCACACAGTCAAATCATATACAGCCGCCAAGGAAAAATAGGAATATCCACTGCAATACAGTAAAAAGAGTAATCTATCAAGACCTGAGAAACAGAATCTTAAGAAAAAAGCAACCACCACTGCTGTCAGGTAACGTATTTAGTCATTCTGAATGAAGGACAGTTAAAACAAAAACCTGTTATTATGTAGATTTGCATTTTCATTTGTTAAAAGGAGATGGGAGATGCCAGGTTAATCACTATTTTTCTGTTTCTCTGGTACCAGCTGTTAACCATATAATCATAATTTTAGGTCTTGAAAAAACAACAAAATGGGGAGGGGAAAGGCCCACAGTAGCACTACAGAACTACACTACCAGTTCCGTGTGCACCCCCCACAATTCTGGACACCATGAAGTTTATAAATAGCTGCAAGTTTTGCTCAACAGACAAGAGGAGAGAGGAGGCACAGCAGTGAAGAGTAGCTGCAGTCTGAGTAGAGTGCAGGTCATACTGGTGTCCCCAGCACGGGACAAGGCCACATGTAGGCTGCATATTTTTTAATTACACTAGTTGCTCAGAGATGAAAATTGGGATCATATTCTTCTTACTGTCTCTAGAAGAAAATAAAACCCCACACATTTCCAGAACTCAGGATTGCATCACATAAAACCCTGACACATACGGTTTGCAAAGTGAGGTGTTCAGAATGAAAGCCCAGATCTTACGGAGATGTGAGGAACTTGGTAGTCTGTAAACCCACTGCCTGAAAATTAGAGGAACTTGAATTTCTAGTTATTTAGACCATTCTGAAAATCTCATTTCAATTCTGTAGAAGCTAAGCAACTTCAATCTCAAAAGCTAAATTTATCAGTCTGTTCTGATCAAACTTTAGATTTATCCTATTTCTTACTGACATGTGGGAGCCATCCATAAAGGACCACCAGTACAGACATTTGAATGATAAAAGCTTGTTTTGATTTTTTCCCCAAAATGAAAATGACCATCCTCCCTTTGTACAAAATTCATGAGAAATATCTATAAGCTGAGAACAAATATAAGCAAAGAAAAAAATCTCCCCAAATGAAATGTCAGCAATTAAAAGTAATGTAGAAGAAAGAGTATGACCTTTACAGATATTCAGAATTTTACAGAGTATATAAATTGTATAATATATAATAGATACTCAGAATTTGCTGAATACCTTTGCCAAAATCTTTGTCAAAATAAAATTTGATTTTTCTTATGGTGGTGAATACAAAGGCTGAAGTCACACCTAATTCAAATCACATCACTCTAGTGAATGAAATTATCTCAGTTTACAGAAGAGGTCTGTGATGTTTGCCTGGTAGGTCTGAGAGACAAAAGCTTGAACTCTACTGACGGAGTGTGCAGAACGACCCACATTACCTTCTGGCTAAGCACAACTTTTAGAAAGCTTTAGCAATTTATCATCACTATATGGTAATGATGACTTTTCTCAGACACAAAAAACTATGGTTTTATCAATGGTTCATGCCAAACCCAAGTCTTAAAAGAAATCGGCCCAAAGCAGGTGCACCGAGCTGTCAGACCTTGAAATTTGTTTTGAAACCAACCACCTGTTAGTGTAATTGTGTAGCTGTTTTTCCTGGCTTATGGGATTTCAGTTCAGCTGCTGTTCTCATGCTAACGCTTATTTCCTCTAGGAATCAGTCTGTCCATTTACACAAACCTCCAAACTTCTGTGTGACTGTCTTCCCGGTCTGAGCCAATGGGTATATGCAGAATGTCTGATGGAGCACCCTTGACCAATAACACACTTTGTTTACAAAATAGCTCACAATTGCTGTAGGAAAATGCCTCAAAAATAGCATTTAACATCCTCTGTGACACATTTAATCACTTAGTTGACTCGTCTCTGCTTCTTGTTTGTTTCAGACAGCAACAAAGAACACTTACTTTTAACTGGCAATCTCAAAGATCAGACTTAGTGCTGATGCCTGACTCACATCTACTGATAACAGAGCACTGTTCCTGCTGCTGAAACCAAGTCTGAGTCAGGATTCCCATCAAAACTTTCTGTTTCTAAAGGTTTATAACTTCACCAGAAGCTGACTCTGGGTTAGAGGTTAGCAAGGATATGGAACACTTAGCTGACAAAATCTAGAAGAAAAAAAATCTGCCCACATGAGAGATAAAAGTGCAAAAATTATCATCAGAAGGACAAGAGCTTCAGATGGTTTTTGTAAATGAGGAATTTCATGTAAGAAAGAACAATGTCCTTGCACTTAAGGGCCCAGCCAGAACTGCATCCCTTTATGCTCCCCTTTGCTGTTTTCAGCACCCTTTGGACACCAGCCACCCCAGAAAAAGAACTGGACACTTGAGTGAGAACAATAGATGAGCTGTTCATGAAAAATCTCCTGTGCCAGCCAGTCCCACTCATCTGGCAGCTCCACACTGCCCTCCAGGGAGGGCCATCATGAAACTTAACCATGTTTTCCTCAGTTTCCCACTGGCAGGAGAGAATTCCTTGGGAGTAAACACATAAAGCAAGTAAGAGAAATATAGCTGACATAAACATGAAAACGTGTATATTTCATGACATAAAAAAGAGTACAAAATAAATTACAAAGATTAAATATTCTCTGTGTTCTTATTCATGCACAGATAACTGCTATCCTAATGCCTTTTTCAAGCACCATATAAAGGAAACAACAAACAATTTATGGATAATAGTTCATAAATATATGCAGCACTGCATGTCCAATGCACACAGATATTTCATCATGTAAGACATGACTACTGGGTTTATGCCTTATATTAAATGTGAGCTGTTTGCAGCTATTTAAAATAATTTTGGGACACAAAAACTGTTGACAAGATATCTCCTATTTAAATGTATTGCCCATCCCTGACTGCAGAGCATGTTGTCTTGTGTTTATCAGAAGGAACACTTTCAAAATGCTTTGAGAAACTCAATTGTTATAATTGTCTTAACTTAAAAAGACTACACCTTTGTATAGAGTTCTGTCAAAAGAAATCCTGCTGCTTATCATAAGCACGTACTTCCCCAAAGTTCCTGTTTTTTTAGAAGTTTTATTAATTGCAAATGTTGTTTACTAGAGGAAAACCGTGACTGAAGCTCTAAAACAAAGAGAATAGTTGCAACTTTAATCCTTTCAATAAGCCTTTGTTTCCCATTGACTAAAAACTTCCTAAAGGAAGTAGAGCTGCGAAAATCCAGGAAGGAATTAGATTTGCCAAATTCTGTTCCTACTTGGATCTAGATGCAAAGCCTTTGTTATTCATGGTACAAATGTTTTAGCAAAAAAAGAATGATCAATTACAAAAATACACTTTTGCCAAGGTTGAAATTATTAATAGTAGAGCTTTTCCTATCACAGAAATGAGTAGTAGAAATAGTAGAGCTCCTATCACAAGGCATACTATGAACTGATATAACTCACAAAATAAATAATATATTAATATTTTAGCTGGTCCTGCATTTTTTTTTCAGCGGGATGTTTTTTTCTTTTTGTTATCTAAGTCAAACTTGGATACTGGCCTTACAATCATACCTAGATAAATAAACAAATAGGGAAAGGAAAAAATCAAAGGCAACCTCTTAATTAAATTAAGCATGCTTTGCAGCATCCAAAATAGGAGAAATCTTCAAAATCCATTCCCATGACAACAAGTAATTGCACACAGAAAAGTGTGCTATTGTGGCAATAAAGCTGAATTCCCTGAAGACCTTTCAGAGACACTACCAATTTGTTCTGTATTTTTTTCCCCACATGCTCTTTTTATCTCTGTACCACTTCATGCTCTCTAGATTTTAACTTGCCAAACAAGTAGAGACTAGGTAAATATGTTCTGATTTATTCCATAAGGCAGAGGTCCTTTTAATTTCTTCTCCTGAAATAATTTAAAGGCAATTCTTATCTCCTTCCCACCAACACAGAGCATATTGCAACTTTTGATTTCCTGGCCAATAGTACAGTGGAAGATTAAAGAATATTTGAGCCACCATTTTTGTAAGATACTATGTAAGGACAGATTGTGGAAAGTGCTGAATACTTTCATCTTCTTGTGGTTTCAGTGAAAATGTTGTTTAGCGTATTTACGTAAAATCAGCTCAGTATTTTGACAGGTCAAAGGTTTGGCCAAGCTTAGCTGGACGGCTGAGTTGGAAAGGCTACATGGTTTCAGTAGCCATCAGCAAGTGTTGTGGTTTAACATCACACCCAGCTCTGTGTGCTGCCGGCTCCCAGCATTGTGACACAGGCTGGGCCTGAGCTTCAGCCTGAGCAGCAGCAAATGCCTCCAGATTCCTAACGAGACAAATTTATGGCTCTGCTTTGGAAACGCCCCCATAACGTTTGTAACTTGAAACACATATAACTAAATCTTGGAATTGCTTTGGTTTAGGATATTACAGGTGCTAAGGCCTAAGTCTCAAGGATATATTGGATATAATTATTCACAATGTCTTAAACCTCCCTTTAGGGTTTTCCTTCATATAATAGAGATATGTGGGGTACATCTCCAAAATCACTGAAAAGTGTTTTGATAAGATCAAATTGTAACAGGAGAAAGAAGTGAAGCGAAGAGAAAAAAGAGATTTCTGCATTCCATTTTTCATCACAACAGTTGACAACCCCCTCCCGCCCTTGAAGATAGAAAAGCCAATTTTAATTTAAACTACAAACTGTTGACCAGGCCTCAGCTTGGCTTTGCAATTCACTATATGCCTGAGGGATAAATTATTTAGCATTAGCACATGGTATGTCATGTCTTGTTACTTAAGTGGAGTATGGCCTCCATCCAGCTGCACCCCCGGGGCCCCCCGATTGGCTGTGGGTGATGTCATTTCCATGTGCTAATCCTGGGCCAGGCCCCGGGGGACAGCGCTGGCCGCTCCCCCCAGCCCCTCCGCCCCCCACCCGGGCTCGGCTCCGGCTCTGCTCCCACTCATCGCTCCCAGGTTCACCGCAGGTACTGCCCCCATCGCACGACTGTCGATACCAGTGCAGTGAAACAGAAGGTGTGGCAGATGAGCTGCATCGCCTGCACGTGGTGTTTTGTGTTCTTCGGAGAGGATTTGTAATAAATTTAGTGAGATGGAAATGGGAAATAAATTTTTGCTGCAGATCCAAGCTAAGTGGAGAATTTTGAGAGGTTTATTTATTCAAATATTATTCTTAATTTATTTTTCTATTTTCAGTGTATTACAGATTTTTGCTGAAAAAAACCGTTTCCACACTGCAAGACAAAGGAATCCTGGACAAATGACCTGAGAGCATGAACTCTGCAAAATGCTTCTTCTGGAAGTTTGGCAATGGAATAATTAGCCACAGTGCCCTTTAAATGGCCATATTTTGGGTTCAGTTAACACCCTCATTATATTAAAAGGGCTTTTCCTTCAGAACCACCTTCAGGTTATTTGCCCCAGAGGAAATACTCATGCTATTCACCATTGGAAGGCTCCCAGCACAGAAACAAGGGTCACAGGGCTGGTTTTTTTTGATTTAATTTTACAGCAGTGCCGGTGAAATGCCAAGAATTACAGAGCACTGTGTCGTGCAGATGGTACCGTCTGCTCTCCGTGGTGAGGCGCAAGATTTGCATCTGTCTGTTGGTTCAGGTTAAGGTTGAGCAGTGGTTCTACGTGACAGGTAACAAGAGACACAACTGACACTCTGAGAGAAATCCACGTGCTTTGTTACTGTTACATTAGCATTTAAGCACAGTACACAATACCCCACCATTCGTTTCTTGTGGTAACAATGAAAACTGACAGTGATTTGCCTTCTCTGTCACTGAATCTTAATTCTTTGCAACAGTGCATGAGAAGAAAGGATTTTGTGAAAGCCGTGCGGTCTCATGGTGAAGTGATAATTCTCTGAGACAGAGGAAGAAGGGGAACTTTGCAAGGGGATTCCCACGAGAAGACATGTTGAACCAGTGCAGTACAAAGCGCTGCAAAATAAACAACTGTAGGACAGGAAATGAAGAACTCTAATCGATACCACAAAAGGGATTAGTTAGTCAAATGTGAAAATTCAAAACTGCAGTTTAAATCAGGACCGCTAACTCTTTCTTGCCCTGCACAAAATAAACAATCTATGACTCTATAGATTCACCAGCTGCATCCAGCTTTGATTTCTGTCATTTCAAAGCTGGCACCTGCAGCCAGCCCTGGCTCAGAACTGTAGCATTGCTTCAAGCACCCAGCTGGAGGGAAACACCTGCATTTGCACTATTGCTCATCCTCTCAAAACTACCAGACCTACTTGTAGCTAACTAATAAACAGCTAATTATAAACAGGGCGATTGGGCAAGGGCTCAGAACTGCTACCAGCGTAAGCACTGGGAAGCCACATTTGCTGGCATAATAGAACAAAAGTGCATTTCGATTTGGCTCCACACTCATTAGCTGGCCACCTCACAGTCCAACATATTTATATGCATATAAATATCTTCAAGGCAGGTGCCAAGAGAATGGTGCCAGTCTCTTTTCAGTGGTGCCCAGCAGCAGGACGAGGAGCACTAGCCATAAACTAAAAAACGAAGTTTCACCTCAACACAAGGTATAACTTCTTTAGGTTGAGGGCGGCAGAGCACTGGAACGGCTGCCCAGGGAGCGTGTGGAGTCTCCCTCTCTGGAGACATTCCACACCCACCTGGACACGTTCCTGTGTCACTGCTCCAGGTAAACCCTGCGTTGGCGGGAGCTTGGACTGAGTGATCTCCAGAGGTCCCTTTCAACCCTAATAATTCTGTGATTCTCGGATATTACCTCTGGCCACACCGTGATGGACTGCGGAGCAGGGCGAGCGAGGACGAAACGCACCCTGCATCAGCCCTGCCCAGCTCCACAGCGTTCGCCTCAGCATCAGCGCGGGGTTGGAGGCGCCGAGACTTGCCAGGACGGCGGCGGCTCCGTGAAAGAACAATTTCTGAGGGGAGCGGGGAGCCGCCGACACTGTCCCAGCCCCGGGGGCACAGCGGGAAGCCGACACCGCCCTCAGCCTGCCCTGAGGGCACCTCAGCAGAGCGCGCGCGGCGAGAGCAGGGCAGCGCGTGCCGGGGGCAGCTCTCGCGATACGCTCGGCCGGTGCCGGGCGGGGCAGGGGCAGGCGCGGAGCTCTCGCGAGAGCCGGGCGCGCGGAAGCGGCGTGGCGTGCGCGGGGCTGTGTCGTGAGGGACCGTGAGGGACCGCGAGGGCCGTGCCGGCCGCTGCAGGATGCCGAGCGCTGCCGGCCGCGGGCAGGGCCAGGACCGCCGCCCGGAGAACGAGGACTCGTCGGCGGCTGATGTGGGTCTCCGCAGGGAACGTGGCGGGCGCGCTGTCGAGGCTCTCCGGGTGGGGGGGGCTGGGCCCAGGCGGGGTTTGGCCGGCCCGGGGGCACAGCTGCCTTTGGCTTTACTGTGCCGCTCCCCCCTTCGCCAGGCCCAGCCTGTGATTCCCTGAAGAGCTGTGCCCCCCTCCCCCGAAACACCTGGGCTGCCCCTCCACAGTAGGGAGGGGGCTCCTGCTGGCCTAGCAGGTGCTTCTCCCTTGTACTTGAAGATCACACAGCGGTGCTGAAAGATTGTAGGCCAGTGTTTATTCAAGAAGAAAAAAGTACTAACAATGAGCATCAGTTCATTTTGTTATGAAGTAATTTTTGCTTATTATTGCATCAGCAGTAAGGAATTCCAAGTACTGGTGGCTTCCCTAAAGTTACAAATATGCCACGATTCATCAAAAGGAGACAAGCAAAGACCTTCCCCAAATAAAGTATTTAGTAGGAACTTTGGTTCACGTATTGAATAGAATAAAATAAATAAACCAAGGGGTTTTTATTTGGAAATGCGTGGGTTTAGTTGGGAAAGAAGAACTGTGACATTTTTGGTGAAAATGCTGCCTTTTTCTGTGCCTTACCTGGCAGATTTTGTTAACAGTCAAGCTCCACCGGGCTGTGATGATTACATGTGATCTGCTCGTGTTTGAATATGGGAAGGAAATAGTTAATGTATATACTTACATAGGACTCAGGTCAGGAGTAGGGTCTTTGTAGAGATAATCACACTAACTTTCTGTGAAACAAGTAATGGTCTTCATGCATGGTTGCTGTTGTTGGAATTATTTTTTTCTTTCAGGGAACAATTGTCTTCTCTCTCTTCTGTATCTCTTGTAAGTCCAAAATGCAGTTTTTTAAATATAGCTAATTATTTTGTATTCCCTCAGTTAACTCTGTGACAATTTTGTTCAGGTTTTTTGTGTGTGCTTCTTTGATACGTGTTTCTCACCTCCATTTTAGGATTATGCTAAGGAAAGATATGGAGTGTCATCAATGATACAATCCCAAGAGAAACCAGGTCAGTTGAAAAATGAAAAAAGTTTTTGCAAAAGAGATGGGGTGGGAAAGAAGGAAAAAAGAAGTTATGTGCCAAATACTGTCAGTATTTCCTTGAGAAATCTTTACCAAGCTTTCTTGTTCAAATGCCAGTGGAATTTTTTCCTTTTCTAGGATACATTTGGTACTTGTGAGACACTTGCATTTGGGCTCCATGTCCAGTTTTGGGCTCTACAGAGCAAGGAAGACATAAAAATTTTGGAGCCAGTCCAGTGGAGAGCTACCAGATTGCTCAGGGGACTGGAGCACAGGATCTGAGGGAGCTGGGCTTGTTCAGCTTGGAGACGAGGAAGCTATGGGATGATCTTCTTATAGTTAAAATCTACTTAATGGGAGGGTGTAGGAAGGATAAAGCCAGGCTTTGAAGGTGTGTAGTAATTGGACTGGAGGTCATAGACACGAGTCAGAACAGGAAATTGAGATTAGAGGGAAGAAAAAAAAAATCATGAGTGTGGTTGCATAT
This sequence comes from Corvus moneduloides, assembly GCF_009650955.1. Lineage (NCBI taxonomy): Eukaryota > Metazoa > Chordata > Aves > Passeriformes > Corvidae > Corvus > Corvus moneduloides. The sequence continues at coordinate 33,350,681 of NC_045482.1, read as the reverse complement.
TGGAGCTGACTTCCAGATTGAGAGGAGTCTCAGTCTTTGCCCTTGCCTGGACCGTGCTTTACACGGCTTGTCAGTTTTGTGTCTGTCCATCACTGCAGACTTTTTTTTAATTACTAAATTATTATTATTTGTAGTGTACTGAGTCCTGAGATGTCAGGCTTTTTCCGTTTTTGGAGTAAGTTCTGCTGTGACTTACTACAGCAGTGCTCTCTCTCTGCATATGGTCTCCCTGCTTATGCAGCCTTCCATTTCTCCTGTATATGAGCACCAAAGCCATTAATACTGGATATTAATATTTATGGCTTTTATCAGTCATACCACTCTGAATTCAGGAAGTCCTGATTTTCTCCTGATGGGGAATTGGGATTTGGAAAAACTTAGTGGCTAGAGAACAAGCTCCCAGGCCAATATCCCGAGAAATATTAATCTTTGTATTAAATTCAGTGCATGAAATGGGAATGAGGGAAAATAACAGACTGGCTTCTTGTAAATTCTTCATAGTAAAATGTAAAACAGCAACACCATCTGTGATTAGGTGATTTTTTTTTCTCCTTTGAATATTTGTTTTGGTTGATCCCCCTTTAGGAAGGGAAATGCAGAATGTAGGGAAGAGGAGCAGTCAACAGAGCACTCACAGGTTGAAAGCAACTGAAGTGGAGCTTTATATAAACAATGTAAAGGGACAGAAAAATCAGCCGAGACTGCATTAACAGTCACTGTTGAATAAAATACATTCTAGCTGCTAGAGAAAGGGAATGGGAGTTGAAATCACATTGGAAGCAGCCCAGCTCCTGTGTTTCCTCTCCCAGATTTGCACCCCAGAGCAAACAACTGTGTGGGGGACCCAAGCTGGCAGATTGAGAGGGCAGATCATGTCCTGCTTTCATGGAGAAATGCCAACTGTCTCATATTCAAAAGAAACACTCACAAGTACTGGAGAAAAAAATATATTGAGAAGGGAAATTGTGAAAGCAGCAGCAAATTATATGAAAAAGGCTGTGTGTCATATTTAGTTGTGTTGTCCCCTTGACTTTTGATCCTTGTTTAAAAGAACTTCTCAGTGTATGGACAATGTTGAGTGGGTTTTCCATGGGGCTTAAAATGCAACCTACAGCACTCCTGCTATTCTGTAATTGTAGAAGGTGGTTATCCAGAACACCAAAATTGGGTAACAATAAAGAACAAAATGCCTATAACAAAGAAACTGAAGATCAGCCTAGTCCCTTCCTTGAGACTAATGCACTTTTATTTACAGATTCAGTAGTTTCTGCCAGGGAGAGCTCTTGCCAAAGGCTTCATGGGAGGGTGAGATGATCACTTGTCATCAGTAGCTCCACTTGCCTTGGGTGTCTTGGAGTAGCTGCTGCTTGGGACAGGGGGTGGAGGGGGAAGCAGAAATGTTCCTGGCTGAAGTGTATTAAATTTGGTTTTGAAGTCTGTGTGGCTACCTGCCATTTCTAAATCACAGTAACTAATGGTGGTATGAGGTGTGCAGCCCACGCAGCTTCTGGTGACCAGAGCCATCAGACAGCGCAGCACAACCTCAGGTGGGAGCTCAGGGGGAGCTGCTGCGGTGGTGCTGTTCAGCTCACTTGAGCCACACTGTCCAGAGGACACTGGCTGCACCTGGGAACTCACACAGCTTACAGTGATCAGAACAAGTTATTCTTCCTTTCCGAGGAATAACCATATTGTCCTTTTGCCATGCTGATAGATTCTTGTATCTCTGCAGGCAAATTAAATCTCTTTTCTCAGGTTCATAACTTTGTTTCTTCACCCTGCTCTGCTGAGCTCACACATACCTGTGCCTTCTTTCTTGGCCCACGTAAGTCCTCCTTCTGGTTATGTTGGCTGCCCTGGCTATCTGATGTTCTTGATTCCCATCATGTCAGGTTTTTAGGTCCTTCCTGCCTGCTAGTAAAACTCCATTTTTTGCCATTCCTTTTTTCTGCCTTCAGTCCCATTATCTCATCTACCTTCCCTGGAAGCTGCTTTCTAATGCTGCTTTTCTAATGCTGCTTTTGATTTTCAGGTTTTTATGTCAAATTTGCCTTCTCTTTTTCAAAATTTTCTGGTACTGTAAAGATACTGGCACTTCACAGAGGCAACAGAAATATTGGTCATAATGTTCAAAATTCCATGATGCAGGATAAATTATCTTAGTAAACAGCTGATGTGACAGGCAGGGAATGGGGTCTGGAGGTGAAAAAGGGAATGGGGTCTGGATGTGAAAAAGTGTTGTTTTATGTATCCCACACAGCTTTTTGGACTTTTATCCTCTTTTCCCCTGTTTAGAAGAGGTTAGAGTTCTGAGAGAAAAATAAGGATATTTAGTATGTTGGAAAGAAGAGATTGGGCTGTACATTAAGGAAAAAAAATTACAGCTTCCCCATAAACATGACTCCAAGTGGCAGTAAAGGTGAGATAGCCTGAATACTGAATTGGGGCAGAAAGTGTAATTTCACATTTACAGAGTGTTGTGTTTGAACTTTGTTTAAAATCTTTGTTCCCTTGTCTTCACTGCAACTGTAGCAAAGTTAAAAACATCTTTTATTTTTGCGCTTAATTTATTGGCAAGAGGGCAGAAAGTGTGAGTACAGCTTGCATTTGCAAAAGAACAAGTAGATGATCATCTGAGAAGTGTTGGAAGGACCTTAAAGGTGAAAGCAAGAAGTTTCATTTTTGTTATGGAAGAGATAAAAATGAACTGAAAGGAATTCAGGTGAAATGGTATACCAAGAGTGCAGAGGGAATATACAGTGCGTTGGTTGGACAAGAGGAAACGAGTGACAAAGACAAATGGTTGCTTACACTCACAAATACAGGCAACATCATGACCTACTGGCATTTTAGAAATGAGAGAGAAAGAAGATGAGATTTGGGAAATGTGGGAGGAGGGAAACGAAGTGGTGTAGTTGCTATATCCAGCTCATTGCAGTGGAGCACATTGACAGGAACAGACGTAGTGGGCACAATGAACATCAGGAAACTCTTTTTTACTGTGAGGGTGACCAAGGATTGGTACAGGTTTGCCCAGGAAGAGTTTCCTGTCTTGGAAATACTAAAAAACCATCAGAACGTGATCTTGGACAGCTGGTACTATGTCACCCTGCTTGTGAACGGGGTTCAGTGGGGTGACTTCCAGAGGCTCCTCCTAGCCTCAGTCCATGCTGTGATTCTGTGATCGGCTACTGGAAAAAAAGGCTTTATGATGTCTTCTTGTGGATATTGTTTATTACCCTTTTTATGAAAGGTGAAATGTTTTTTAATAATTAATACAATATAACAACTTTTGTGTTAAATGTGTCTTGTTTACTCTTGGTGAAACATGAACCACTAGGTATCCAAAAGACTTAAAAAAATATTTATCTAATACAAATGGTTCCTGAAACACTAAGGATCCACAAAAGGTGTAACACCTCATTCTGTCTTTATGCTTGTGCCTAGAAAATGTTTTAACGTTTGTAACAATACAGTTTCAAGTTGACTGAGATAATTTTAACTGTCTGAATATCACTCTTGGAAATACTGAAGGTTGTGGATTGTGATGGTTGCATGTTTCCTATAGTACAACACTGTTAAAGTTTGAATATCAGTTGCTGGCAAATGATAACATCTTTATTCCCCTTTCTCCCTTCCCCCCCCACACGTATACACACTTCATGAATATATTTGAGTCAATTTCCTATCCCATTTCTCTGTGCACTTCATTCTGTTCTGGATTTGATACGTGTCTGTGAAGAAAGAACTGCACTGCCCTGACATAAGCCAATAAAAGTTTTAAATCCCCTAAAATCCTCAGTGCAGAATAACAGGCTTGCAGGGCAAGCTGTGACTGGTATTCAGAGACAGAAGGAAGGAGTCCAGAACAGCAGATGGTAACCTGGAGTGGGCAAAAGAGTTTTTTTCCAGAAACTTTGGAAAAGTTCTGGCAGGAGAAGTTTACAGTGGAAGTGTCTTAGCAAATTTAATGTTAATTTGAAATGAGGGAGAAGTCTCTGAGGAAAGAATCATACAACAGAATCATACAAGGAATAGTGGCATGCACCAGCATATTGTCAGTTCATAATGGTTGTGTACAATTTTTAAAGTCCTGATTTATTTAAAAATATTTTCCTTGATTACTTTTTTTTCCATTTGCTATCCAAAGTCTGTCCTTTCCAAGCCATGCATTCCTGTTATTTAGCTTTGTAGCTTCATTGGATTTGAAGGGTTCTAATCAGTCCTGGCTCTGACAGTGATAGTAGTGCTTGATCAGGTTGTCAAACAGATTTTCCTAAAATAAATGTTATCCATTTTACACAGTAATACTCTCGTTGTTCCAAAATGCTGTTGTTTTAATCAAAATAAAACTTTTAAAAGTTATAATGCACATTTATATGTGGTTTCTTTCTGTTCTTTATTTTAAATAATAGTTATTTTATGGTTATATTCATCCTACTTTTATAAGGTAGATACAGAGAACAGTCATGTCACCTCTGAGCCTTTGTTTTTCTGGGTTCAACATGGCAGCTTTCACCCTGAACAGTGCAGCAGGGCAGACGTCCCTTAGGCAGCAGAAATTCAGACTAGTAAGTGCGGGTAGTACAGTGAAGTCCTATCAAAACCAGTGTAGTCGTTATGGGTTCTGCCATCCGTGAACTACAGTGAGTCTTGCTGTTGGTAAAGTGCAGTTTGACTCTGCTGTATAAGTCAAAAATAAGCTTGAAGTAATTTAAAGCTACTGGATCAAGTACAAGTCACTAAGAAAGGAAATGGGATCTTGTGTGTTTTCAGTTAAGTCAATTATGCTGTTGATACAAAAAGTGATGTTTTGGATTTATTATCAATTTTATCAATAGCCATGATAGAAAGTGTATTTGGAGTTTAAAGTGAAAAATGTTTTGCTTTGAAAAAAACAAAACTGTTTTAAAATGTGTGGTTTTTTCTGTAATTCAGATAGAGTTTTGGTTCGCATAAAAGACTTGACAGTGGAGAAGGCTGATGAAGAGGTTTGGGTTCGTGGCAGAATTCACACCAGCAGAGCTAAAGGTGAGAGGCCTCCAGGGTTTTTGGTTTTATTTCCTCATGTCATTAGTACAACCTTAATGTTTGTTGTGCTTTCATGACCTGTTGCTTATGTCTTGCATTCAAGAAAACTTTGCCACCTGGTTACTCAGGGTTGCCTCAATGTTACTTTGACTGGTTATTTTCTTTTTCTACCTCTCTTTTTCCCAAGAGGGAAAAGGAGATTTTGGGTTTAGCTGTGTGGAAATCAGTTATTGTAGTAAAAGTAAATTTTTGTTTTACTGTGTTGCTAAATACCAGATAGACAATTGTAAATAATAGTAATTTTAAAATGTAATTATTCTCTTTAAGGTGTTAATAGTTGTGAGATAAAGCACTTCTAAGCTTCTACACTAAAACATGCTTGTATTATAAATGTATCAGTTGTTATCATATTTCTTCTGCTGCACATGACTATTTTCACCACACCTTTTCTTTGACCGGAAACAAAAATCTGTGTTAAAATTTCAGAATTCTTACTTTCGAATACTGGTATCTAATTATATCAATTTGAACTTCAAATAAGAAGCATCATCTTTCTTTAGCAAGACAAAGGGGAAAAACCCTTTCATAGGTTCTCAGCAGTGTGGGCTGTCACACTTGGCTGTCTGACAGCCATATTTCTTCCCTGGAATCAGAAGTTCCCCCTGGAGACCAGGTTGCCATATGCAAACTTCAATAGGCTTTGGCCTTTGCAGTTGACATCAGATGCTGGCAACTGTTGTGCTGGTTTCAGTTATGTTTGGCAGCTCTGTAGATATAAATAACTTGTCTTTCCAAGAACTGAAAAAAAAAAAGAGCATAAAGAAATTATCTTCACAAATGAAACTTAACAGTAGTCTTAAAATTGGGAATGATGCAAATTAGGGGCGAGAATCCAGTACCAAGTATCGTTGAAGATACCAGATTCATATCTCTTTTTGAGAATTCATGTTCTTAAAACATGTCCTTCTTAATGAGTAGTGTCTGTGCTGCAGTTGGTTAAAATAAGGAGCTGCATTCAAATATATACATATGATGCATATTTTAATTTATATTAGAATCTTTAAACTTAAGGAGTCCTCAATAGTTTTGTAGTGGAAATGGAAATCTATTATTTAAAGAAATTGTCAACTCCAAAAGCTGTGAAAGCCTTGGTCATTACGACATGAAGTTGTTCAGACAGGAGACACTCCATCTGCTTTAAATGTTACTAATGTTACTGTCAGGATATGAATTAGAGTATCCTTATGGCTTTTCTTTTGCAATTATTGGAAGAGTTCAGGCTATTAACAGAATTCAGGATATTATAGGCAGGTGTCTATGCGGACCTGGAAAGCAGTGTAAAGTTCTATGGTTGTTGATTGCTGTCTGTGTATGATATTGGTTCATGGTATCTTGCATGATATATATGTTTACTTCAAACACAGTAATATCTCTGTAACAAGGCAGTATTAACTTAAAAGAAGCTGTTGTAATCCTTCACTTTGACCTCACTATTGTTTTTGATGAAACAACACTGCTTATTTTCAAAACTCTTTAACACAACCTGAAGAATGAAAGCAGAAGGAGTTGATCATGGGCACGAATGTCCTGAATTTATTGATGGTGTCTCTTGTTACCGCTTGGTCTGACAACACAGAACAATTCTGACATTCAGGGAGCGCTGCTAGGGAATGCCATATGCTTGTTTACTTAAGCTTTGGGGAAAGAATCTTACAAGAAAAGCAAATGTTTAAGAGTAAAAAGTAATCTTAGTGTTTCCCACACACAACATGGCACTATTCCTACCACTGTGGAAAGGAAAGCCTTGCAGGAAACAGGAGAATCTTTCACAAAAACAAGCTTTAGTTTTTCTCAGAAACTTGAGTTTGACTCCTAAGTAACCAACGTAGCCTTTATTTAACCCTGTCTGGTTCTGACCAATAAACCAAAAAAAATTAATGGGAACAACTGCAGATTCCAGCTGTCTCATATAGCGAGTCACTCATGGAGTCTGATGGAAATTAACTGAAGGATGTGTAAAGAATGGGGTGTTGGGAAATTCTGTGTGTTGTACCAGAATTAAAGTGCACAGGGCCCTGTGGCTTGTATCATAGATTGAATAAATGTTATTTCTGGCCTTATTTTAAAGCCAGCCTAATCTACTGATCACGATTATCGTTGAAAACCCCTTGGGAAGTTGTCTGGGTTTGGCCAGGCAGCTGGGGCTTGTGCAGAATGTTAGACCTGAACTAGATTTTGGGTTATGAATGCATAGGTCTATGAAACATCTGAAAATAAGAATTCCATCAAGATAAATTTAAATACTGGGCCAAGTTTTATAATAAACTGTGTAAAGTCTTCTCTTTGCTGGCAAATGTATGTAACCATCATTTAATTTATATGACCAAAATGTTCTCCTCTTTATACACATTACTTGCTTATATCCTTTTCTTTCATAAGGTTTTGTGTGATTTGGTACTTTTATCCAAGACGAACGATCGATTACTGGTTGTTCTGTGTGCTTACTTTTGATGGAATTCTCCTTTCGGTGTCTTCTCTTACTTGTTCAGGGTCTGAACATTCTATGCATTATACTGTGTCAGATAATTTTAACCAAATTTCTCTTGAAACTTTCATCTTTTAGGCATTCTTGTGGGACATGATATTGTTTTTTTTTTTTAATAGGAACTTAGTGTAGTTTACTTTTGAATGTGACTGAAGTTGGTGTTATACTTTTCACCTGAACACCACATAAATGTTTGGAAACACATGGAGAAGATCCCATTGTCCAAATTTTTTCTCACTCAGATGCTTCCTTTTTCCCATCTCTTGATCTGGAAAGGCTTCTAAGCATGAGCTGGATTTGATTATGGCTGGTCTTTTTGATACTTTATTTTGAATGGCTTCAGCTCTCTCAGGAAAAGTTCCCGTCCCTCTTTTAATCTTTGTGACTGTGATATTTTAGCCAGTCCTGAGTGAACTCCATTTGATCACTTATCTTCTGTGTGATTAGAAGTGTTTGTGTCCTGCAAAACATACTCTTCCTTCATGAAAACAGCTACTGTTACTCATGGCAAACACATTTGAGTCCTTTTATAATGCAGATAATGATCAGACTTCCAGTGTTTGGGATTGAGTACAACTGCCAGACTTTTGGATGAGGATCTGAGCAAGCTGGTCTTGGTGAAGATGTCCCTGCTCATTGCCGGGGGGTTGGACTCAATGGCCTTTAAAGGTCTCTTCCAACCCAAACTATTCTATGATCCTATGACAGCAGGTCCCTTCATTATTTCACTGTTTTATAGCTGAGAGATGTCGTAGCAGTCTTCAACTGTGCGGTTTTTGTTTGAACACCTAGTACATCATTGCTGAAACTTTGATCATGTTTTGCTAAATTGTTTGTCACTAAACTCATGGAGACAAATACTATCTTCTAGGAAATACTATATCCAACAGCTCTGTAAGAAATACTGAGATGTCAAAGATGTGAGATATGACTGCCTTATCTGAAGAAACTCAGCCTATCATGTCCTGTGGAAAAATTGTCCTTTCTTTGTTGACTTGCTGGATCTGAAACACAGCCTGTATTTTTCTAATTTAAATCTGTTGTTTAATGTTTGCCTGCAAGAAATACATGCATCTGTACCATATTGGATATTGCAGCCTCTGGAATACAGAAATAGTTGTACTCTGTTTTCTGAAAATACGTAATTAATCTTGTTGCATTGTTGTTTGTCGTAGGACAAGATCAGTTATTTCCAATAATTATAATTAATATTTAATAACATTTTGTACTAGTTTCCCATGTTTGCTTTTATTTCCATGAGATTGTGTGTCAAGGGTTCTGCATTTATTTTCTGATACTCTTGAATTATCTGTAGCTATGTGTCAGGAACGGTAATCTGCTTAATTACAAACTGCAGAAAACTGCAACTGGCTTTTTAGTGCCAGTTTTCGAGTTAGGCATGTTTTGGCTTATTGGTTTAGAGTTTGAGTCAACAACAGGGAAGTAACTGTCTATAACAAAACTTCTGGCTTCTTCCTATTCTCACCATTTCAATGGAAATGTTACAGCATTATGAGTCAGAACTTGGAGTTAAAGTGATCATGATGCCTTTATCAGATACTGGTACGCCAGTTATATGTTTGTTGCTAATTTTTGTCTAGGAAGAAGCATCTAAAATCACCATATTTCCTTAAAACTAAGTTAAGGAATAAATTAGAGATGTGAGAAGAGGTATGACATGATTGTAACTGTCAGCTAAACAGATTAGAAAGAGCTTTGTTGACTTGGAAACACCCATTTTAAAAGTCAACAAAATGCACTAAGTTCTTTGTACGTTATTACTAATTCCTATTAACTTCTTTTTCCCTAAGCTGTTCATGAATAAATTGCTCTTACAGGAATTTTTAATTGGGTCTTTTAGGTTCTTGTCATTCACTAGAATCAATACTCCTTTTGTTCCCCTTCATTCTGAATGTGTGGTGTATTATAGAATGAACATTGTTGGTTTAGTCCTTGTGGTACAAAATCAAGCCTATTTCTCTCAGAGCAGCTTTGTAAAGTGAACTCTGCAGCTTTGATTTGAGAAGATGAGAAAAAACATCTTTAAAAATAATTTAGACTTGAACTTGTGAGCAAAGAAACAAGGAAAAGTATGATACATTTCTTGCAGTTGAAGAAAAAGATACTTTAAAAGTTATGGTTTGTTGTTTTTCTTTTGTCTAAAGACTCTTTATCTTGGAAGGCTTACTGTTATTTTTAGAAAATGTCCATTCAAGTGTTTATAGATGTAAGGCATGATTATTTAATTTATCTCAGTGTTTGTGTGTGTGTGTGTACATGTACAGCTGAGAAGTTAGAAGCAGCTTTAAGGAGGGGGGGCAGCGATGAATGAGAGAGAGACGCACACTCTTAAGAGCTCTGTTTGTATTTAAGTAGTAAAGTATTTTTTCTCATTCACAAAGACCTCGAGTAACTTGTCCTTAATACACCTGTGTTGTTTCTCTTTGTATTCAGGGAAGCAGTGTTTCTTAGTCCTGCGTCAGCAGCAGTTTAATATCCAGGCTCTTGTGGCTGTGGGACAGCATGCAAGCAAGCAGATGGTAAAGTTTGCTGCCAAGTAAGTAAGCAATTATATCCTGTTGTCAGAGTAAACAATGGTGGGAACCAGGACTCCCAGGGGTTGGGACCATTTTCACACATTAACATCAATGCTTCGTTTGTTTTAAAATGTAGTTATTTAAATTGTCAGCTCTCTATTGCGTTGAATACATTATACTGACAAAAGATAAAATAGAGAACAGGCTTGAAATTCATTCTGAACTGCTGAAGCAGCATTCTCTTGCCATAGACAACCTACATTTTCTTCCAAGCTGGCTAACAAAAAGTCTGGCAAGCTGAGCTTAGTGGGACACTTCATTTGGTGTGTGGTGGTGGTGTGTGTCTGCACATGTTCAGGGTTTTTCTTCTACCAGACATATACAGTGTAGTAATACATTCTACACTTAGAACTGCTGTGAAGAAGTCCCATATTGCAAGTGGCTTACTGAGTTGAAGAAATTAAAAGTAGCTTCCGTGCACTGGGTTACACTTATCTACACCTTATTTTTGGCACTAGAATGTTAATTTTAATTTAAAAAAAATTTGGCAGGGGTGATAGACTTGCCAGTTGAAAAACTGTTTGTTGAAGCAATTTGAATTCAATTATTTGGTTTGTTTTGTTCCTAAAGATAAAGAATTACCTTTCCCTTCTACTTGCCCCAAGATTGTGCTTTCAGGTTGTCCTGTGATAAATATGCTTGTGTGACAAACGTGCTTTATAGTAGAGCTTTTAATAATGTGTATCTACTTGTTCACAAATAGAAATGTGGATCAATTCTGTGCAGTTTATTCGGTGCAGAATATGTTTAACATGTGGCACTTGAGTTGCTTCTGTGTAGTTCTTGGCACTACTCTCATGCCTGGGAAGGGAGCCCCCACTAATTAGCTGCAAAAGTGCTACAGCCTTCAACCTTCAATATGTCAGGGAGGGGAAGGATTCATTATAGTAGAGACTTCCAGAAGCCAAGTTAAGAAGGTTGGGATAATGCTTCTGCTTATGGGGTTCAAGGCAACGGGAAAACAGAACCAGCAGTGTTTGTTGTTTGGCGGTGCTCAGTGCTGGCAGTGCCAGTGTGAAACATGCTGTTCACAGGTGTTTATGAGCCAAAGTGAAGTGTTCTGTTTCTTCATGAAATGATTTGTACTCTCCAGCGCTTGGAATCTTTGAAAAGAATTAAGTGTATAATGTACTTGTTCCCTAATTCATCTCCCTCTAAACTCCCAACAGTCTGCCTGTACTCCCTCGAAAAACTTGTGCTACAGAACAGTGGAACAACTCTCAGAGTTGTGATGCACGCTCTTCTATTCTCCAGTTCTCTCCAATATATCTCTCTTTTTTAGTTTTCTTCATGGTTCTTTCCTCCACAGCTGAATTTCTTACACTTCATGATTGGTAGATCTCTTAGTGGTTAGGAGTTCATGAGATGGAAGTTGATCTTTACTCTTTTTTTCCATATGCTGACTGCCACTTGTAAACCTGCTGTGGTTTTTTATAATTCACTGATCTTTTTTTACTCAATTAGTTTTCTGCCAAATTGGTGATTTAAATTAGGTTATGGAGGTCCAGAGCTAACAAGGAGTGGTAAACAGTAGAAGAGGATATCTGGAAAGAGTAGAGGGTAAAGCTCCTTTCTCTCTGGCAGCAGTGACCTGTTAAACCAGGCAGAAACCTCATCCTTAGGTTCTTCCCAACTCCCTGTCATCTCCCCACTTTCTTGATGAGGCAGACCTGAATTCCTCAGAACAGCCAGACTGATGATATTTATAGTGTTTTGAATTTTCGTTCTGCTTCTTTTTTGGGATAGCATTTGCTAGCTGAATCCTGGTACTTCAGCCTCACTTGCTTTGTAGCATTCATGTTTTCCTTATTATTTGTGCTTCTGAAATGCTTGCATGCTCATCATCATGTTCTCTGAATGGCGTAACTGTCTCTGTTACAGCCTTCTGGATTTTCTTTTGGGGGTTTGCTTTTGGTTTTTTTAACACCAGTAGCGCAGCCATCTTCTCAGGATTCCTTCCCACCAACAAACCTATTTCATTAATATCCTGCCATGCTCTCACTTTTTCCAGTGTTTGATCTCCTACAATTCTGTCTGCTGTTGTCACTGCAGCTGCCTCTTGTCCTTCAGAGGCTGCTGCTGTTCCTGCTGCTGTTCCTGGCTCATGAGTGCACGTGGGGTCACTGTGTCAGCAGCACCTGAAGCAGAGTCCCAGTACGTGCCTGTCCTCAGTCACTTTCCTGCCTCCTTTCACCTGCTTTGGAATGATCTCGTTATTTCTAGCAGATGAGGCTGGGCTTAGATGTCTAAAAATAACTATCCTGTTTCCCTGCCTTTCTCAGTGTCTTTTTTTATCATCTCATTTCCTACACGTTAAATGAGGAAATACACATTATTGAAGAAAACATTTAACTTAAATATCTTAAATTTCAATTAAATTTTTAAATGTTTTTACTGATAGTGCATAAACTATATTTTCCACATGCTATTTTCTCATATTTTCATACTGTGTCCACAACTTTCTTTAAAATGTTTTGTGAAATTCTGGATCTTGAATTTTTAATGTCAGTTGATTAAATAATGAGCATTTTTTTGGTACAGATTTTCATAAATGATAAACAAACCAGTTCCTCTTGTAGATATTGGCACATGGAAACCAAGAACTTTCATAATGTTCTGTGGTCAACAACATTCATAGAATAATTACTTCCATTATCATTAGAATATGAGTTCTTTATAGTGAAAGATACTTTATAGTGGTTTCACTCAGGCTTATAAAGAAATTTCTTTGAGTTTAACCCTGGAAAGTTTCTAGTTGAACTTGCAAAACAAACATAGCGCAGAGCCAGTTGAGATACTGGATTGGCAGCTGTGGAACTGTTCTTCTGTCTTTTATCAGAAAAAAAAAATACAGCCCAGCAAGGGATGCTGCAGAAGAGAAACAGTTAATTGTCTCTTTTAGACAGCAGAGGTGCCAGTTAGTAATTTATCTTAGTAATTTATCAACCTGCTTTTTTCCATCAAGCATTGGGTGTGGCTGGTTTTGGTTTTCTTTCTCTTTTTCTGCATCAGCATTGAGCCTTTCCCGACACCCCACTGCCAGAGCTGATAGAGCACTTGGGAGAGGTGGTTAACAGATTCTAATTTAGCCACTCAAAAAATTTGCCCTTGCACAGGAAGTAACTTGATGGCTCTTCATAGTAGACTAGAGAGTAAAAATGCAGGAAAGAGATTAAAATGGAGAGGGAAAAAAATATTAACTTGTATGAAAATAATTCACAATGTAGAAAAATATATGTAGTTCTTTAGCTAGATAAATTGGTAATACCAGGAAAACTGCTGGATATTGCAGAATATTTTCTTTATGCATTTCTGTTTAATTTTTATATCAGAAGACTGGAAGAAAATGTCAAATTGCACCTAAGTTTGCTGGTGACACAGAAATTGGACTGGTAAATAGGGATTCAGGAGTGTATAGTAAGCAGGATTCTTTTAGAATAATCACTTCAATGTTCTTCAGTGTGAATTTGTGCCTTTGTGATCATTTGGTCAGATTTTGTGTGTGCTCAGAATTAAAAAATATAAAAGTACAGAGAGAAATGTGAGATTGGAATAGATAACTGACATGACAGGAGCCCATGCAGTTCTCTGAGTTTTGGAAAAGAGGAATAAAATGCCATTAATATAACATGTGCCTGGTTTTAGGCAATTCTGGAATTTTTTGTCCACTTTTGTTGTTTTTCTGTCTGAATACATGTCAAATTGGAAAAGGTTGATGGTGAAGTTGCAAGATGAAATGATACATGGTCAGGCAAATCTGCCTTCTGTGAGACTAAAGAAAACTCTGTTCTCTCCTAGAGAAGCTAGTAAATAATTTAAATCCCAGTCTGATGGTGCCTATGCAGGAAGATTTTCTGCCAGTGGGGTTCTTTACATTGCAGATACAAAGGTATGACAGGATGCAATAAACAGAGGATGAAGTTAGGGGAATTTAGAAGGAAAATAAAGTGTAGGTTTTTTTGTGAAGATTATTAAAAATACATTGTGGATTTTGTTACTTAAAATCTTTAAAAGCAGTTTGGCTTCTTTTTTCCCCGGAAGATATCTGGGTTTAACCAAGTGTTAGAATGTTGGTATAGGAAACTGATCATTATATTTTTAGGATGAAGAGAATAAGAATAGGTGTTTGCCTGGCTTTCTTGTATACAATGTCAGTTAATTTCCTTTTAGGGGGCTCCTTGCATACTTGCTATATTTGTGCAGACAGGATTACAGTTGTTGAGTATAAAATGTTTATGTTCTTAATTACTTACAAAATGCACTCATTTTTTGAAAGTAAACCAGTGCCTTCACTTTCACTGGCATTCAGATAAAGGATCATTGATTATTATGTTTTATTACAACTATTTAATATTTTTAATACTGTATTAATATAATTTATGCAGTCTGCTTACAGAAAGGTGTTGAAGAAAAAAACAAGAAGATACCACAATAAGTATAGATGCTATAGAAGAAGTAAAACATTTTCTATTTAAAGGCTATAAATAATCAAGTTTCTTCCTATTCTTCAGACTTTTGACCAAGAAAGTGTTGATTGTGATTCACTTTGGGAGGCCAGCATAGGGTTCAGCTTGCAACATGAAGGTGTTGATGAAAGATGTTGTCATAAAATCTACAAGAATGCAATCCTGTGGTTAAAAGAGAAAGTCTTGGCTAATAGACATGCAGCTAATTAAGAGGGACATAAGGCATCTAGTGGACACTTCAGTAAATATAATGTTGATTTTTTTGAATGTTACACATAAAGTAGTTTTTTATACAGGAAAATGTTTTATTGTTGGATTTTATGAATCTATATACTAAAATAGTTTCTTCTTGGATTAAACAATGTAAAGGTGTCATCTGTCTTTTCTTAATGCCTTATGCATCCTAATTTAGTTTCTACTCTGTGGTAATATTAATTACAGGTATAAATGTTATCCTTAATGGAAATGGTGGTACTTTGCCATGTTTTTCTGCTACTTGTTCACTTTTATTGGTGTTTGGGGGATTTTTGTTACCCAGGGGAATTTTATCAAAAATCACCCAGATTACTTATTCCTGCTGCTGTGGCGAATGTTTTGCTGTAGTTACTGGCATTTTGTTAAAACATCTTGTTTCTTGTTGTGACTTGAACTGAAAATGCTATTTCAGTTACATCCCAGGAACTACCTGTTGGGATCAAAGCAGAACCTTCCAGGTTTCTGTAGTTTATGTTTGATGCAGTGTTAGGCATTTCAGACACTTCCAGCTCTAGGTCTTGCTGAGCATGATTCAAACAGAGCTCAAAACACAAGCTTTTATTTCCATACCAGATTAAATGTGGAGTTTAAATGAGGAAAAGCACATTTTTAAATTATCAAATGAAAGTTTAGAGGAGATGAGGGTTGTTTATAAATACAAAGATGGTCACACGCAGTGGGAACCTTCCTAGTGCTTTTGTGTGCCCAGGTAATTACTTGAATATTTGGTTACAGGGACCTACACAGTTAGGAACTCAGTTAAAATACATCTTAAAATTATGGCAAATGTGATGACTAAGGAATGCTACATTTTTAAATATGTTCCAGATCAAGAAACATGTTTTATTTGCAACTCCAGCATAGAGATGGAGAGAAAGCTCATTTTATCCTATGTGCGAAGTTTTAAAGTTGTTATGCAAGTTTGCAAAGCAATATTGCAGTTACAGTGATGTAAAAGTCAGTTTCTTCCTGTATTTTTCATCTGATACCATTTTCCATGTCTTGAATTCCTTGCATGTTCTGATCAGAGCTCTGTACAGACTTCGCTAGCACTTCTTCTTCACGGGTCTACTAATCTAATTATGAATCCATCATACAACACATTTATATTTAACTATTATTTTCTTTTTCACTGTGCAAGGAGTTTCCTTCGATAAGTTTGAAACATTATTTGCCGTTATTAGTGAGAGGGCTTTTATTCAGGAGAGTAGAAACTGGTATTTTCAGTGAAGACACTGCTAGTCATGTCATTAGTGGTGTTTTCTGAACATTTGCCAAAATGTTGACATGGAAAAGGAAGTGGGAAAAACAGATAGAGGAGAACTGTTTAGGGGAAAAAAGTTCACATAAGAGTAAAACTTTAATTCTTTTAAACATTCACACATTGGAAAAGCAAAAGGAATTTATAGTTGTACTTAATGCTGGTTTAGCATGATATATTCTCATAGATGATCATGTTCTCTTGCATCCAAAGTGCTGTATTGGTTCCACAGTCTTTTTAAGGACTTCTAAACAGAATCATTTGTTACAGAACGTACTTGGAAGTACTTGGTGTCATTTCAGTTATCCTTTCTCATATTTGTTGCCTCTGCTAAAATAATGGAGACGGAGGCTCACCCATAACTAAGTGGATTCTTATTTAAAGCTTGCTCTCAACCTCTGCTTTGTGCAAATTTAGTTGTGATTTGAGCAACTGTAGCTCTTCTAAAGTGTAAATGCACCAGAAGAACACACTGTTCACCAATTTAATGCAGTATATGGAATTACCTAATGGTTAAGTAAGTCAAGCATATGAAGCACCTTGGTCTGTATTAACTTTAGAGCAGCTAATAAGTTCTACCACCTGAAAATATTACCATCAAAAAATAGCATAATTGGCTAAAATACTCAAATTTGGCTTTTTATTTTTTAGTTAATTGGAATTTACTTATAGTGCCACTGTTAGGTTTTGAGAATTTGATGCTTGAATGTTCCACTGTTACTTGAATATCATCAGATTTTTCAGGATTTTTACTGCCAAGTTAAAAAAGCGCTGGCTTTTTAAAGTTGAGGGTTGTTAATGGCTCTTTGCTTTGCTGGTTTCAGCAATGACTAACTTGTCTGATGACATCCTCACTCACCTCTTATTATTTGCAGTTAAATTGTGGACCTGATACTTTCCTGCTGTCTAAGGGCTTAGGTGGTCAAGTGATGTACAGAAAGTGCTTTTCAGCTTTCTCAAGGCGGCCTCACAAGTGAAAGATTGGTTGGAACATTAGTTTTCCTAAAAAGTAACGTTTTTAGATATTTGGCCTCTTGTAAGCTAAAAGAGAGACAGAGTGAAAATATATTTCTAGCGAGGGTGAGATTATCTGTAGAAAAGTGCTGGTTTGAAGTCCAGTACCTTAAATGCGTAAATAAAAACTGCTCATCCAAATTCTTTTCTCACCTCTGACTCTTGGGCCTTTTGTTACTGTTTGCTTATAGCACACATACTTTATATCAAATATTTGGAAGACTTTCAGGATGGTGTGTGGTGTTTTAATGTACTATTAGTGACTGTTAGTGGAGAGCAATTAGGATGTCCCCTGTCACAGAGAAATGACTTCGGAGCATCTTGCATCTTTCAGTAACAAGTCATGTAGTTTAAACAAGCCGAATCAGTTTTGATTTTCCCCTTCAGTTCTAGGCCTTCCCTTCAGTTTGTTGTTGTGCTGGTGAAGACACATCTTGCAGATAATTGCATCAGCTGACACATGGAAGAGTGTCTGTGGCCTACAAAAAGGGCTCTGTCACTTGTCAGTTTATGTATAAACACAGACACACACAGAGAATGGGCAAGCACTGAACTTAATCATAAGTCTTTCCCTCACAAGTTTTCCATCCCAGTTTGAATTTATTGTGGCTGGGGATATTTTAGCAAACTCCTTCATTATTCAGTTATTAGATTTAAAAGTAACTCCAGATCCTTAGCTCTGTTCTGTTGTTCAGCAGTCCATACAGTAGATGAATGTCCTGGTGCTCAGTGTGATGTGCTGCAGTGTGCAATGGAACTTACTGAGCTTTCTGCCCTCTCTTTATTGCTAGCATCACCAAAGAGAGCATTGTGGACATAGAAGGCGTTGTGAGGAAAGCATATCAGAAAATCGGAAGTTGTACTCAGCAAGACGTTGAGCTTCATGTTCAAAGGGTAAATTTCTGAGCAAATGGAGCACTGGTTAATTGTTTGATAGATTATCTGTTTAGACTGTCTGTCTGTCTACACATATGAACTTTGTCAGTAAGGAATCCCATGCCAGAGAAATAAACTGCTTTAAACTACAAATTTCAGCATATCATATGTAAAAATTAAACACGTCTGGTTTTAAGATATTTGGAGTTTATATTTTCCTATTTTTATCTGCCATTTGAATTACGAAAATAAAGTATCTCACTAGAACAATTTGGCTAGGAAAGCTTGTAATTCTAGTTTTTGATTCTTAACTGCAGCAGATACTGGAATAAAATGTGCTGCTTTTTAAGTGCAAGTCAGAAGTTTCTTCTTTATCAGAGTTACAATCTTCCCCTCAATACAATGGACTGGAATACATAATTCTCACAGAAATAAACTCTCACTGGCTTACATGGAAGCTTTTGAAATCTAAAGTTCCTGGAGCTTGTGCTGTAGGGGTGGAGGAAGTGTAACTTTATAATTTGTTTAAATAGAAAGCATATTTAAACCTTTATGTAATATCCTTTTTTTTGTAAAGGTTTTTGACTAAACTGTATGTTTACAATTCAGCTGAAACCCCGTCGCCTCAGGAGGAGAGCACAATGGCTATTATGGCAGTGAGATAAATTTTAGCTAACAGCATTGGGGAAAACCTGCAGATTTTGAAGAAACATTTTTTAGTATGTGTGCAGATTATCCTATGCTTGATTTTTCTGAAAGAACATCAAATTCACTGCTGCTCTATGAGCAATACTAGACCGTAAGGCACAGCAAGGTGGTTTTCATTCTCTGATTGTATTTTAGGTATCTCATAAATTTTTGAATCTGAAACAGCTCTTTCAGCTATATTCAGATGATAAGTAAATAATACATTAACAAGGAGAAGAACAGGATGATCTTCCTGGAACCAGAACCTAAAACTCAGTGAAATTTGGTATATTCGGAGCTGGCATTCAAAAGGCTTGTCCCTCAGGCTCGATTGAACTTGCTCAATTTGGTGCTTCCCAGTAGAAAAAAAAATATACTTTAAATCTTTCAAAGGGAAAGCAAGAACTAAGCACTTCAGTATTGTCAGGAGAATGCACCATGTATCTATCTCAAGTACTGGAATAAAATCACAGCCTTAGAGCGAGCAGCCTATGCAAACACTGTTTCAAGTCTCTGCTAGAAAATATCCTTTTGTAAATCACACCTCCTTTTGAGCAGAACCCCATGCTATTTCTGTTCTTTCTCAATTTCAGATCTATGTGATCAGCTCAGCTGAACCCCGACTGCCCTTACAGCTGGATGATGCTGTTCGACCAGAAGTGGAAGGAGAGGAGGTGAAAACTTTGCATCCTCAAATGCTTTTTATTGTCTTTGTAGCTGAACAAAAGCACGAAAGCCAGGCAACTTCCTTAATGCGGTGATTCTGGGGGTTTGTTAGGCTTGCATTTTACTTCCTTTGTGTATCCAGAAGCGTGTTCAACATCTCTATAGCTTTGATGTCTGCTGAACTGCAGTAGAAGGTCAAAACCAGAGACTTTCCAGTCTTGTGTGTGTCTGCTGCATCCTCATAGTTGGGTTCTGCCTCTGACCTGTGGGGGAAGTTACACCTTAAACTTCGCTATGCTGCCAGTTTGCTGTATGTTCTCTCTAGAATGATATAGAAGTTCTGCTGAGCACAGAATTAACCTTTGGTTTTTAGCCAGAGGGTGGTTTTTGTTTTGTTGAAGTTTTGGTTTTGTTTATTTTTTGGATGTATGTGTATTCACCATGTGCTTTTGCACAGGATGGAAGAGCTACTGTAAACCAAGATACAAGACTGGACAACAGAATCATTGATCTGAGGGTAAGGAACATGCAGTGTTGCAGGCTTGGCTTCGAGTGTTTATTCTTCATATTTCTAATCCATGAAACAACAAAAGTCATGGATTTGATGGAATTGTATTGTTGGCCAGAAGAAAAATAAACATGTTTTGTGGTTTTGCGTGGTATTATGAAAGCACAGGATTTTTGAATCCTAAATGTTCGCCTTTGCTGACATTAATTAAAGAGCATATATTGGTAGTTCAAAGGCAAACACTGATGATTTGACATGTGGCCATGTACATCCAGGCTTTTATCTGCAAAAGTCAAAGGTGACTGAATAGGGACAATTTAGAGACGTTTTTTCTCAGATGTAGTTTTTGTTATCCAAAGCCTGTAAAGAGCTTGGTTTTGAAGTATAAGATGGAAGTTCTGAGTTCTGATGGGCAGTTGAGGTGCTCTAATGCATGTCTTGACAGAGAAATTGTACCAGGCCACGATACCAATCTCATTCTCTTTGTTTCTTCCACAGCAGTCATGTATTTTTCTTTTTTTTTTACATGAAGCACCTTTCTTTATCCAGGTCATAGAGACCCAGCCTTCTGTGACCTTCACAGACCTCCCAAATATTTACCATTTCTGATCAGCAGCAAAATACTGTCTACTAAATTACTTACAGAACTTTGATTCTTTTTTAATGAAACAGCAGCTAACACTTAAGTATGTAAGTAACTAACCATTACTGACTTGAGGCATCCTGGCCTTTTCCCAGGCTTTTTAGCCATTTCAGGCTCTCCACAATAAAGTTTTAGTCAACATTGACTGAAGACTGTACTTAGCTCTTTTTTTTTTCTTTTTCTTGATATCTAGTACTGCCTTCTAGTTCTTGATAATGGCAGTTTGGCAGTAAATCAATCTTTGCACCTGAGAAATGAAACAAAAAAGTCATTTATTGGAAAATTTGGAAAGGTTCTGGCACTGAGATATTTAAAGCATTTCAACATCTGATCTCCATGTTTCAGCAGCTAAAACTACTTGTGCCAATTGTTTTGCTTGTACCAAAATTAATTGCTTTTCACTTGACCTTATGTACCATACTGAGTAACTTCAGTTTGTGATTACCTTTGAGGATACTCAGTATCTCATCATATTGGTCTCTTCATCTGTCTTAAATTAAGCTGTTAATGAAAAGAATTCTATACTAATGATTGAAAGTGAAAATCATTTGAAGGATCATCATCTTATGTAGTGCTAAGGCAGTGTACTGAATTGAAGGGAGAAATCTGGGATGCTTGAAGTGCAAGCTTTATTTGAACATCTGGTGATGAATAAAAATAACCAGCAGCACTCCAGAGAAACCTAAGAAAATCCATTAAATTGAAGAAACACCTGTATAATAAACTGGAAGGAGCCATGCGCCCCAAAGAGATCAGAGAAATTATACAAAGGGAAATAACATTTAAAAATACTGGGTGAAAATGGCTTGGAGGTATCCTTGGCTGTAATGTAGTTGAGGGTATCTGCAGAGCAAAGCCTAAGAAGGTAAATAGTAATGGAAAAAGAAGGAAGACTCATGCTAGAATAAACACAAGAGATGGAATGGAACGGGCTGGACTAGAGTTCTTCTGTCCCTGTACACATCCAGTAGTCTGGCATGACCCTACCAATACTCCTGAAATATCTTTGTCAGTACAGCAACAGGGCATTAGTTGTCAGTACTCTGCCTGGAGGGTGCAGCTGGTGACCTAAGTGGATGTTGCTGTAACCTCTTCTAACTGGTGTGTCCCAACCATTGTTGGGACATCATTTCTTCAGCAATGTCTAGCACCTTGTTTTGAGCTCTGAACCTTCACTCTGTGTTAAGGAGCTGTTTTTCTCCTTAGTTCCAACAGCTGCTGCAGTGTGGTGCTAAACAGCTGTGTCATGCTGAACAGGAATTCAGGTTAGCTTTTGATGGATTTGGTGGAAGGATGAAATGCCAGATCTCAGTACTTCATCCTCTGCATACACCTGTGGCTGGGTGTGATCTGGCCACAGCTTGCCTGTGGTCAGGCTTGGGTATCTGTCTTGCCTTCCTCCTCTGCACAGGAAGAGTTCCTGTCTCAGACTGTGTCACATTTCCGTCTGTCTTTTCTGTTGCACCTTTCATTATTTGTTTCAGAACAGAAGCAGATTCTAAATATGTGTTACTTTAATCTGTTTTTTAAAGGGAGTGCTGAATAAGCAGAAAAGGTATTTAGTGAAGAAAGGGGAAATTTCAGTGAGAACATGTGCATGTAAATATACACATATATATATGTATATATCCTAAGCATTGTATGTAATGGAATCACAAGAGTAGGAATACAAAGAAACTGAGATAGTAGTAATGGATTTTCAGTGATTTGGTTCCGTAGACTGAAGCTACTGGAGTACAAATGGGGCTTCAAAGAGCCTTTAGTGTCTCAAATGCACAGCATAAGGAGGCATGTCCTAAGGAGGATTGGAAAGCATGACGTGTTATCTGAAACCATTGTTCCCATAGCTGTTCCTTCTAGGAAAACCAAGTCACAGGCAACAGGGAAGAAATTTTAGCGGAATAGTTCTAACAGATGATGTGATGATCTGTTCCTACTAGTGTGGGAGGGAGTCCAGCCACAGATAAAAGTATCATCTAGTTCTGGTTTCCTCAGTGCCCCAGTTTTTTAAGGAAGAAGGAGGTCACTGAACATCAAAAATAGGGACACTGTTATTTTGAGAAAGATTTAACAAACTAAACGCACAGATCTTGGTTAGGCTCAGACTAAAAAAAGTCCTTTGTATGCAACTAGAATTATTTTTGTCCATAAATGCAGTATGTAAAGTAGTGAAGTAATTAGCTAATTTTAAGTAGTTATTAACGAAGGAGTTAATTGGATGGGGCCAAGTCGTGATAAAGTGGAGCTGTGAAACTCAGTTACTACATGAATGAAAAAAGCTGGATTTCTGAAAATAGCATCACTCCACCCAGCTATGATGTATACCAAGGAAGGTTTGATTGTGATGCAATACAAGGAGTGTAATTAATAATAAGGAAATTACATTAGTGGAGATGAAAGATGCAAAGTATGTTGCAAAGATTGCAAGACTTCCACTCTTGTGTACATGTGAAAGTAGACTGAGTATTGCAGTGAATTATTAACAGTCTTGCATTTTGTTTGCTGAGAAAGATCTCTCAGAAGTGTCTGGTAGTTCGGGGTTTTTTAAGGTTAGGTATGGGAAGTACTTAAATGCCAAGATGCCAAGCTACTGCTGTAGTTGTTATTGTGATGTATGGAGAGAAAATGGTGTTTATTTAGGGCTGAGGGGTTTTGAAAATCATTTCCAAAGAATGATTGCTGGGGAAGAATGAACTTGTTCTTGGTGGGTTAACTCATAAAATACAGATCGCACACTTGGAGTAGAAAAGTTGGTGTTGTAGAGAAAAGAGAGCTGGTAAGAAGAAAGAAAAGTCCTTGTATAGACTAGATTTTCTTTCACATAACCACAGGTGACTGTGAGGAAACCACTGTTGACCTAAGTATCTGTTTTTCACGATGGCTTAATTAAAGTCAAACCACTTGATCGTAGAGATGTTTGATTTACCATTAAATTACCAAAACAGTTTAAAAGGGCAAAGTAGAACCCTGATTCTGTTTTTAAATCTCTACTTTTGTGCTGTTCTTGAGTTTCACTGAAGTATTCGGTGGTGTGTAGACTTCCCATGTCTGTAAAAAGACCTGCAGAAACTGTTATTTCATGAAGTTCTGTGGTAGATGAAAAGCAGTGAAGAAAAGACCTGTGAAACACTGATTTTTGTAGTTTGCTTCTTTGAAATACTGGTTCAGGTTTATCAAGTTTTACATTGTTTAAAATAAACAATGAAGAAACGACCAGTGAAAGAAACACTAATTCTTGGGTTTTACTTCTCAGATTGTCTTTGAAAAAGTCTGAAGAAAAAATCAATTCAGATTCACCCAGGTTTACAATGGACCTGACTGATGTCCTTGCTCTGGCTTATTTTTTATGTTCAGCAGGACTTTTATCTTAATGGTATCTGTCCAAATGTGACTTGAATTATATGCCGTTTGCAGTCCTGTTGCTGCAGTTCTGTCTGCTAATGCCCAGCTCATTGAGACCAAAGCAAAGCCATTTTAGGGTCAATATTATTCTGTTTATACTGCTCAGGGTAGAGCATTAACATTAAACTGTATTTTTAGTAGTTTATGGATGTCAGACTGTGTTACGTGATAATCCAGCTGTACACTGATCTGAATGCACTTTTTTTCCAAATACTTGATTACTTCAAGCTTGATTTCATTGTGTTGGATTCAATTTCCTCATTGCAAAAACTGTGTTTTTCCTGACTGATTCCAAGCGGTAATGAACAAGCAAATGTACAATTTATTTTCTTGTGGGAAGTGATTTGGCAGTGAGTACATACACAGTCCCAGTCATTTAGACAACAAACTCCATGTTCATATATTCTTATACTGTAAGTAATATTGAAATTTGAATAAAAGCTGACTTCAGTCACTTTGGGGTTAAAAAAATGTTATTTAACAGAAATTCTATTTTCTAGCAAAACCTTCATTTGTCCTATATATAGTAGAGGAATTGCAAAATTAGTTACATTATTTAATGTATGTTACTTAAAAGAATATAGATTACATTATTTAGCCAATTATGTATTTAGTGGTTGCTCCTGGTGGAAGATAGGTAGCTACAGCAGGCAAACAGGAAAGCAAAAATGAGGGGAGAGCAGAACAAATCCTCCAGCTAATGTGAGAGTAAAGAGAACGTTCATAACTCCTCATATCTCTGCATCGGTCTCACCTCTCTGAGGTACAATCATGGTGGTTTGAACTGCCCTCAATTCCACTGAAACACATTTGGTAGCACACGTGCCTGTTGTTCTGACACTGCATCTTGTGCCAAATGAAAAATTATAATTGTTTTTATAATCTTACAGTGCTCAGTTTTATCATTAATATCTTCCTTTGTGGCATCTGAATAATAAACACACGGGTGAAATTAGAGTTAGGTTATGACTGAAACTTGTACTTCAGCATTGTTCTCCAGACTTTTCTTCTGTTGTCTGTAACAAAGGTGATTATTGAAAATAATGAGTTTTTCTGTAAAATTAATTTTGCAGACTGGGTTAAAACATTAACATTGTTAATGGCAACAGCATTTAAGTCTCATAAGTTTGTTTCTGTTTCTCCTTAACTCTTGAAGGAATATTAACTATCTTTGCCATAGTCTCAGGTAAGATAGTTTGTCAATATGTGTGTGGAAGGGTTCATATTGGAGTAAACACTACACAAAAAGAATGCCATGTCAAAATCTTTTTTTAAGACAAAGGTAAAACTCAATTAATTTTGGCAGCTGTCTCTATCTTTAGTTTGCTGTATTTTACCTAAGTGTGGAAGCTCAATTTGTGACCGTGTTACTTACCATTGTACCAAACATGCTGCTATATATACCAGCATCTCAGTTACTGAATTATTTTCTTCAAATTAATTTGTTCTCTTTGTGTTCTGAACATCACACCAGTGCAAAGAATGTTACTATATCTGAAAAGTTTTTTCTCCATTTTTAAAATACTTGGAAACTGTAGTGGCACGTAAAACTTTTGAGGCCATTGATACAACTCCAGTGCACATTGTCAGATGCAGTTCTTTAGGAGCTTATCTCAGATGTCTTGGTGGTCTGTTTAATTCTTACAAGGGGGCTGCAGTATCACAGATTCCAACAGTTATCCATGTTGGCAGTCTCTGAATGAATGGACACTGAAACTCAGCCACCTTTGGTGAAAGAAGAGTGGTCTTGTCAGATCTAATTTGAGGTATGGAGAATTGCAGCTTGTTCTTGGGCTGTAGTTAAATAAAAGCTTCAGTCTCCAGTTCTGTGAATTTGGCTGGTTTCATAAATGCTGTTTCTAAGCATAATTTATCATTATAGATGGCTTAGGAAGACAGAGTCCTTGCCCTGCATCCTCACAAAGGACAGGAGGAGTTGCTGCCTGATGATCCTTTGTTACTGGAGAGCTGTGTTAGGTGTTGACTGGCTGTGTTTCTTGCGCAGTTTTAGGTCAGACCATGTAATTGCTTTCAGACCGGGTTTAGCAACCAGTTTTCTTTTTCCCGGGACTGTTTGACTTAGGACTGTGTTCTCACCTGCTCTGGCATGAACTACTGTTGGTTCACACCAAATGTAGAAGAGGCACTGTTTCTGTCCTGCTTTATGTAAATGTTACGCATCTTCTCTCAGCAATTTTAGATGTGTCTAGTTCATCAAAAACTTTATTGGGAAACTCAAATGTGACTGTTAAAGTTGTCAACTCTTTCACCTTTCAAGTAGGAGATGGTTAAGAAAAAAAATCCCTTTGAATCATCCTGGTACTTGGATGTAACACTACCAAATTTTGCCTGTAACTCAGGCAGTCTTGCCATAGGTCTGATTCTGGGAGACCAATGTGGAAAAAGTGAAAAGGTGAAAAACTTTTAGGGTACTTTTGTAACTGTTGCTCAAAACCTCATTTCCTTCATTTTGAACATTTGGAGTAGCGGCTGTGGTCTATCAGACATGTGGTTTATCAGACAGTGAGAACTGCTATTATTTACTAGTCTCAACCACTTACATGCCTGAAATATTTCATTGGTCAGCTAAAATGGCAAATAACTCCAAACAGCTACAGATCTGCAGTATTATTGCAGTTTTCTCTTTGGGTTTGTTGGTGAAGGGATATCTTTATCTTGCAGAGATGATGGATGTGGCTTTATTTCAGCGTTTCTACTGACAGTCTGTCTAAATTTGGCTGCTTATATAATTTGTTTTGGTTGGGGGTTTTTTGTTTTGTGGTTTGGTAGGAGTCATGTGAAAAAGCCCACAAAGCCTTTCTTACCCTAACTGAAAAGCTGGGTGAAAGAGAAGTAAACAGTGCTGTGACGCAGGTTGTCGTAAAGAGCTGTTCTCTTGGTCGTTTGCAGGAACTCGTTGGTCTTTTTGTACCCTTTTAGGTTACTCACTGTCACGTTTGAGATGCTGAAAAGCACAAAATCAGATATGGGTTCAGAGCTGATGCCTTGCAGTCTTTGCAGCAGTCACTAAGGTGGTTGTTTATTCTTCATGCCAGAAGTGTTCAGGAACGTTTAGTGTAGCAGCTCAATTGTGTCACATGCATAAACAAAATGATCGATTCAGCTAAATCTGCTTCTGTTTTCAGCTAAATGTACTTTTAAAGTAACGTGAAAAAAACTGCAGTTCATATCAACAGGTGTTATGTGGGCTGCTTAAATGTTGGGAGTTCAAACCTTGGGGTTTGGATGTTTTTGTGGCAGTGTTGTACGTGGTTAACGTGTGGCTGTGTTTTTACATGAAAAATGTTGCATTTGGTAGCCTTTAACAGACAGACATTTCTACCTTACATAAGTTGTTAATGGCTTTGCTTTTATCATGCACTGTGTATTCTGCAGCTGTTCTAGTTTAGTATGCTGAAAGCTTTTTAATAGATTTAGTGCTTTTATTCAATTTCTTACTATAAAACCTTTATTTGCAGAAGCACATCTCATAAATCAGTTATTTTTTTAAAATGTAGAATTGACCATAGTGCCTCGTTTGTAACTGAATATGCTATAAATTGAAATTAATAATTTCTTTGGTTTCCTTTGCTGTTTCCTTCTGTGTAATAAACAATTAGTGATTTGGACTTTTTGCTGTTTAGGCAGATACAATAATCAGGTATTCCTGAGGGAAGAGATTCATCCTTCCAGCTGTTCAAAAGAAGTAATAGAGTCAGGAAAAACTAACTTAGGATTCATTATTTTATCTTCTTCTTATAGACCTCCACTAGTCAGGCAGTCTTCTGCCTTCAGTCTGGTATTTGTCAGCTTTTCCGAGAAACTCTTATTCGCAAGGGATTTGTGGAAATTCAGACTCCCAAAATCATTTCAGGTATTGTATATGTGATCCAGCTGCTACAGGTGTGCTTCTTTTCCAGTTGCTCAGTGTACCTATCTGACAAAAATGTAGTAAGTTTTTATTTAAAAAACATAAAGTTTTCTTTCTATCTTAGATGCAACGTAGCAAACTTCTAGCAGGTGTTGAGTTGTTCTTTACTCTTCTCCTGACTTGGGCTGTTAAAAGAATGGCAAGAAAAATACTATATATACCTGATTTATGTAATTGGCAATTAATTGTTTAATCCTGATCACATGCATTATTCTTCCAGTCAGTGTTCTCAGTGTTGAGCACTGCCTTTTCCATTCTCAGTATAAAAAATACCACTCTAATTTAGATTAAAAGCAGATTCCATCATAAAGATGTAGCAAAAAACATGGTATAAAATATGATGCCATTATATGGCACAATTTGTCACTTCTTTAGCAATGAGAATGTGGCAAAATACAAGGTGGTAGACCTTTTTCTTTTTGAAAGTGTGGAATAACAGCTTCAGCCTTAAAGTCTGGAAATGTAGATTTTGCTTCTAGTTCTTTTGGTTTGCTGTATTGTTTTCAAAAGTCCAATGCCTTGATTTACTGATGGGGGTTTTTCTTCTATCTTATTGGTGCTCTTTGAGGTTTTATTGATGCCACTAAGATACATGGCATGGAAAATTAGAGCAGAACATTTGTGTTATTGTGTTATTGTTTGTACATTTATAAAGTGCACACATTTTGCTTACTGAATTTAATGCTTCTGTATTTATATTTTGGAAGGCAGCTCTTGATTGAGATAAAAAATGAGCTTTTTTACAAAATGCATGTAAGCAACTATTCTTTCAACATGAAAATTGTCATTGAACTAGAAGATTGGATGACTTTTTCCTATGGAGACAGTTATATAGTATGAAGTACTAAAAGGCTCCCAAGTAGTTTATTTATGTAGGACCTTTGAGGAAGTGTGGAGTTTGCCTTTGAAAGCAAGCAAGCTTTCAATCATCAAAGGTTGGATGAGACCATATTTTGTAAAATCAGCTAAGTTAAGTCAATGCAATCCTTATTAAACTTACAATTTAAACATCATAACTGTTTTAAGATTGGAGGGTTTAAAAGTTACCTGTGTTAGGCCACTGCACCTGTCATGTCACACGCTGGGAACTGGCAAGGTAAAGTGGTGCAGTTTTGGTAGGTGCTTTGCAGTAAGGAATACAAATGCATGTGATCCTTGTTCCTGTAGCTGTCTGTGAAAATTGCCTCAAACTGACAAGAAGCTTTATGGCTTTGGCTCATGCCCTCTTGTAAGGCTGGTATTGGCTGTGAGAGATATTTATGCCTTCAGTTAGAGAGGATGGTCCTGGCGAAACAGGATATGCACTTTGATCTTAAGCTCTGCAGTGAACCCCTGGCAGCCTGAGCAGCTGGCAGAGACTGGTTTCCACAAAAATATGGAGGTGCTGGTAGATGTGTTGATACAGACATGTATTCTCTGCTGTTCTCACTCTAAGGTGAAGGTCAGCTGGAACAGTAACGTTTTAAACTACCCCAACTAAATTTGCAGATTTGCAAGGTGTGACAGTCCTGAGCTGCAAAATTTACGTTGGCATGAGTAGATGGATGCAAATATATCCTTTTCCTCTTATATGCTTTGAAGAAAAATCTCTTTCTGATCTTTAAATGTAAGACCAATAATCTACCATTCTACCTCTGTTTTATTTTTTACATGTTTATTTTAATAATTGTTTAATTTTATTTCAATAATTCCTTATTAAAGCACTTGCTTTCCAGCTGCCAGTGAAGGAGGAGCCAATGTGTTTACTGTATCTTACTTCAAAACCAGTGCCTACCTGGCTCAGTCCCCACAGCTGTACAAGCAGATGTGTATATGTGCTGACTTTGAAAAGGTTTTCTGCGTTGGGCCAGGTAAGAAAAGCTTTGCTTTATGCGATGTGTGAAGTGTGCCCTGGTGGCTTTTAGCAGCTGTGGTACAAGTAAGAAAACACACACACACACTAAAGCTCTGAATGGTTTCACTTGGTGTAGTTTTACTTGCCAAACACGAATTTCAGCTGAGCCGACTGATGACAGTAAAGTTGACAGAGAAGTTGCTGTACATGTACCAAACAACATTACTTAGAACAAGCTTACTTTTAACTGGGCTGTTAGTTAATAATAAAAAAAATGAATGATTTCTAGTCCCATGCTCTTTCTGAGAAGCTGATAGGACATAGCCTCTTTAGGTGCAATACAACAGGTTTTCTTCGAAGACCTCAAATGGTTTAAAGATACATAGCCTCTAAATGCTGGAAAACAAGTAAATAACAGTGTATAAAACAAAAAAAAAAATTCCAAGTAATTCAGAAGATCTTAAATTTCTTGGTAATCACTAACAGATGAGTCATGGTTTATGGGAAGACGTGTTTATATTAGACTCATGTACCCATCCCAGAAGACACACATGTGTAGAAGTCCATTTCCTGTGAAAAAGGCGGTTTTCAAATCTGAAAGTTCTTGTGTGCTTGCAGACTTGTCTGTTTTTTCCACTTGTGTCTGCGGGTCTAACTGGAGATCCTCTCTATGGGTTGTGTCTGTCTTGTATCCTTTGAGTACTACAGCTGCAGTAATGCTGTCACTGTTATAAATGATGCTCTGAGGCTGCTGGTTTCATTTGTGTCTTTCAGTGAGAATTTTCACGTCTAAAGTCATCATGTCTATCTAATCCAAATGCTAATGATTGCTATTTTTGCAACTGGAATGATAATTTCAGGTCAGTTAGGATTTCTGTTGTTTACTTTTACAGTATTTAGAGCTGAGGACTCCAATACACACAGACACCTGACTGAGTTTGTTGGTCTGGATATTGAAATGGCTTTTAATTATCACTATCATGAAGTGGTAGATGAGATTGCAGATACCTTGGTGCAGATATTCAAGGGGCTTCAGGAAAGGTAATAAGAGCACTTCCTTCTTTTAATGAGCAACTTTCTTTGTTTGACATCTCTTGCACTGTGGTATGAAGTAGGCAAGCCTTTTATCCTCAGTTTGTCAGATGATCATTGGCGATCTGATTTACAGCACAACTTCAAAACATATTTTTGCTTTGCTCTCAACTATTTCTTTGTGCCTGACTTTTAAAGTTCACTCAAGCCATAGGCCAGTAAACTACTTCTAGCATCTCCTGGAGTATGCTGGCTTGCACTAAGAAACTTTCTGTCTGCTGTTGAAAGGACTTCCTAAGAGTAGTGATGCGTCAGTAATTTAGAATGTCCTTCTTTTTGTGCCACTACTGGTGGATTTTTCTATTTCAAAAATTATTTTAATATTTACAATATAAGAAAGTTTTCCTGAATTAAAATTACTGTACCAGCCTGCATTTGTTCCATGATAACAGCAAGGGTTATTTTCCATTATTCACAGTCTTAACTCATTAAAAAGCCAGGCTAGAAGTTTAGAAAGTGGTTTCCATTTGCTTACAAATTAGACTCTTTTGCCAGCAGAAATGCAAATCTTTATCTGTCCAGAGGGAAATTTGTTGTATATATTTGATTATTACTCAAATCAGAAAAGAACCCAGGTAAATACTACAAATCAAAGGTATGATTTCTCAGTGCCTTTACTGTGAAAATTTGACCTAGTCGATTATTTCTTACAAAAGGAATTAAACTGAATAGTGAAATATCAACATCCTTGAAGTAGATGCATTAACTTTGTTGAAACAATTCATTACAGAATTTCTCCAGAAGTGGCTTTAATACAGTTTTTATATTGCAAGAGGGACCTCTTGTGGCAAAATCACAAAATCATTATTAGGTTCAAGTTCTTAACTATTTTGTATTTGGCTTCTGTTCTTGTTTCTTCATCTATAGATTCCAGACTGAAATTCAGACAGTGAGCAAACAGTTCCCATGTGAGCCATTTAAGTTTTTGGAGCCAACTCTGAGGCTGGAATACCGTGAAGGTGTGGCCATGCTGCGAGAGGCTGGTGTGGAGATGGGTGATGAAGAGGATCTGAGGTACTTGGCAGTACCTTGACTGTGTCAGAATCTTGGGAAAGTGGTAGTGAAGTGTCATTTTGTACTGTGCACCTGACAGCCCTCAACAAGGAATCACAGCTGTTAGAGGAATAAACAGCACTTCTGTCCAGATCTCTTGACAAGTAAATGAGTGGATGTGAAAGTAGTCCTTTCTTTTAATGTAGGCTACGGGTACAAACTCTGAAATCTGAAAGAAAATAACCGACAACATAAAGTGACAGCAACTTGAACCTTCTAAGGAAAAGAAGTGTTTGTTTGTCCAGCAATTGCAGTCCTTCACGTGAATTGTCACATGTCTTTGAATAGGATTAAACAAAAAAATTCTGCTGCCTTAAGGTCTTTCTTTTAGGTAACACCTTTCCATTTCTTCCTTCCACCTCTCAGGAAAATGATTAAACAATCTTGATAAATTCCCATTAATTTACTGAGAGATGGTTTAATTAGCAGTTTATATATAAACTTTACTAAAGACATTTAATAAATTAAAACATTTCTGTTCTACCCCATAATATATCCAGCACCATTAGGGTAGTGTGTGATTTTAAATTAAATGATCTGTGCATCAAATAAAGTTTCAATCATAAGAATTTGATGGAGGAAAATTGTTTGCTCAACAACTGTTCATGGTGTTTCTCACTGTGTCATACACAAGATGTATGGCAATAGGAAATAGAGTACACAGTTCTTCCGTAATCACAGTATGGTGACTAGGAAGAAGTTATATTAAGAGCAAGAATATTTTTAGGTACCAGTTAATTTAAGGGATTTCTAGGACCTTAGGTACCAGTTAATTTAAGGGATTTCTAGGACCAATACAAAATATTTAGAAACAAATAAATAGACTTTATTTCTGCAATTTCTGTGTGCACAACCCAGAAAAGTCAGAAACAAGTACTAGATTTTTAAGGATCAGGGTGCAGCAGCTCTGTAGCTTGTAATCTTTTGGGCTTTATGAAGTATATAAGCAGTACAAGTTTAAATTACTTCATTTTAATGTTGATAATCTTTTTCAGCACACCTAATGAAAAACTCCTGGGACGCCTGGTAAAGGAAAAGGTAACAATTATTTTAGAATAAATAAATTTGTCACTGAATCTGAAACCTAATGTTGTAGAGTTATGGGATTGATGTAAATACCTACATGTAGACAGTATCTCAGAACACGCAGAAGTTGTGAAGAGTTGGTGATTACCGTTTTTTAATTGTCTGACTGCATTCCCATTTTGGTGCTGTGTATTTCATCTACTGTCAGTTTTGTCTTTGTCATTAATAAGCTGTTTCAAACCATTTTCAATCTTTTATATTTATTTCTATCATATGTTATACTGAGGACACCAAACAGGGTAGTGTGTTCCAAAGCCAGTTCTTAGGAGAATTAAAAAAAATAAAAAGGCAAACCAAATTCTAACAAAATCTATGAGAAGATGAGACCTTTGGGAGGAAAAAAGAAAGTACCTGTTAGAGCAACACATTTTACTGCTCAACATTTGTAAGTTTACACTAGAAGTAGTATTGAAAAACTGAGAAAGAATGCACCACTTTTATTGATAACTTAGACAATATTGTGGGAAGTTATTGGGGAATTTTTAAAAATTTTATTTCAAAGATTCACTGGTTCTGTCTTTCTCTTGTAATTTGTTCTTTGTGTAGTTTTCTCTTGTACTAATTGTTCTAAATTACCTTCTTTCAGTACGACACAGACTTCTATATTCTTGACAAATATCCTCTTGCTGTGAGGCCTTTTTATACAATGCCAGATCCAGCCAACCCTGTAAGTAAAATGCCTTCTTGTTGTCAATGGGGTTTTTTTCCTTTTTTTTTCCTTTTTTTTTTTTATTATTCCATGTAGGGATAACTTGACAATGCAGATAAAGTATATTTATATGACCGTAGAATTATTGAATGGTTTAGGTTGGAAGGGACCTTAAAGATCATCTAGTTCCAGCCCCCCTATGATCTGCTGTTACAATTAAAATTCTGATAACAAGATCAGGTCAGGGTTACATGATTTGTCAGATGTTTTCAGTTACTCTTTACTGGTGAAAACATACCAGAAAGAAATGAGCAAAAGCTGCGAGAGCTTTATGAAGAGATCTACATGGTCAAACACTGCTGCCATCACTGAAAAGTGGCAAAAACATTCTTCCAGGGCAGCAGACACTTTAAGCAGACACTTTAGCAGAAAATAGTCATTTTTAGAGCTTTGGATATCGTAAGTGAAGTTATTGAGAGGTGAATATTTGCAACGTATGCAGTAACTGTAGGTAGGAATTAAACTCCTTTTTGTGTTTCCAGAAAACCTCTAACTCGTATGATATGTTCATGAGAGGGGAGGAGATCTTGTCTGGAGCTCAGAGAATTCACGACCCCCAGCTGCTGACAGAAAGAGCAAAGCATCATGGCATTGGTAATAAGACAGTTTAAAAGAACATAAGTCATGGTTGGATTTGTGTCCTTTAGAGGAAGAATTTGGGGCAGAATTTGTTATATGAGTGGTAAAATCACAGTACTGTCTCATTCTTAATCCATCTAATTCTGTTTAACCATATAGAGTGGGGTATTAAGAAGCTAGTGAGTCTTCCAGCAACACCTTGCTGAATAGTTATTAACAATATTATATAACAGAACTGTTACAGTCATAATTTCTAGATAGCCCTGGACAATTTATATGTTCAGTGAGTAAAACCTCACTGTTAGTTTGTAAATTTTTTGTTGTGTTTGTAGTCCTGCAGTCACTTGTCTGTTTGGCTTGGGATTTATTAAGCAGGTGAGAAACCAGTATTTTTCCTTTCTAGATTTGGAGAAAATAAAGGCTTATATTGACTCCTTTCGGTTTGGTGCACCTCCTCACGCAGGTGGTGGAATAGGTAAGTGTCTGGTTTTTATTTAGCCTAACTTATACTGCTCAGTCTCAAGGAGAGCTCAGTATAAAATTCAGAATAGTGACCTTGTTAGGTAAATTAGTGGGGCTGTTTATCCTGGAGAATTTAAGGAGAGAAGCTCAAATGTAAGGATCATCATAAAATAAATAGGCAAAATATTAATGGCACAGTCTGGCAAGTTTAAAAAGGAGGTGATCACAAGCAAGGGTGCCACCTCACTAGCCAGGCACATCACTTTCAAATCTGACCAATGAGGAAAATTTAAGGAAGCAAGAAAAGTGTATTATGTATGGATTTATGAAAGTCACCATCATACCAGCAGCCACTGGTCTCTGTGTATTTTACAAAGCTGTTTTGTAGTGAGGAGAAATAAGTGATTGCTTCTTCTGTTTGGGAGCATGCAACATTTGCAGGTAATCCATTCTAATTTAGGCCAGTTAGAAGTGACACCAAGGAAGCTGAAGCTACATCTTTTCTTCAGAGTAGATGGTCCTCGTGGCAAGGTACCAGCCAAACAGGAGATACCACAAGAATTAACCCTGGGTTCAAGCTGTTCCTGGTGGAAACCTTAACGTAGGAGGTGTATGGAAGAACAAGTGTGCATCTGGTTCCACCCCATCATGGCTGGGGTGCTTATAGCCCCATGGATTAGGAAGTTCCATAATGGGAACAGCTCACGCTGTGCTCACACTGCTGTGTGAGGCTGGCTTCAGCTGGGAAGCACCTGCAGCTCCTTAAGGGTTTTGAACAAAGACTGACTGTGTTGCTGGGCTGTTTTCCTCTGTTGTAGGGCTGGAGAGAGTAACCATGCTGTACCTGGGGCTACACAACGTCCGTCAGACCTCCATGTTCCCGAGGGATCCCAAACGCCTGACGCCCTGACAGAAGCTGCTCTGAGAGTTGGGAATGCTCTGCCAGGCAAATAGGATCTGGCTGCAGGCATAGCCCCTGCTGCTGATGAACGTGTATTGATTGATTTGAGCATTATGATATGCAATTAAAAACAAAATTCTCCTTTATTAAGTGCCACAGTAATTTTTTTTATCCTTAGTTGTTTATTTAAAGTAAACTATTTTAACGGATCAAGACTCTTTGTATTGGCAACTGCACATTTTTAATGAAAATGGAATACTTTGAATTAGTATTTTAGTGTCATATTAAATCATATCATTTTTCTAAACATTTTAATAAATTATGCAATAACCATTTTGCATTTTTAACTTACATCAGCAAGATTGAATATTCTGAAGTACTGGCTCCAAGATAAAGTGACTGGATGCTTGCAATTTAAAAATCTGGAGAGACCAGGCAGTTGATCATTTACGTGAGTGTCAGGTAGGGAAGCAGGTGAGAACATTCTTAACAAGGAGTCTTCATAAGAAGTTGTTAAAACAGGTTGAAATAAAGCTCACAAAGTAAATTAGATACAAATCTGTCTGGTTTTTTGCTTTGTTTCCTCACAAGATAATAATGAATCAGTAAGGCTTTTTTGGTTTGTTTTTTTTTTACAGATGTAATAACTGTCTAAAGTTTAAATTTATTTTCTTTCTATCTCCTCCCCCCTTTTTTTTTTTTTTGAAAGCTGTATAAAATCCATAGGCACGGTCTTTATTTTATGTTACTATTTGAGAATGGTTGCAAGTTTGCACATGCTCATGGAATACATAAGGGAAATACAATATTCTCAGAAAATAAATGGATAGTGAGTTTGAGAGCAGGTCATGTGTTTTCCTGCCTGACCCACCCTCTGGGCTAACAAACAAAACAAGGATTTCATGCACCAAGGAAACAAAACCCAAATTATGTAAGCCACCCTATTTCAGAGGTTTTTTTAATCTATAAATGCTGTGAACAGCCCATATTTGTGCACGTAGAGAAACTGAATGTTTCTGTAAGGCAGAGTACTTCTGAAATTCTTTGTAGACATACTTTTTCTTAGGTTGTTCACTTACTTGAACTCCTCAATTTGCAGCAGTGCACAAAGCTACTTCTCATCGTCCTCTTCCTCTCAACCCAGAGGATGTTCCTTACATTTGCAGAGGCACCAGTGTATCTGAAACTTCCTTTTGTGGACTGCATCTGAGAGTTGGTTTTCAAATTTAAAACATTTTGTAAGTGTTGCTGCCAAAGACCAAAGGATTAAATTCCTGACTTGGATACTGCAATAGTTACTCTAATACTCATACATATTTGTAATTCCTGACTTAATTTTTGTTTAACATTTTACATGATCAAGCTTTCAGTAGGAGGTACGGTTTGGATGATTCTGTGTTATTGTTGCTACCTTGATTTTTAAATGTCAGAGAAGTCACATATTGGTTCTGCTACAGAAAGGTCAGTGAGGCTGTGTATAAATTGTATAGAGTTTCACAAAAGGGCAAATCATCTTTGCAGCTGCCATTGAACAAGACTTAATTTTAATGTCTTACGACAAGAGTTCTCCATTAGAAAACAATCATACTAAAGGTCAGGTAAAGTACTGGAAATGTAGAAGTTAAACTTTGTTTAGAAGTCACACAATTCAAGGTATAACACTTTGGAGCTTTGTTTATGAGTCTGTTGTAATTAATTTACTGTGGAATCCTCCCCAAATTATTAACTTGAAAATCTTACATTGTACCCAGTTGTACTTTGCAAAGCTAAGTGGATTATAAACACAGCTCATTGTCACAGACTTAGTACTGATGGATCCAAGTTTCAAAACTGTTGTTTATTTAGCTAAGCCAACTGGAATGAATTTTATTTAATTACTTTTGTTCATACAGAACTGGTAATATATTCCACTTTGGATGTGCCTTCTTCTAACCAGGAGCAAAATTACTGACTTAAATTTCCTGTCCACAAAAAAATATCCTGGGTGCTGTTTCTTGCTCTTGATTTGGCAGCAAGTTTTGTGCATACATGCCTGTAACAACTGTGCTTACACCAATTCTGTTAGGAGCTATTTAAACTTAGGCTGTAGCTTGATTTATTCACAGTAACTGCACAAGAACAAGAATTCGGATGGAGGCCCCGATTCTTTTGTATGCTGAATCCTTTCATGCAGCCTTTCTTAGCTAACAGAAAATAATTACGATCATAAATCAAAATGCAAAATGCATTTGTCCTGAATGTCATCTTAACAGGATACTTTAGCGGGAGCTGCACAGTGTTAGAACGTAGTTTGAAACCCTGCAAATAATAATTCCAGACCTTTATGGTGTTTTGATAGGTAGCAACTCTGGTGTAATAGTTCTGGAAAAGTAAAACCTGTACTGTTCTTTATTTCCAGTAACTTGCAGGAAGTTTAGCAGCTTACAACGAGTCCATTGCTGCTGCCTCTCCACCAGGTAAAATGGTTTTGGTTTTGTTTTCTTTCATAATATACAGATGGTAAATACAGTAGTGCAATTTTCTAAACTGGTTTTAAGGAACGTTAAAGCATATTGGTTAGGAATGGCCAGGGAGTCTGCTCAAAACAAAGCTTCAGTTTGCTTCTGAAGTTTAACTGCACCATTTTCCTGTGAAAACCCATCTGTGTTTGCTGAGCTGTCTGAATCTGCCCAGTGGGAAAGAGGACTCGGGCTGTTCCTTTGGCAGCCGAGTGCATGCCTGGCTCCCCATGGCTGCCCACACCTGCTGGGTAACCCTGGGCAGCACCACACAGATGTTTGCTCCCTGCCCAGTGGGCCAGGGGAGAAGGAAAGGAAAAGCAGGAAAGCTTTGTGCTCTCACCCAGTGCCTGTCAATTCCAGGCATATTGGACACCACTCCATGCAAAATAAAGGGATGGGGGAGAATGCCTTGACAATATCTGTTGTGGAACACCATATGGCTGCCTTGGACTGGTTCATACTGGGGTTCCAGAAACTTCGCTAAATAGATTTTATTTACTGTTTCTTCTTTGGGTAATAGTAGATTTTTTTTTTTTGAGAGAGAGAAATTACCTAGGATGGATTATTTCTTTTAAAACAAGCCTCACAACCAACTTGTGCACATTTTTGCTAGTATGGTCTCAGAAAATATGCAATTTCCTCACCAGAAGCGTTTTAAAAATTACCAAGTTAGTTCTACAAGTCTCTTATTTTCTTCACCATTTTGCAGTTAAGTCTCTGTTCACGGTATGGCAAGCACACCATAACATGAACTAACACTTCTTCAGGAGGCTGCTGGTACTGGTACTTCTGAAAGGGTTTCAAAACTGAAAAAGAGCCCTTAGCTGCTTTAATTACAGCAAAATTCCCAGTTTAGGCAGAGATGAATGACTTTGCAGGTGGCAGAGCAATTCTAAGCAGTTTTTCATAGATGTTGAAGTGGTTCCTGCTGGCAGGTGCTGTGTGCCAGCAGCTGCCATTCGGGAATGGCTGTCAGCCATGGCACCGCTTGGCAAATGTTGTCTTCAACCATCCTACAGCGGTGCCAGTGAGGAGCCAAGTGTCCAGACTGTGGCCTAATCCTCACCTAGCTTAATTTACACCCTTACCACCTGGGCCAGTTCTTCAGAAGCCAGAGATGCTGCATGGCGTGGGTCTCCTCAGCGAGCAGCTGCTTAAGTGCCTCCTGCACACAGTGTGGGGATTGCGTCCCTCAGGAATTCCTCAGCAGTGCCCTGGCCACACCAGAGTAGTTTTAACTCCAGCTACCATAGCTGATTTCTTCCTGGGGAAAGCAGTGCCTTGTGGAATCTTCACTGCAGCTACTGTGCTGAAGATGCCCACAGCTGACACCTCCACGCCTATTGTGTTGGTGTCGCCAATATAAGAAGGGCATGTAAGTGTTGGAGCAAGTCTAGAGGAGGGCCATGAAGTTAATGAAAGGAGTAGTGCACCTCACCTGCAAAGACAGGCTGAGAAAGTTGGGGCTGTTCAGCCTGGAGAAGAAAAGGTTGTGTGAGCAACCTATGCAACTCATAGCAACCTTTCAGTATCTGAAGGGGCTACAGAGAAGGTGGAGATGGACTCCTTGTCAAGAGCTGTAGTGACAGGACAAGGGGAATGGAGACAAGCTGAAAAAGGGGAGATTTAAATGAGATATTAGGAAGATATTCTTTATTGTGAGTGTGGTGAGACACTGGAACAGGTTGCTCAGGGAGATTTTGGATTCCCCATCCCTGACAGGGTTAAAGACCAGGTTGGGTGTAAGTCCCTGAGCCACATGGTCTAGTGGGGGGTGTCCCTCACATGGCAGGTGGGTTGAGACTAGATGATCTTTAGGGTCCCTTACAACCCCTTAGCATTCTATGCCTCTGTTTCTCAATGGGAGACGTGGTGCTGCTCTGGCACAGCTCTAAGCCCTCAGCAGCCCTCAGCAGCCCTCAGCAGCCCTCAGCAGCACTGAGCAGCTCGCTGAGCAGCCCACCAGCCGGTCCCGTTCGCTGTCGCTGAGAGCGCAGTTCAGGGCGGGGCGCTGGTAGCCGCCCTCAGTCCCGCCCGCCCCTCGCCTTTGGCGCGAAAACGTCCGCAGGGGGCGGGGCTCTGCGGCACGGCTGCCGCCGATTGGCCGGCGCTGTGGGCGCGCGGCCCACGTGGTGCGCGGCGTGGCGCGAACCGCTGCGGGGCTGGCCCGGGACAGCGGCAGCGGCCGGGATGGATTTGGCAGTGGCGGCAGCGGGGGGCGCGGGCGCAGCGTCGCAGCACCAGCAGATCCGCGATGAAGTGGCCGAGAAGTGCCAGAAGTTGTTCCTGGACTTCCTAGAGGAGTGAGTGCCGGGGGCCGAGCCTGGCGGCGGGCGGGCAGGGCCGGCAGCGGGTGGCGGGCCGGCAGCGCCTCACGGAGGGGCCGCCATTTGGTGAGATCCTGTCAGGGCCTGGAGCCCTCTCCCCTTGGCGTTCGGTCAGAAAAGCTCTGCTGTGGTCTGAGGCTCTGCCGGGAGGAACCTGTAGGAAGGCAGCACGGTGTTCTCTTGGTAGGTAAAGTTTCCGCGGGAGCGTTGCCCAGAGAAGTTGGGATGTCCCATCCCTAGAAGTGTCCAAGGCCAGATTGGATGAGGCTTTGGGCAACCTGGCCTAGTGGAAGGTGTCCCTGCCCATGGCAGGAGGTTGGAACGAGATGATCTTAAAATCCCTTCTAAACCAAACCATTCTATGATTATTGCTTTTTTAGGTACGTTTGGTCCCTTTTAACAGTGTTGCGTCACAGCTGTGTTGAAAACCCTTTCCACGGCTTGGGTGTTACACATTAATACATCTGGCTCACTGCTTTTTGCTTCCTATGGGGCCCATCCGCATCAAATAAGGAAACCATTAGCATCACCCGGAGGAAACAAAACCTTGTTTGCTGGTGCAGAGCCATTGTTAAACCTTAAATAAAATTTTGTCTGGCACTGGGACAACTCTCCTGCTGTATGAAATGTAAACCTGGTGTGTCTGTGCTGGGGTGTGGATAGAGCAGATGTAGCAAGGGGGTGGAAGAAGAAATATTGTTGTAAAAGGGCTTTGCAAGGGGCTGCGGGATGCCTGAATGTGAGTGATCTTTTTCTCTGCCTTTTCTCCTGAATTCAGAAGTATTCAGTTGCTGCCTGGTGACTGTGAAACGTTTTCCTGAATCACTTCTAGGTTCCAGAACAGCGATGGGGAGGTCAAGTACTTGCGAGATGCTGAAGAACTGATCCGGCCGGAGCGGAACACACTGATCGTCAGCTTTGCAGATTTGGAGCAGTTCAATCAGCAACTCTCTACCACTATTCAGGAGGAGTTTTACAGGTAAAATGTAGAGCGGGGTTTTTCCAGGTAAAGCTGAGCTCTGCTGGAGTCTCAGGCTTATAATGTCTTGCTTGTTATGTAAAAAATGAGAGGCATATCTTCTTTCTGCATCCTGAAAACACTTACATGTAGGATTATTCTTTTTTAACTGGCTAAAACCATTTCTCAGTGGATTCCTCTCTGGAAACTATGAGTTAACCAGCTAATTGCATTTATTGTCATAAAGAAGTAAGTGGTCAGTATGAGAATACAGAATAAACTCTAAAATTTCATGCTCTGAAAATGCTTTCTTGAGTTGGTCACTTATTTTGAAGATACATTTCTTAATATAAGTGTAAAGGTGTCATAAAATGAGACTTTAAAAAGTCTATTATCAAACAGTAGTGCAAATAACATTATTGTGTAGTGATCTTACCTTTAGCATATTTAGAGTGGCTTTTTTGGGTTATGAGACATAGCATTAAAAGCCAGAACCTGGAAATCTGATACAAGCCTTTGATGTAATCTAAAGCAGAGAAGGCATTTTGATAGCTTCTGTAAAATTTGAACTTTTTTCCCATATTTCAGGGTTTATCCATACCTCTGTCGAGCAACAAAGACTTTTGCCAGAGACCATGGAAATGTTCCTGCAAACAAGGACTTTTATGTTGCATTCCAGGACCTGCCTACCAGACACAAGTAAGATGATTATTAATTCCAGAAACTTGTGCTGTTTTACTACTGGGCAAAAACATGTCAAAGCACGCTGAAAATGTTTTGGTTGTGTAGTGTGAAATGTGCAGCTGGCCAGTAGAGTTGTGACAAAGTTTCCTGATCTTGTGCAGGATATTTTTTGAAATGGTTTTTCATTTGTGCATCACACTCAGATACTTAGATTCATCATATTTCACAAACAAATGTAACTTCTCTAGTTTAAAAACAACAAAAGAATTAGTATGTGTTGCTTTTGAAGTACCACTGATGTAACTTTTGCATTGGTTTGACCTTTAGTAATAATCTAAAAGTTTACGTAAAATCATACAATGAGAATATATTGCAACGTTTGTTTCTTTTGTTTGTTACAGCAGTTCCTTAGTCAGAGACAGAATGAAAATATATTGTATCTTAGTACCCTGGGCCTAGAATTGTTAATGCAGTAATTTAATCCTTGTGAATTTCTGTTTTAAACAGAATTCGAGAACTGACTTCAGCAAAAATTGGCTCCCTGCTGCGCATCAGTGGGCAGGTGGTTCGTACCCACCCTGTCCATCCAGAGCTGGTCAGTGGAACCTTCCTGTGCCTCGACTGCCAGACAGTGATCAAAGATGTGGAACAGCAATTCAAATACACCCAGCCAAACATCTGCAGGAACCCAGTCTGTGCCAACAGA
This sequence comes from Corvus moneduloides, assembly GCF_009650955.1. Classification (NCBI taxonomy): domain Eukaryota; kingdom Metazoa; phylum Chordata; class Aves; order Passeriformes; family Corvidae; genus Corvus; species Corvus moneduloides. The sequence goes on along the minus strand of NC_045482.1, from coordinate 33,307,907 downwards.
AGGAGATTCCTGCTGGACACAAACAAATCAATATTTGTTGATTTCCAAAAGGTACAGGGGTGATGTTGGGGGGTGATGACAATCAATGATGTTCCTATGGTGGTTGGAAGGTGTTGTTTGTACTGCTACACATTGAAGACAGTTAATTTTTGTTCTGTCAACATCAAGAAAAGACCTCAAGAAAAGGCAGAATTTCTGCAAAAGGTTTCTTCCTGTCTCTGGAAGACTTATGTTTAAGAATGGGAAATTATTAATAGTATCAAACCAGTTTTGTTGTGCGACGTTAATTGTCTTAAGTAATCCACTGACGCCCCACATATTCAAGTCAGAGTTAGTCTCATGTTGCCAGTACATCATGTGTAGTTGTTTTGTACAAGAACAAAAAGAGGTGTCTGTTGGTATCTGCGGCATTTTACTCTTCCGGGTTGATTTACTCTCCCAAATCCTCAGCACTTTACATCCCACAATTGTATTTTATGCGAGCCATAATAACTGAAATTCGCTTTTCAGAATTGTCATTGTGGCCCTTGTACATCCTCTTAAGTTGCACCAAGACTCCTTAGATGCTGATTAGGGAAGGGATTTTTGGTTGTTTGTCATGTTGTAAGAGGGATTGACATGGATGGCAGCAATCAGATGCTATTTAATCCATCTTTTGAAGTAGTTTCAGCTCTGGTGACATTTGCTCAGTGTTGAACCTTCTCTCCCTGCCAGGTGCGCATTCAGGAGACGCAGGGTGAGCTGCCGCGCGGCAGCATTCCGCGGAGTGTGGAGGTGATCCTGCGCGCAGAGGCCGTGGAATCTGCTCAGGCAGGTGACAAATGTGACTTCACCGGCTCACTGATTGTCGTGCCTGATGTGTCCCAGCTCTCTACACCAGGTTTGTTGCTACACATGACCTTGATGAGATGTCCTTCCCACTCGTGCTGGGAGCTGCTGTCCTGACTCCTGTTTCACTGGCAGGGTTGCGCGCAGAAACCAGCTCCCGGTTGACAGGGACAGAGGGCTATGAAACCGAAGGTATCCGGGGACTGCGAGCCCTCGGAGTCCGGGAGCTCTCCTATAAGCTCGTCTTTCTGGCTTGTTATGTTGCACCAACAAATCCACGGGTGAGTCTGGAGAGAAAGATTTAAAGGTGTTGGTGATTTCTGTTCTGTGTGGTTTTCCCTCCAGTTAGGGAGCAGGAATGGGTAAAGCTTTAAATGTCCGTGTGTGCAACCTTCCTGTGTGTGTTTGACTGTCTTTGTATTTTCATTGAATTTACATAGCAAGATTCTTTTCTTGTCTTTGTCGCTCATAGCATTTTTCACAGATGCGATTATTCGCCAATGTTACAATTTGTTCTAAACAGCTGACTGGCCCTTGTATTTCCATTCAGCTTACATTCATTTCTGCAGCATTTCCTTTCCTTCCAGGAAATCCCATTGCTGTGTTTTGTCACAGGCAAAACAGGGATCCTTTTTGTTCCCTCTAGTTTATCAAGTGACATTGTGGGATGTTACTGCAACACAATGAGTAATACTGACTGTGTCTGGGTTTTGGCATGGTGTGGCACTGTAGTCTATCATTCTGCTAACAGCTTCACTATCACATAGGATAAAAAGAGTATCTGTTATGTTCTGGGAGTAGAAATTTCTGGCCCCTATTTCAGAGCCGCAAAAGACTTTGGAAGTTCCAGTTAATGTAAGAATGCTTACGAAGACAATTTTAGTCAAAGGAAGTCATATTGGTTTTACTCTTTTTAATCTCTGTACAAGCAACTCACTTGGGATTTTCTCACTAACTGAAGTTACACCATTGGTTTTGCCTGCTAGGAAATTGGCTATTGTTTTTTAAAGGTATAAGGTGATGAGCTTACTTAGCCTAAGGGCAGCTTTTTAGAATGTGTTCCTCCCATCCAGCTTACAGAGCAAGTTTTTGTGACCTGTCTGCAGTGCTCACATTCATTAGTGATCCTGTTATTACTTTTATTACTGTTTTACTTCCTTTGTTCAGTTTGGTGGGAAAGAGCTCCGAGATGAAGAACAGACTGCAGAAAGCATTAAAAACCAAATGTCTGTGAAAGAGTGGGAAAAGGTTTTTGAAATGAGCCAAGATAAGAACCTTTACCATAATCTGTGCACCAGCCTCTTCCCCACTATCCATGGTAAGAATCCGTTTGTGGCCTCAGAGAGGGAAAATTTCACTTGTGTAAATATTAATTCCTTTTGCTGTCTCTGTAGTGTCATTTTGGGAAAGGTTGAAAGCCCTGTGCCAACTACTATAAACTTTCCTCCTCAGCACTGGTTGTGCTAAAAAAAGAGAATCTGTTCCCTGACTGTTTGTGGTGTTTAATCATTAAGGCCTGCAAGCCCAGTCAAAAGGGTTGGGTTTGATGTCGGGTGTTCTGCTACTGAACTCTACAGGTTTTGGTGGATGTTTAGCAAATAGGTGAATTCTGAGCAGATGTGCCCAAGTGCTCAAAAATTCTAGTAGGGTGAAGTTTTTTTAATAGGAAAAATGTGGTGTTTTCTTTGGATGTTTAGTTTAATGTCTTTTCTGGGGCAGGTAACGATGAAGTAAAACGTGGGGTCCTGCTGATGCTCTTTGGAGGAGTTCCCAAGACCACTTCAGAAGGCACTTCTTTGCGTGGGGACATCAATGTTTGTGTTGTTGGTGATCCAAGTACAGCCAAGAGTCAGTTTCTAAAGTAAGATTAAAACCCAGTATTTAAATATTGTCCAGTGTGACTAGAGCTATAAATGTGCACTCTGCCTTTTGCTATATTAAACAGAGGAAAAGGAAGTAAAATATTTGAGAATAATTCCCAGAGCTTGTGTGGATGTGGTTGAAGTATTTGAACAGGGCTGAAGCAAACTCAACATAGGAATTTCCAAATACTTTCAAAATACATTGATATTAAAAATACAAATTAATTGCTCCTTTTAAAATATCAGAGATAGATAAAATACTGGGGTTTTTATTACTCTTTTCCACAGGCATGTGGATGAGTTCAGTCCCCGTGCTGTGTACACCAGTGGCAAAGCCTCCAGTGCCGCGGGTCTGACGGCGGCTGTGGTGAAAGATGAGGAGTCCCACGAATTTGTCATTGAAGCTGGAGCACTGATGCTGGCGGATAACGTGAGTCTGGGAAGGGGAGAGTTTCCTGCATCACAAGAATGGGTTGGATTAATGACAGAGAGTCCTAAATTGTCTTAATGATCTTTATTTGTTCCAAATTGAATCTGGGTCACTTACTTTCATTCTTCTGCTGTAGGGGGTTTGTTGCATTGATGAATTTGACAAGATGGATGTGCGGGATCAAGTAGCCATTCATGAGGCGATGGAACAGCAGACAATATCCATTACTAAAGCTGGAGTGAAGGTAGCTTGCACTACACCTCTGTGTAGTCTGTAGCATCACCTGACTGTTTGTTACATGTACTGATGTAGCCTCACCTGGCAGATTTTCATGTCACCTCTGCAGCTGCCTCAGTGTGGCAGGACAGAAATCACTTGTTGCAAAGTTTTTGTGGCACATACCCAAAAAAGGCCAGAAATGTTACTGAGAGTTAAAAAGAGATAGTAGTGGACAGGAAACAGAAAATGGGAAAAACCTAACCTTGAAGCAACCCCAAAAAAGGTTACAGAATTGTGTGTGTTTGTAGAAGTGTGTGTTTGTGCTGCTAAAAACAGGATATTGTGAAAAGCAGTTTTAAGGGCTTGTTTCAGTATTGTTGGCAAGAATGGGGCAATGTTAAAATATTGATCATCAGATTGTGTCTTGGAGCAGAGACCTGGTTAGAAAGGGTTTGTTAGTGGAGTTTGGGTGCTTTTGAGGAGCAATTGTTGTAATACCTCCATTGAAGTCTATCTAAAAGATGTTATGCTGACCTATTTGGATTGCAATGAGTTGGTTTAGGAAGTGGTCGCAGTTACAATTTTTTTTATTTTTTCGCTTTGTCAGGCTACTCTGAATGCCAGGACCTCCATTTTGGCTGCAGCAAACCCAGTTGGTGGCCGCTATGACAGATCCAAGTCACTGAAACAGAACATCAACCTGTCAGCTCCCATCATGTCCCGCTTTGATCTCTTCTTCATCCTTGTAGATGAATGTAATGAGGTAACTTCAAGGAATTATAGAATAGTTTGTGTCAGAAAAGATGCCTGGAGGTCTCTAGTCTAACCTCATGCTCAGACAGATTTGCAACAGTTTGCCAAGCCTTGGCCTGGTGAGTTTTGCATTTCTCCAAGGACGAAGATTCTGCAGTCTCTCCAGGCCCCTGCAATACTTGACAACTCTAATATGTTCAAATAATAATAACTTCTATATCTAATCAGAATTTCTCATGGTCCAGTTCACGTGGGTTGCCTCTTATCCGAGAACTGTTTGGCTCCGTCACATCTATGCTGGCCATTGAAGCAGTTGCTTTCCTTTCAAGCTGAACAGACCTGGCTCTTCCAGCCTTTCATACATCATGTTCTCCTGCCCTCTGACCATCTTGGTGGCCCTCTGCAATTATAAGTGAAGCAAATCTCATGAGAGTGTCTTGCTTCTGCTTTTTTGCACTGTCTGTGCAGCTAAAAGCTGGCAGTACAAATTTGAACATGCTCTGTTGAATACGAGGACACTGCCTTTTCATCCTGCAGTGGTTTGACCTGCAAACTTAACACCATTAGTCATTTTTACAAATGGCTGGTCACTAAGGCTGAGACTGCTGCCACCTGTCTATGTGGCATTTGCCTTGGGAACGCATGAGATCCAGAGATTATTGTTGGTTCAGCCACTGTTCTGCTCAGAGTGATTATCTAATTGAGAAGGGGCTGGTGAGAGAGACAGAGCAGGCTGAAAAGGAAGAAAGCAGTTCCCACGCTACAAAGTGCTGCTTTCTGCCTGTTCTGTGGCTAACTTGTAACCCAGGAGAGTTCCAAGAGGTCATAAATCCTAAAACTGCCTTTTATCCCTGCTCTGCTGTGTTTCCTTGTATTAAAAACCCCCAGGGCATTCTCCTGGGCCTTCTGGCAGAACGTTGGGCTTCTGGAAAGACTAGCTCTGCCATGAGGATCACAAGTGAGCAAGGGGAATGGGAAGGAAGAATAGAACTGTTGTTTTGCTCTTTGGCTGATGCTGTGCAAGTGATCTGACAGAGCCCCAATATCCAGGTGATAGATTACGCCATCGCCAGGCGCATCGTGGATCTGCATTCCAGAGTGGAGGAGTCTGTTGATCGCGTCTATTCCTTGGATGATATCCGAAGGTATCTGCTGTTTGCACGGCAGTTTAAACCAAAGGTAATTTTAAGTAGACTGTGGAACAGTTGTTCTGTCCAAGCCAAAGGAACAGTCACTCTGCCGTAGGCTTTTCTCCAGCAAATGTCAAAACACTTGGGATAGTGTTCTCTCAAGGAAGGAGCCATAAACTCATGTTACTACCTAGAAACAGAGCGTATTTTGGAGCCTGGTACTCTTAAACTCCAGAAACGCAGAAGCTGAGACTGTTGTAATCAGTGGCAGTTCTTAACCTTTGTCTAGAGCAACTGAGGGGCCATTTCATAGCTTTGTCATACCTCATGGGCATGAGTTATTTGACATGGCTGCTGCAGTTTTTTGTATTTTATAGACTTACTACTTAATCAGTTTTTGTATCTTTTTTTTGAAAAGGTATTGTCCCTCAATATTTCTTTGCTTTTTGGTAAAATACAGAACATGGGAAACTGGTCTTACTACGGATTTTGTTGGGGTCTATCCAAGTAGCAGCTTGGATGGGCTGTGTGTTGGATTTTTCAGAAGTCTATAACAGAGCAATCTAGTAGGGACAGACATGGATTATCCCTGGAAACAAGCCAGTGGAACAGAAAAATAGAAATTGTTTAAAAATCTGCTGTAAAATAATTAATGCAGCTATATACTTATTGTAATATCATTATCCTTGGTAAGTGTGATCATTATTACAACATAATTTCAACATAATGTGATTGTCATTATACTTATGTAGAGTACGTGTTATTCCACATAAGCATAGAATATTTCAGATAAAAGCAGTAACCAGTACAGAAAAGGCTGGGACCTGCCAATCTAATGCAAGAAGAGAAAACTTTAGTACTCTGACCACTGAAACTACTTTTTGCTGCCACACAGATATCCAAGGAGTCTGAGGACTTCATAGTGGAGCAGTACAAGCGGCTGCGGCAGCGCGATGGCTCTGGAGTGACCAAGTCATCCTGGAGGATCACAGTGAGGCAGCTGGAGAGCATGATCCGCCTGTCTGAGGCCATGGCCAGGATGCACTGCTGTGATGAGGTAGCAGGGGCTTGATGGAAGTTTGTGTAAATGTTTATGGAAATGTGTGGGAGTTCTGCATTTGCTGTTTGACTCTGGTATTGGACATAGTCTTGTGGGTGAGGAGGAGAGCTTGGGTCATGGCCGTACTCAGTCTGAATTTGTATGCCAGAAACACTATTTTTAAGAGATGACTTGTAAAACTGAGGTCATCTGGTCCAAACTGGGAACTTGCATAATTTTATATCACAGTTGTGTCAGCACTCTCAGCCTCCTACCTATCAAATCATGATAGTCACCTACTACTGTTAGCCAGGGCTGTCAGCAGTCTCTTTCCTGATCTTTCATAGTTTGTAATCTCTTGGCTCTCTTCCATTTGCAGTCTAAAAAGCCAAAGTTCATCAAAGTATCTGGACCACCCCAGGAGTATCTGTGTGTATGATCTGGGCTCCTACTCATATGAGCCACTGCTGAAAAGCACATTGTGTTCTGGCTGTTGACTGTAGTGTGATTACTGCCTGTCTAGTCCCTGCTTTAAAACCCAGCAGCCTTTTGAAATGTTGATTAGAGGCTATGTGACATGTGCAGGGATGGAACCTTGCTCACTGGTTGTGTAAGGACACCGTTTGGGTTCTTTTAAATTAAATTTAGCTTATAAAGAAACAAGATAGCTTTTAGCTTATGGCTCAGGTACAGATGATTTTTCCAGTTTTTGCTTTTCAGTTCTGGAGGAGAGTATCATTAATTACATCTCTCTTTCTTTCATATTGTCTCTGTTCAGACCCATTTCTTTCATGTTTCTTGCTCCACTGATCTTTCTCCCAAATATTCTTGGCTTAGTAAAAATTTTATCGACTCCACATGATTGCTAAACCCTGAAAGATTAATCAGCCTGCTTTTCCCTCCATAACCTTGCATGACCTTGGAATGCTTGTAGTGGGATATAATTTAACTTGCCCAATCTTTACTGCTTAGGATTCATCAGGTGAGATGTGTAGAAAAGCCCTTTATCAGGGTTAGAGATGAGTTTCTGGAGCTGATGGAAAACTAGAAGAGCCCCTGTGCCTATTTAACTGTGCCTAAGTATTTTCAAATCTTCCTCAGGTTCACCCAAAACATGTGAAGGAAGCTTTCAGGCTTTTAAATAAGTCCATCATTAGAGTTGAGACTCCTGACATCAATTTAGACCAAGATGATGAACAGCAAATGGAGGATCAAGAGGACCAAGATGGAGTCAATGGTAAATTATTTACGGAGTATTTTTTCAAAGGGGAAAGTCCTTCCAGCCTTTACAGCTTACCTTGTTGGAGTTTGTGCTTCTCTTCCGTTTCTCGCCTGTCTCATCTAATGAGCTCTAGAAATCTTGGCTCCTGTTCTTAACTCTCTTGCTTCTTCAGCCTCCTTCACCAGCTCACCTGGTTGGTCAATGCAAGGCTTTTCAGTGGCTCAGAGTATTAAATAGCTAAAAGATGTTGCAGCTTTAAACCTGGGCATATGTCCAAACAGGTGAGGCAGAAGCTCCAGCTGGGATCAATGGTCTTGTGAATGGGATCAATGGCCATTCTGAGGATGTGAACAAGGATGCTGCACCCAAAGCTTCTCTCAAGCTGGGCTTCTCTGAGTACCGACGAATTTCTAATCTCCTGGTGCTGCACCTCAGGAAAGCAGAAGAAGGTAAGAATTTGTTTATTAAAAAGAAGGCAAACCCCAAGTTCAGGGAGCAATTGTTACTGCATCTCTTGCTGTTGTACATGGGATTTTCACTTCTGTGAGACAACAAACTTGTGGGGTCAGGTGTGGACCTGTGCTCATGTGACAATACTACATCTGCTGATGCAAGTATGACTTCTCGGAGTTTCTAGTTCTGTTATCTAAATCATTTGTCAAAACCCGTTAAGCTGGGGAGCAAGTCAACAGAGCAGAGCCAGAAGAGGATTTGTAGCACACAATGGTGTAACCAAGCTACAAGAGTCTGCAGCAGTGAAAACTGGAGCAGGAGCTTTAATGCATGCCAGCAACCACATCCTGTCTTAAGCAAATGGCTGGATTAGTTCTTCAGAAGCTAAAATATTTCAGTTGCAATGAGGCTACTCCTGCAATAAAAGGCAGCAGTTGTCTCTTAGCAGATACTAAAGCTACAAAGCTTTTGGAAGGGTGTGGGGATGACAGTGTCTGTTCAAATGCTGACTACATGTAGAAGGATGACTCCTCTGGCTTTGTGTGACAGTGATTTTTCTTTAGCCCTTAGAGGAAGGTATGTGAGTCCTTGCCACTGGTTTTCTTGAAGCTGAAAGCTGATGGGATTTGGAAGCCACTTGGGTGCATAGAACTGAAAGCTTCCATTCTCAATCTAATTATCTCCAATTAAACCATGACCCAACACCCTCCTGTGAAAAATATGGTGCTTTAAGAAAAAAAACCCCTAAAGTCTGATGTTTCCTAAATATTTTAAAAAGCATGTTTCTCTCTTCAGCATTGTAAATGTTAATGTATAAATCCTTTTCTTGTTTGGTTTAAGTGCTATTTTACTGCTGCTGAGTTTATGCGAATTATTTTCTCTGCAGAAGAGGACGATGCAGCACTAAAGAGGAGTGAACTTATTAATTGGTATCTGAAGGAAATTGAATCTGAAATTGAATCTGAAGAAGAACTAATAAATAAAAAGAAGATCATAGAGAGGGTCATTCACCGACTTACACATTATGTATGTATGGAGATGTGTGGATAGTGAAAAAGGGTTTTAACTTACATAGGGCAATGTTTCATTTTTAATGGAATATATTCCTGTTTGGAGAAATCGGTTTTGTTCTTCCATGATATTGACTGATGCAGTATAAATGCCTTCTTTGTGTTACTGTAATTGCAGAAAAAACACTGAAATAAATTAGAGATGTGTATAAGTAAAAGGTCAAAGTTCTATACTATGTCACTATAGAAGTGTGATATTTTTCTGTATTTCTATAATGTTAGTTATACATTAGGATACAGAAATACAATTAACACTTGTATTCAATTGTTAGCCTTGAGTCAGAGGGGTATGAGGGCGTTTTGGAGGAAAAACTATGACAAAATAAACTACTTTACACTTTTAAAGACATAAACCCGCTAGATTGGAAAGCACGAGGCTGGAAAGTTCCCAGAAAGGATACAACATAGAAGAGATTTCCTCTGAATGCTGTTGTTAAGAATCTGTTAGAGGGAGTTCACAATTGAAAGGGTTAAGTAATTAATAAGAGGTCCTACCAATATAAAAATGCCTTTCAAAGAGTAGAAACAAACCTCTCTGCCCTTGTTTTAACACAAATCTTTGTCTGTTACAGGACCACATTCTGATTGAACTGTCCCAGTCAGGACTGAGAGGATCCAGTGAAGAGGAGACTTTTGATGATGATCCATACCTGGTTGTCAACCCAAACTATCTGCTGGAAGACTGAGGGCTGAGAATGGGATTGTAGAACTGACTGGTTACAAGTTGGAAAATGGATTCTTTTCTTGCAGGGGTTGCTGTATGGCTAATTCCTTAAATTCCTATGAACGTTCCAGAGAGTGGTCAGTAATGTGTGATTTCTCATTTACACTGAATATACCTGGAAAGCTTTTGAAGACATGACACACAGATATTAGTTTCACTGTTAACTCTGAATTTCAGTGCCATCATCTGGATGCAGAGGAGAATCGTCCAATAGCTTTTTTCACCATCAGGCTATGTAGATGTTTCTGTTTTAAATAAGATTAATTTTAATTGTTCTTCTGTTGCATTTAATAGACATTTTATGCTACAGCTTTTTACTGTTTTTCTTCTTAACATAAAAGCTCACTAAACATAAATAAAAGCTCATTAATATTTGGAGATGTTTGGGGGTGGATTTGTTGTTACTCACGTGTGAGATTGCTGTTTTCTATGCCTGTAATTTGAGGCTGAAAAAAATAGTGATCTAAATGCTTAATGTCTTAAGGAAGATCAAATTTCCTGGATGACAGATGCTCTTTTTCAAGAAGTTTTTTTAACTTTCAGTAATGGACAATGAGAAACTGATTGCTTCTCTTTCTTTTTAGATGGGCTAAAGATGCGCAGGCTCCTGTTGCATATGTAAAGTAGAAAATTGCAAATAGCCAAGCCCAAAGCAAAGCTTTAAGTGAGCAGGGCAGAAACCCCAACCTTGATGAAGGTCTTGACTTGTAAGTGAATTGAAAACTGCCACTATTTTGGAGGGATTTTTAAGACTATATTTGTAAACCTGTTTGTAGATTTTTCTATATGAGAACTTGGCTTAGATTTCTGTTCTCAATTTTTTACTGTAAACTCTGGGATTATTAAATAATCTATTAAGAATTGAAAATACCTGAATATTTGTCTTGTTGACTTGACACCAGCGCCTAAGAAACATTTGTAATAGCATGAAAGATAGCAAAGTTACATATTTTAATTAGAAATAGTGTGAAATAACTATTTCTGAAGGAGGCTCAGAAATGGAGCTGGTTTGTAAGACAGTATTCTTTTTCCTGTTAGTCTCTCCCAGCTTTGGAGAGATACACCTTGGTCTTGCTAAGCATATCATTAAAGATAACACTTGTATTTAAGGAGCGGAGGGAATTATAAATATTTGTCATCAGCACTACCCCGTCACTGGGCACTAACTCCAACTGCAGTTCCTTCTCCACTCATTTCTTTCCTAAACCACATTTTGGCAAATAACTGCATTTCATTATTTCATTTTAAAAAGCCACCCAGCTGCAACAACATTTTCATGTTATTCTATATTGCTCCTTTACTTTCAAAATTAGGATAGGAAGATGTTGGGCCTTCATTATGCGTTTCCCCCTCCCCTCCTCTGAATCTTTGTTTGGAAATAAATACACTTCATGTAGGAGAAAGTATTTTTTCTGCTTCTTTCCCCAGTTCTGTAGGCTGAGAGGGGTTTTCTCTGAGTTAATGCAGCTGTACTGAAAAGTAAGCACCAGGTGGTGCTCTAAGGTCCTGTTCAGACTTGCTATTCAGACATCAGAGTGAAAGGAACTTCTTTGGAGCAGTCAGCACAATGTTACGGCGAGCTGTTTAGGGCTTCCTGAAAAAAAAAATCATCTGGGAATGAAATAACATCAAAGTACACAAATTACAATCTCTGTATAAGGTTTGAGTAACAGCAAATGTTGAGAGATGTCTTCTGCTGTAACTTAAAGATCAGTATTGCTTGACAGCAAGAACTTGCCCAGATGATTCCAGGTACACTTTAGACAAAATTCTAGTTATTAAAGGAAATGAACTCTGAGATGGACCCACCATTTCACTGTAGGTATGTAGGATTTTGTATTTAGTTGATTTAAAAATGTTCTCAGCTCTTCAGTTTTGCTGTATTGAAATGTAGAAGAGCTGAGTTACCTCTGCCCTGCAGCAGTTCAGGTGGGTCACCTGAATGTGTCCACCCAGCCAGGAGAGCAGTGTTTTCAGGGCTGAAGGAGGGAGTGCTTTGGAAAGCAAAGAAATGCGACTCAGATTCCTGGGATGTTATTAGGTAGGAGGAAGCACACTGTTGCTGCTGCCTGAATTCACCTAAGAGTCACTTTTCCAGCTGGGTGAGGTACCACATCTCAGATTTCCTTTATCCACCCAGGAATTAGAGAGCAAACGTGCCTCCTGCTGCCCTCCATGCCCTAAGCTGTGGACCCAGCCCCAGCCATGCAGATAACTCTGCTATGGTTGTTTTTTGCACCCAGAGCTGTGCTGGGATTCTTCTAAAGCTGAAAAAGGCCAAAAGGAGAAGGAAAGTTTATCTCCTTATTTCATCTTCCTCTAAATGGAAGGCAATATTAGCAAATGTCAACTGATATTTAAGCCTAAAGGGAAACGTGAGCATCTCAGAAAATGTTTTCACATTACCTTTCTCTAACTGAGTGAGAGTGTTTTTTGTGTTCATCCATTTGCCTGTTTATCTACTGATTGGAAGTCCTGGTCTGTTATTCCCATGTCAGCTAGTTCAGGGAACCTTATCTGTGGAGCAGACAATTTCAGTTAAATATTACTTCTGCTAGAGTATAAGTAGTGTGGAATAACTGTTTCTGAAGCCAGGTTCAGAAATGGACCTGATTTGTAAGACAGTCATCTTTCTCTTGGCGTCTCTCAGCCTTGGGATAGATGGGGAATTTGCTCGGAATTTTATCACCATTGCTGGGCCTCTACCCAGTGAGCTGGCAGAGAGATTGGGTCTGCAGGACCAGGTCCTGCCCAAGGACCAGCAGGGCCCTGGCATGGCTGCAGCACAGTGCCAGCCAGACCTCGTGGCTTCCGAGCTGCCCCGGTACTTCTCCCCGCTCCGTGAGCTCGGGGTGACGCACTACAAAGTCCTCCTGCCGTGGGCTCGCCTTCTTCCCGAGGGGAACGCCACGAAGGCGGATGGAGCCCAGGTGTGGTGCTACCGGCAGCTGCTGGAGGCCCTGGCTGCTGCAGGCCTCAGAGCCGTGCTGGTTCTGCACCAGGGGCCAGTGCCCGGCGCCGTGGCCGCGCAGGCCAGCAGGAGGAATGGCAGGGCTTTTTACAAGCTTTTTGTGGAGTATGCAGAGTTCAGCTTCCATGCCTTTGGGGACCTGGTGGATGCATGGCTCTCCTTCAGTGATCTGCCAGAGGTCCTTCAAAGCCTGCCCTACAATGACCCCCAGGAACAAGTCCAGGCTGTGGCTGCTGCTCATGAAGGATTTTACACTACTCTCCATGAGATGATCTCACCAGTGGGTAAGGAGAGCAGGGAGAGGGGTTTTTCAATATGGCTCATAAATATTTCATGATGGAATTAAATGGCAACTGCTACATGCAGTCTCTGTGTAGATATTTTTGTGTTCCTTTTTCTGACCTGCAGAGGAAGGACTAAAACCTTTCTGAAATGTACCTGAAAGTGTGAAAAAACAAGGCACAAGAAGTCTTCTATGCGATAATAACTGTGAGGAAGTCTGCAATGTCCTTTGTTTTGACTTTCCTTGTTGCAGATCCTGGGGTTTACAGTAATTAAATCCCAAATCTACTGGTGTTACACAGAGCAACAGAATTTCACCTCTTCCATGATGGGTACCTGGGATTTTCCGAGCAGCTGTCACCTTGGGTCTGCCTTCTTTGGCCTTGGAAATTTTCTGTCCCAGACAGACAACCAGTAGAGCTGGCTGAGTCACCATTTCTTTTCCCAAATTTTTAATTCTTGCATTTGTCAGGAATACTTTGTTGTACAGTTCACACTATCTGGTGATAGCCCTTGGAAGTTGCCCATCTTCCCTCCTGCATCTCCTGTCCCTCCAAGTTCCTGCCACCCCAGCATCTCAGAAGCATTCAGTATAGAATGGATTAAAAAAATTTAAAAACTGTAGAACCATCACAAAGGCATGAAAATTTGAATGGTGCCTTTGAATTTCTACCTTCTTCAGGTCTCCATTGAAACCACAATGGGTATTCTAAAATCAACTACCTGGAGCACTGTCTGATGTTCCACAGCTTCAACAATTTAAAACTGGTTTTAAAATAACTTCAGTAAACTGAAATTTTATTTGTCCTTAATATGTTACTAGCAGACTGCCTCTTTCTCTCTCAAGGTGGAAAGCTGTCCATTGCTTTGGAAATAAGCACTGTCCAAGACATGACTCCATCAGAATTGCTTTCAGTTTCTCTTCAGGTGACACCTTGAGGAAATATTTCCAAAATTATATAAATTTGCCTTGATTTAGCTTTGTTTTTATGTATGGGATCAAATGACTTGTTGCAAGTTAAATAAGATTTTAGCAGGTTGATCAGTTGAACAGTTTGGTAAGCTTTAATTATTGGATTAGTCTGATTATGTGAAACTTGCTGATTTAAAAATTGTTTCAGCATCCTTTCTTGGCTGGTAGGCACTGATTAAGCTACATGGAGACAAATTTGTTCTCATAATTGACAATTTTAGCAATATACTTGCTAAATGACAAGGCGTCTCCAAAAAGTGTACCTGTTACCATTTTCTTTGCAGGTGTACTTAATGCACCACCAAATATATCAATACTTTATCTTAATTAGCTGCTATTTAAAATATCTGCTGATTTTGTTAAATCCCAGTCTGAGCTGTGCTAAAAGTGATGCAGTTTCACAGAGATGGCACAACATGAGGAGAATATAATCTCTACAAAGGCAATGACATCCTTTCTTAAAGATCCAGTTCCCTGTTCATAGCTGTCCTCACCCAGAGGATGTTGATGTAGGATACAGTGCACAGATGACACTGTGGGGTTTTTTGCTTAATCCTTCAAACCTTAGAACCAGGTCAAGCAACGTTGTAGGTGTGACATTGCAAGGATTTAAGCAAGGTGTGGTTTGTAGAGAGAGCAAAGAAGTTGTTTTAGATGAGCTGATGAAACTAGAAGAGAACCTTGGACTGAAAAACAAACTGAAATCTTATCAGTTTTCTTCCAACTTCATCAGCTGGTTTAATAAGAGAATGCAGTCTGTTCCTTTAAGGTTGTTGACTTCTAGTGGGAAAACCCTCGTGATATGGAATGATTAAAGATTTCTGAAGTGGACTTTCAACCAAGGGTTATTGATAAAGCCTACCTGAACCACACAGTTTAAAAGGTTTCTCTGATTAATCATAAACATAATCTTACTAATTAAGAAATTAACTGTAAATCATTAATATTAAATTCATAAAATAGAATTTAATTTAGTTTAACTTCTTCTTTTTTTAGTAAGAGACACGCAAAACACATCTTCCCATACAGTATCCAGTTTGGGCTCATTATATTGTCCAGGGCTCCCATGCAGCTATATGGCTTCTTACTCCCGAAATATGTCTTTATCAAACCTTACACAGTTTTATGTATTTTTAATGTAATACTTCAAAAAAAAACCCATTTTCCTCCAGCATGATTCTTTTCTTTTTCTCGTTTCCAGGATTCAGTAGACTTTGTGTCTCTTAGCCTTCAGTACCATTGTGGAAATGAAACAGATTTCTACAAGAAATTGAGTGAATTCCAGGTAATGTTATGCACAGCATTAGAATTATAGCAGCAAACAACAGGACATAAATAGGAGCAGAATTTCGTGTGCTGTGATGCATGTCTAAACAGTTCTGACTTTCTGTGAGCTACACTAGGAAGCAGCTGCAAAGTGCTCATTTCTCTGTTGTTACTCTGACTTAAAAACAGTTGATGGAAAGTGCTGGAAAGGATTATCTTGGTCAATGCTTATTATTGCTGCATTAACAACTGGAATGGCAGAATTCTTTTGTCCAGGACTGAAAAACCTTCTCTCTCGCATGCTAAGTGTTTGATAAGCTGTTAGGCCAATACCTGTACACTGAAAGATATTAAACTCTAGCATGGGCTCTACAACGGTGCTACCAAACTTCACATTCCTCATCAGCAGAGGCAGTGCTAGAAATGTTGCTGAGGGTGAGTTTATTAACGGATTAGATCTCATGGCAGCACCAACATCAGTGATGCTGTAGGCTGGTACCTATTATTACATAAATTAACCTCTGATAGTTTTTTGCATTCTTAAAATCCATAAGCACAGAGTCTTCCAGCATCTGGGTAGCAGGATAAGGAGCTGCCCATGTAAAATGCAAAAAATGCCAAGAACGTGGTTTTACTAGATGGCTGATGCTTCTCTTCATACTGCTCCCTGATTTCTGGTTTTGCAGAGTGTCTGGAAGGACAAAGACATCTTGGTTTTTAGTCTAAAGGTTCTTGATTGTGCTTCCGTGGAAGAGAATCCTTTCATACCAGCAGCTGCCATTGTTACAGGTGAGTGATGTTTCAAGAAGGAGGAGAGTTTTTTATTTAAAATCTGCATGATAACTTATGGCGGAAATTCCAAATCATCCAATCTAGGCTGCTGCTATTAGATAAAATAACTTAATGGTTTTTTATAGCCTTATTGGAAAATTAAGGGTGGATGGTGAACGTTGAGGGAGCGGAAGCAGGAAATCTTCCCCAAATCTTTTCGTCATTTTCATCAGCCTCAAGTTGCAGTGGGAGAGGTTTAGGTTGGATATTAGGAAAAATTTCTTCACTGAAAGGGTTGTCAAGCACTGTTACAGGCTGCCCAGGAAAGTGGGGGAGTCACCATCCCCTGTAGGAACTTAAAACACATGCAGATGTGTCACCTGGGGACATGGTTTAGTGTTGGATTGGCATGGTTGGCAATTCTGGAGTCACCATCCCCATAAGGCTTTAAAAGAAACATAGATGTGGCACTTAGGGACATGGTTTAGTGTTGTTTGGCAGTGCTGGGTTATCAGTTGGACTTGATGATCTTAGAGGTATTTTCCAACCTAAGTGATTCTATGATACTGTGATCATTTTTTAATATGCATTTTTAAGTTTAATTAAAAACTCAATACATTTGACCTGAGAAAAATAGCTATTAGTTATGAAGTGCACCTTGTTTCTCAAGGTGTAATTGCACAAACAGGGTCATGCAGCCCATGGCATCTAAGTTATGACTACACCCCTCACTTACCATTTGTTTGTTTTCAGCTATTAATAAAGAAGAAGCACGTATGGTTGGGTGTGATGTTAATGATTTCTTGGACTACTTCTCTGAGGTTTTGAGGTACTACAATCAAATACCGTAATACTATATAACACTACAAAAATGTACAGTAATAAACAGCATCCTCTAGAAACCTATGTGCAGGGAGAGACAAGACATTTTAGTGGTAAAGTCTGCTGTTAGTTGCTGAAGGGGCTGCAAAGGGCTGTCTTTCTGCTGAGCCAGTCTCTTCCAATTACTTGCAATCCTCTATCCTGCTACTAATCCTATAATGTAATCCTCTCTACTCTCTCATCCTTGGTTACCCAAATTGCACCTTCAAGCCAATAATTACAAGTACATATTTCAAGCCTTCTGCTTTTTTCAAGAGCAAAGTGGTTATAAATAAACAAATCCAATAGAGGCTTTCCTAGGGGAGAAGCCAACTGAGCTTATGGAAACGTGGGAGATCTCATTGTGCAGGGAGATGCTAAGGATTACAGTAGCAGGATTGACTAGTTTTAGCTTATCCTATGGAAACTCATGAAGCAGTTGTAGCAAGGGAAATTGCTGCTCACTGCAAGGATTTTGTTGGCACCTCTGGCCTAACTAACGAATTATGAGACTCTCTGTGCAAAGAGCTGTTCTGTGGTTACCCCACTGCCCTGCACCTTCGTGTCCCAGCTGGGAGACAGCAGGGTTGGATTGATCAGATGTCAAAGGAGCTATAGGTGACTAATGTGACCTGAATGGGAACCACATGATTCCTTTATACTCCATGTTTGCAAGTTCTATGGCATATGCATCTACCTTGGAGATTTTAACTTCTATTTATTCTATTTCCAGCGAAACAAATACTTTGCAGGAAAACCTAGATGCTGTTCTTGCCCCTCGGTCCTCCTATCAAACAGTCTGGGAAATGTTTGCTGAACAGTCTGAATCGGAGAGGGATTCTTTCCTGCAAGATGTTTTCCCACGTGGTTTCCTCTGGGGCATATCCACAGGTGCCTTTAACATCGAAGGAGCTTGGGCAGAGGATGGGAAAGGAGAAAGCATCTGGGATCAGTTTGGGCATGGGGGCCATGTCCACATGAACCAAACAGCAGACGTGGCATGTGACAGCTACTATAAAACCAGCTATGACATTTACCTGCTTAGGGGTCTTCACCCCCAGCTGTACAAATTTTCTTTATCCTGGTCTAGAATTTTCCCTGCTGGCACCAACGAGACCATCAATTCCAAGGGTGTTGATTATTACAGCCGATTAATTGACCAGTTGTTAGACTCTAACATTGAGCCCATGGTGACTCTCTTCCACTGGGACCTGCCCCAAGCTCTGCAGGCTCTTGGTGGCTGGCAGAATGAAAGTATCATAGATGCTTTTGTGAGCTACGCAGACTTCTGCTTTTCCACGTTCGGGGATCGGGTCAAGCTCTGGATTACATTCCATGAGCCCTGGGTTATCAGCTACGCTGGCTATGGCACTGGAGAGCATCCTCCAAGAATCACTGACCCGGGAGCAGCATCTTACAAGGTAGGGGCACAGGAATAATTGGGATCCTGCAGCTACTCTTGGTGGGTTGTTTTCCTCTGATGGTTCTGTGCTTTAACTATGTTCAAGCCTAAAGTGGTCTCTGAGACAACAATGTGGTTGTTGGATCTACGATACTTGTTAAAAATGGGTTAGTTAACAGAGGCTAGGTGTTATTACTTCATTTTTCTATTCTGAAAGCTGGTGTTGATGGATAGTTAGATTCTTTTGCTTATTCCAAAACTTCCTACACTCCTTGTCTATCATTGTTTTGTCAAGGTGTTTTCTTTTGGATGGAGAGGACATTTTCACGTGGCAATAAACCCAATGCTTAAGAGTTTCTATGCAATGCAGTCTGACACATTTTCCTCTGCTTTCTGCTCCCAGGTTGCTCACACAATTCTCAAGGCTCATGCCAAGGTCTGGCACCTGTATAACAGCAAATACCGTTCTCAGCAACTGGGAAAGGTGGGGCTGGTGCTGAACTCAGACTGGGCTGAACCCAAGACTCCAACCAGCTCCGAGGATGTGAGGGCATCTGAGAGGTACCTGCAGTTCATGCTTGGCTGGTTTGCTCACCCCATATTTGTTAATGGTGATTACCCAGATACGCTGAAGGCTCAGATCCAGGAAGTGAACCAGCAGTGCTCCACAACAGTCGCACAGCTGCCTGTGTTTACGGAGGAGGAGAAGTCCTGGGTGAAAGGGACTGCAGATTTCTTTGGCCTTTCCCATTACACTTCCCGCCTGGTCAGTGCCGGGGCTAATGGGATGTGCACACCAGGCTATGAGAGCATTGGGAACTTCTCCTTGCATGTAGATCCTTCCTGGCCACAGGCTGCCTCTTCTTGGATCCATGTGGTCCCTTGGGGATTAAGAAGGCTGCTGAAGTTTGTATCCCAGGAATACACCGGGTCAAAGATCCCAATATACATAGCAGGGAGTGGTGTGCCGACAGGAGACACCAGGGATCTTCTCAACGACACTCTGCGAGTGGATTATTTCCGCCAGTACATCGATGAGGCCCTGAAGGGTATGGAGAAATGAAATTATTTTATTTTTTTTTAATCATGGCAAGTAGTTATTCTAGCCCTTCCATGGTGGTTAACTTTAAAACGTCACCACTTGCACAGTGATGTGATGTCAGCTGCCTGTTGTGTAGGTAATGAGTGTGACTTTATATACTTAAGCCTCTCTGGTGTCCAGATACAGAACTCTCTATTCTCTTTAGATGTTGGAATGCATTTTTCATATTTATGGATTAATGTAGCCTGGACCCTAAGGTCAGTCCCTCTGTGAGAACACTGGTTTTTTATATACTCCTGCTCCCCTGGAGATGATTGGCCTGCAGGCTCTTGCATGAAGACATCTCATAAATTGGGGCTGAACTGCCTCTACCGATTAATCGGATCTAACTGGCAGCAAGCACTTCATACTGAAAATATCTCCATAAAATTTCTACCTCAATCATTTTGAGAATGTTTAAGTTATGCTTGTAGAATGTTCAAGTTATGCTTGTATCTTTGCAAGATGTGTATTGTTTGACATAAAAATAGTGTTAGTGGCAAGTTCTGGACAAGCATAGAGAGCTGAGATTTCAAATAGAGATTTGACTGATGCTCTCTAGATAGACTAAACAATACTGTCAGGAAAACATTAAATATGATGCATTAAATATGTTGGTGATCAGTGTGTACTGAAGATCAGCATTTGATCTTCTTGATGTAGATCTCAACATACTGCTAGAAGTGTTGAAAGAGCTACAGAAAACACAATTTAGCATTGCTGTTATGCCTCATCAGAAGTAAAGAGGATGGACTGCACATGGGAGTGAACTTTTTTTGAATGAGAGAGATTTCGTGCGTTTTTTTTGTAGGCAATGTGAGGAGGGATGCTGGACTTGCCTCTGCTGGTATTGGGTACACTGTTCTGCTAAAAGAAGCTCTCCTGTGCTCAGGGAATATAGACAAGCTCTAAATACCTGCAATGTTTGACTTCAATTACAGTGTTAAATCTAAAAGTGCACCATACATCTAAATTGATGAAATCTGCTTGAAAACAAGAACACAGGGAAGGGATACCAGTGGCACAAGTGTCCTGTACTCAGATACCTCTTGAGTAATACTTCTTTTCTCACACATTTCTATCACTAAGCATATCACCAGCTCCTATTACTGTGCTGACTGCTTTTTCTGCCAGATATTCTTAATTGTTTGGGAGGTTTTTCTAGCCTTTAAAACCGTTTGTAAGTGCTTGGCTTGTCACACATATCCTTGGCTGTGCTGCTTCTGTTGTGCTGAGCTGTGTTCAGGAAATGTTCGGGTGGGTAATTACAGTGTCTCGTTGTTTCTGTGGCAGCGGTGAAACTGGATGCTGTTGATGTTCGGTCCTACATTGCTCGATCCCTGCTTGATGGCTTTGAGGGCCCAGTGGGATACAGCCTAAAATTTGGGCTGCATCACGTGAACTTTGAAGATAGCAACAGACCAAGGACTCCCAAGGCATCTGCTTACTTCTATTCCAGTGTTATTGAAAAGAATGGTTTTCCATCCAAAGCCTTGGGCAGATCTTCTGCACCAGTGGTGTTTGACCGACCTGTGCCATCAAAGCTGCCTAATTTACCAGCATCAGAAGTTCCCTCCAAAGCAAAGGTTGTCTGGCAGAAGTTTTCATCCCAGACTGCTCATGAAAGAGACATGTACTTTTATGGGACATTCCCAGAGGATTTTACATGGGGTGTGTCTTCCTCTGCCTACCAGATAGAGGGAGGTTGGGATGCCGATGGCAAAGGACCCAGCATTTGGGATAACTTCACCCATGTCCCAGGGAATATAAACAATAATGATACTGGAGATATAGCTTGTGATAGCTACAACAAGGTGGAGGAAGATATTTACCTGCTGAGAGCCTTAGGGGTAAAGAATTACCGTTTTTCCCTGTCTTGGCCTCGAATTTTCCCCACTGGAAGGAACAACTCAATCAACAGCCACGGAGTTGACTACTACAACCGTCTCATTGATGGACTGGTTGCAAACAACATCACTCCAATTGTCACTCTCTACCACTGGGACCTGCCACAAGCTCTTCAGGACATTGGTGGCTGGGAGAGTGATGAGCTGATTGACCTGTTTGACAGCTTTGCTGACTTCTGTTTCCGGACCTTTGGGGACAGGGTGAAGTTCTGGATTACGTTCAATGAACCCAACATCGTTGCCTGGCTGGGCTATGGCCTTGGGACATTCCCACCCAGTGTCAAGGACCCTGGCAGTGCTCCCTACAGGGTTGCCCACATCTTACTGAAAGCTCATGCCAGGGCCTACCATACCTACGATGACAAATACAGAGCAAGTCAGGCAGGGGTCGTTGCCCTGTGCCCCTTCATTAGCTGGGCTGAGCCGAAGACACCAAGCGACCCCAGGGACATTGAAGCTGCTGACAGGTACCTGCAGTTTTTGGTGGGTTGGTTCACACACCCAATTTTCAAAAATGGGGACTACCCCGAGGTCATGAAGTGGAAAGTTGGGAACAGGAGTGAGCTCCAGAACCTGCCGTCGTCGCGCCTGCCGGTTTTCACCGAGGAGGAGCGTGAATACATCCGGGGCACAGCAGATGTCTTCTGCTTCAACACATACTCCTCCAAAATTGTAACCCATTCAACAACACGTCTGAAGCCCTTCTCTTACGAGTATGACCAGGAGCTTTCAAAAACAGTTGACAGCTCCTGGCCTTCCTCAGCTCTCAGTGACCATCGGGCTGTGGCCTGGGGTCTGAGGAGGCTACTGAACTGGATCAAAGAGGAATATGGAAACCCCCCAATATATATCATTGAGAATGGAGTGGGGGTAAAGACCAAATCGGATGTTAATGACAATGCCAGGATATTTTACTACAAAACATACATTGATGAAGCTTTAAAAGGTACCAGAATTCTCTTTTGTTCTGTTGGTGTTGTGTGTCTCCTCTCTAGATTTCTGGTTATTTTAGTTCTTTGAAGAGTACTTTTTAAAAGCGATTGATATCAGTTTTTAAATAGTCTGAACACAATATAAGCATAGTGCTTGTTTTTATTATCTCCTTTGCATGGTTGTGCTTTGTTTCCTCCAACAAGAAGATACTCTTAATGATCTTAGTTGACCAGTGCCACCTGTATGTAACTAGGAGCCTGTATGTGCTTGTGTGTGAATTCTGTAGGATTCATTTAAAGTGTGATTATGCCACTGATGCTCCTCCATTTATTTTCTGGTCTTTCAGCTTACAAGGTAGATGGTGTTAATCTGAAAGGATACAACGTTTGGTCTCTGATGGATAACTTTGAATGGGTGGATGGTTATGATCCAAAATTTGGATTGCACCAGATTGATTTTGACAACCCCAACAGGCCAAGAACGCCAAAGCGCTCTGCTGTGTACTATGCAGAAATCATCCGCAGTAACGGCATCCCACTGCCCAAGGAAGAGGAATTTTTGTATGGAGAGTTTCCAGACAACTTCTGGTGGAGCGTAGCAACTGCAGCTTACCAGGTCAGGAAACTGATATGGGCTCCTGAAGTATCTGTGGAGAGTTAACTCATTGTGTGGCACCACAAAGAATAACAGGCTGAATTCTTTGCTAGGCCAAGACATAAATTTGGGTTTGCTAACAGTATCTCCCCCATTTTCAATTACAGATTGAAGGAGGATGGAGAGCAGATGGGAAAGGACTTAGCATTTGGGACAAATATTCCCACACTCCCTTGAGAATTGGCAATGATGCAACTGGAGATGTAGCTTGTGACAGCTACCACAAGATTGAGGAGGATGTGGAAATGCTGAAAAGCCTCAAGGTGTCTCACTATCGTTTTTCAATCTCCTGGTCCCGTGTCCTCCCAGATGGGACCACCAGATACATCAATGAAATGGGACTGAACTACTATGAAAGGCTGATCGATGCCCTTCTGGCAGCCAACATTATGCCTCAGGTAACTAAACCCAGTAACTTTCAGGTAACTAAAAAATAGTAAACCCCAAATCTGATGCTCAGAGCAACATGTGTGTTTCCTCAGAGCAACATGTGTGTTTCCGTCCATACCCTTCTCCACACAGAAATTGTTTTTCATGGTTTTTCATTTCATTTTGTGAAGAAACATGGGTTATTGAATAAGCAAAGGAACTTGGAATGTAGGGATATGTTGAAATTACTCCCCAGAAAGACCACAGTAACCTTATTGTTGGCTGTTTCCAATTGCCTTCTCATCCCTCATGTGCTTGGAAATAGATTCCACAGGAACCTATGCAGGGTTCTTTCCAGACACTGAGGTGAGACTGACTAACATAGTTCCCAGGATCTTCCTTCTTGCCTTTCTTAGAGATGGATGTAACTTTGTTCTTTTCCTGGGAGTCAGGAAGCTCCACTGGTCGGTGTTGTTTGTCACATACAATGGATGGTGACCTCACCCCTGCATCAATCAGCTCTTTTAGCACTGTTGAGTGACTATGAGCTGTCCTCATACCTCTGCACCAGCCCAGACAGGTGTTCTAGTGGATTGTATTGCACCTGAGAATCAGTGCAGGTGCAGCAGTCCTTGACTGATGAGTTCTTGCTGTCACAAGGTGGTTTTTGGTAAAAGGTTCCATCTTCATTAGGCAGTCCCTAAAGAAACTGGCAAAAAGGTATTTTACTGAGTGCATGAGTGATTGCTAGAACATCAAACTACGTTAGGAACAGGTAACTGTAGATCAAAGCACAGTTTATTTGTGTTCATGAATGAGTCTGAGTTACTGCAAGAATGACTGGTTGAGTCCCTTGTCCTGCTGTCTTTCCACACAGGTAACTCTTTATCACTGGGACCTCCCACAGGCACTGCAGGACGTCGGTGGGTGGGAGAATGATACTATAGTTCAGAGGTTTAAGGAATATGCTGAGGTCCTTTTCCAGAGGCTGGGGGATAAAGTGAAATTTTGGATAACCCTCAATGAACCCTACAACACTGCATATCTTGGCTATGGTGTTGGCACAGCTGCTCCAGGTAAGACTGCTGGGCATAACCTCACAGCCTTCACAGCACTGTCAGCACAATTGTTTTATGCTGCAGCAGAGAAGCTGCTTGGGGCTTGCAAAGGTAGAACAAGGAAGACAGTGTGGTGTGGACAGATCGGATTGCTGTGGTCCTTTCTCTCTGCCTGTCACCTCCAAGACCCATCCTCCTTCTTCCACTCTTCTACTCCACCCCTCCTCTGCAGCCTCTAGATTACACTTGTTGCCCAGAGTAGACCTCATTTCCAAAACACCTCTGGGGACTGTGGAGAAGAGTTAGGGCTGGAGGAGGACACAGCTTAGCAGCAGGGTAGAACCAAGAGGAGGGGATGTGAGCTAACCTGAACACACAGCTTTCTGCTCTCCATAGTGGCAGCAGCAGCCTGTTGCCAGGACTGGCAGCCCATGTCCCGCTCCTGAGGGAGGAGGGGGCGATGCAGGGTCCTCCTTGCACAGCCTTCCCATGGCAGCTGCTCCTTCAGCTGCCTGTGCCAAGCACTGATCCCAGCCCAGGGCTGGGCTCGGGGCACCAGGTGTTGCATGTTCATTCCTTTACCAGGGGCAGTTCTGGGTGCCCCGAGGTTGTGTTAACCTGGGAGGCAGCCATGAGAGGGCTGGGAAGTGCTGTCCACTGCCTGTGCTGTCCCTGTCCCTGCAGGCATCTCCGTTCGGCCAGGGCGTGCTCCCTACGTGGTGGGACACAACCTGATCAAGGCACATGCAGAGGTCTGGCACCTCTACAACGAGACCTACCGGGCCAAGCAGGGAGGGCTCATCTCCATCACCATCAACTCTGACTGGGCAGAACCACGCAACCCGCACAACCAGGAGGATGTGGAAGCTGCCAGACGATTCTTGCAGGTACAGAGAGCCCTGGTCATAGCTCTCCCTGCTGCTCCTGGTCACACCCCCTCTCCAGGTGCTGGATGTGCCCAGAGCCTAGGTCAGCATCTCATTGAAATAAAAGGATGAGGCAGAGGCATCACTGCATGGAAATGTATGTAGCCTCTTATGAGGGCTGATCAAGAATGCAACAGAAATGAGACAAAATATGGTTGCAGTGACAAAAGCTTATTAAATTTACTCCTGTTATATTGGCATCCATCCTTGGGTATCTCCGTGTGCCTGTTCGTTATAAATTCAGGTATCACCTATAAAGCAGCACATGACAGAGGAATGGCTAAATCCCATGTTTTGATATATCATTTATCCTCCCTTATTTCCTGGTTTAGTTTTTTCTAGGGTGGTTTGCTCATCCCATTTTCAAAAATGGTGATTATAATGAAGTGATGAAAAGAAGGATTCGGGAACGAAGTCTGGCTCAGGGCCTGAGCAAGTCCCGGTAAGAGCCCAGGCACACACCTGCTTTTGTTTCACTAACTGTGCTGAAACCTGCTTTTCTTATAGAAATGATACATTTCAATGATTCTATTCCAATGTTACTGTACAAAAGCTTATTATATCCTCACAGAAAAATTCTAGTGTACATTTTCATAGAACCACAGAATGGTTTGTGTTGGAACCTTAAAAATCACTTCGTTCCAATCTAGGCAGGGGGGCTTTGCCTATTCCCTGTCTTTACCTCTTTTGCAAACTAAATTTACTAATGTAATGTATCTTTGGGGTAATAAATTGTCAGCTCAGTGACACAGTAACTGCCCTGCATTAGACACAGTACTTTACCTGATGCCTGTGGTAAATTTGTTTAACTTTTCTTAAAACTATGTAGTAAACTCATTGGTCCCTCTCAATTACATTCTAATTTTCCATTCCCAGTTCCCACTTTCTCTCCTTGTGCTTGTGGTGCTGGTACCAGGGATCCCAGCAGTACCCATGGAGTGTGTGCAAAGTGTATTCTCTGTTTTCTCTTGCAGACTTCCAGAATTTACTGAGAGTGAAAAACAAAGAATTAAAGGCACATATGACTACTTTGGTCTAAATCATTATACCACAGTTTTAACATACAACCTAAACTATCCTAAGGGTGTTATATCATATGACTCTGATAGGTAAGAGATGAATGTAAATTATTGGTCAAGTAAAATCTGCACACCTGGAGCCTGGGTCAACTGACAAGTATAAAATTTATAGCAAATAAAGCTCTGAGATAGGTGTTTTAAGCTGTTATAACCAATACCAGGAAAAATATATCCAAACAGTACCTGTGGTGCTTTTATTTTCACAAAAGTCCAGCAATAGCCCTTTTTTTTTACAGACATGAGATGATAAACAATATTTATCATATTTCCTGCCCCCAGTCTGCAGTTTGAACTGTGTTATCCTGGTTTATGGATATTGATCCATTTGCTGTTTAACAGATTTAGGTCCCCCACTGCATTGGATAAATGTAAGTTCAAACCCTAAATCACTTCATGGTTAAGTATGCCTAAGTCAAGATTTTAAATTTATATACTAATTTCTTTCCCCAGCTTCAAAAGGTAAACAGTAGGCGTTTACTAGTGTTTCTAATGACAATTCAGGTAATGGTGGGACCACACAGAGGTGAAATTATCTAATGTTTAGCCCTTTAGGACAGTGGGTTGTCTTTCATTCCTGCACATAGGTGTAAAGGGCAATTTTGTGTGCTCAAGCACTCTATTATGTCTTGAAAAGTAGAAATGATGTTGTAGCATACAAAGGTTTGGAACCAACATCACATCCTCAGCCACAGCTGATTTACACAGCGTATGACTGTAAAGCAAAGCATGAGAAGTGGTTTTCAGGCTTGTGAGCACCAGCAGCACCTCAGCCCTGGGCATGGAGGTGCCTGGCACATGGGACTGGCCCTGAGCAGTGTCCTTCTCCACAGGGGCACAGCCACAGTGACCGACCGCAGCTGGCTGAACTCTGGTTCCATCTGGCTGAAGGTGACGCCCTTTGGATTCAGGAAGATCCTCAGGTGGATAAAGGAAGAGTACAACAACCCTCCCATTTATGTGACCGAAAATGGGGTCTCGGAAAGGGGAGCCTTTCAATTCAATGACACTTGGAGAATGCATTACTATCGGACCTACATTAATGAGGCACTGAAAGGTAAGAGTGATTATTGACATCTGGTCAGCCAAAGCTCTAGAGAGCAGCAGTGGCTTTGCCATAAGACTGATGTGTGTAAAGCAAGTTTTGAAGAGCTGAAAGGCCACTGCCATCACACTTGCAAGTTACACAGTCACATGGGCTTACCAAATCCACTACCAACAGCCTTTGGGTTTACCAAAAACTGCCCCATGGATAGTCACAACTGTGCCAGGAAAGATGATCTAAAGGAAGAACAAACTGTGGGTTTAGTGGGGTAACCTGCAGGTTCTTTGATTTGCTGCACCTGGTGAGACAAGGTACTACTACCTGATAAACTCCTATTTTGGCTTCTAGTCTGACTACTGCTGTGTCTAAAAACTGCATCTTTGTTAAAAAACTGTAAAAACCCAACCCCCAAACTGGTTTCAGTTACAGCAGTGGTCAAACAACTTCAGGAAAGGGCTTTTTCAGTTTGCTTTTCTGACATACTGGGAACTGCCAGCCAGGTGTTCAGGAAGTGCTCATTTACTGCCTTGTAGCAGCAAGGCCCCACATACAGTAGTTTAAGCAATGGTTGCATTTTGATGGCTTTTCTTCTCTGTTCCTAAACCTTTGTTTCTTGAACAAAAACTTTGATTTTTGAAGCAGAGAAAAGCGGCGCCCACTCCTGGGCACTGAGTGAACTACCCTGGCTGCTTGTTGGCTGTAACTTGGCAGCTGAGCTACCTCAAAGCCGCTGAGCCAAGTCAACACAGGAAAGAGATGGGAATAGGGAGAACAAAACCAATGAGGCCAAAGTGGCAATGACCTCACTGTGGGCTAAGTGTGGATGTGCTGGAGCACCTTCCTGCCCTGGCTGGCTGAGGGGTGACCACCAACCTGCTCTCTCTTCTCTCTTCTCTGCCTGCAGCCGTTGCACTCGACGGTGTCGACTTACGGGGCTACACTGCGTGGACACTGATGGATAACTTCGAGTGGGCAGTGGGGTATCAGGAAAAGTTTGGGCTCTACCACGTAAATTTCTCAGACCCTGCCTTGCCACGGCGCCCCAAGGCCTCAGCCAAGTATTACTCACAGATCATAAACTGCAATGGGTTTCCAGACCCAGCAACAGGCCCACATCCCTGTCTGGAACAGGAGCCAGAAGGTAAGTGACGCAGCAGAAATGATGCTTTTGTGTTTGCATCTGATCCTAAAAGAGTTCCATAATCTTAAGGTCTTTAGAGACACCACCATTTTCTGCACTATTATTTTTAAGGACTCCAATCAATGTCACTTCCCTATGCAACACCAGACCAACAACACAATCTTGTGCAAGAGCACCTTAACACGCCGGTCTCCAAAATGTAGCAAAAGCTATTCCATTAGACTTTTCTCTAACAGAACTGCCCAAGATGTTTTCCAAACCGCACACATTCAATACTCCCACAAGATTGTTTAGAAAAAGTTTTGAATGCTTTATACAAATCCTTGTTTTGGGTAAGGCTTTGGAAATACCAATTCTTTTGTGATTTGTGTCTTCTCAACTGGAGCAGTACAATGAACAGCCACCAGTGTTAGTGTGGGGGTTTGGGAATGAGAATACTCACCTGTACCACCAGGAATTACACCATCAGCCTCAGCTGTACATTTACTCTGAGCTGAAATTGGTTCAACCCCTGATTCCCCAGAATTATGGCCCCTGCCAGAATACTGGACAGCACTGCTGAAAGCCTTGTTGGAGGCAGGAAGCAGCAGTGCCCACACCTGCATGGAACAGGTCCCCCAGGCTCTGGCCTAACACTTTCTCATTGTTTTCCCGTTCAGTGACACCAACAGAGCCCACTCTGGGAGCAGCTGACAGCGTGAGTTTTTTGGGATTGGAATTGACATCCCAGAATGCAGAAATAGCACTCTATATGCTTTTTGCTCTTTCTGCAGTTGGAGCATTGGGCTTGGCTCTTTTTGCATACAAATATGGAAAATCATCCAAAAGATCCCATAAACAATCACATATGGAACTTAGTAATAAAATGTAACATTTCCACCTGATAAAATGTTTGTTTGGTTTGTTTTTTCTTAAAAAAAAAGGTCTATACCACCAGGAAACCAGTGCTTGCAGTATTGCAGCTATCTTGCCTCAGAGATGGCTCCCCAGCATTTTGTTGTTTGCTTTCCAATTTAAAAAGGGGGAGGAAAATTATTTTTCTATGTTAACTGTCTCTTTTGTCCATGGGCATTATTGATTTGATTTCTTAAAGACCAAAGTAAAATTGCTTGTTGCTATCTGCATATAAGGATTCTCAACTTCAGCTGGCATCTGTCCTTGCTTCATCATCATCAATCAACAGTTCTGAAAGGAACCTGTGGAAGTTCTCTGCTTCTTAGACTTTACAGATTGGATTTTCACCCCTCTTTTCCTTTACTTCATGTACAACAAAGTCATTCTAACTGGAACAAAATGTTTGTGTGCTGTATTTTAAATTTCAGTGCATGGCCCTGCTTGCTTCCTTGTGACACCAGAACGTCAGAGGAACTTCATAAGACACTTATGTTTTCTGGAAAATAGTTTATTGAGTGCTTAGGGAATTAAAAACTACAAGGTTTTGCTTGCAGTTGCAGAAGCAAGAAGAAAGTTAAACATAAATTAGTTATCTGATTTGCTACTTATAGTGCTTCTGAAACCCTCATTTTAAACAGTCATTGTCTACCATGACCTTTATATTAATATATCTGGCCCTTAAATTCATATAGCAGAATATTTATAGATTAAAAAGTGCCTTTCTATGGCAGAGGGCAATATTTACGAAAGCTGATGGAGATTTTCAGTCTTTTTACTAGGTTTCACCTACACCCACTTGATTTTTCTGACATAGGTGACTTTATTCCATAATCCACCACAGGAATGAGAATTAAGTAATTCTGTCAGTGTAGAGTAAGCCCCACTTGTCCAGAAGCTTTAGTTGACTTAGATCAAATAAGAGAAGAAAAAAAAAAAAAAGCAGCCAAATAGTAACTGCAGTTACCCAAAACTACATTTGTTGTGTAGAATTTCCATTCCAAGTATTGTTTTCATCTTCTCCATCATCTTGAGTCCTCAGTCTGTATATTTTGCCTTCTTTTTTGAAGTCTTCCCCCCGCTTTTCCACGACTCGTTTCCTCACTGCTTGCCTAGGGCACAAAGAACAGTGAGGTTTGACAGTTTCCTCAGTAATAATTACACAAGAGAAGCAGCAAATGCAATAAACACAAATCATGCATCCTTCCTTCTCTTATCCTCAATAATACTTTTCTTCAGCCTTTTGTTTCCTTGGAAAGCAATACCCGGGTGAAAATTTGTCACTTAGAAGTCAGACAGAGTTGGCAGACTCTCATTTTCCCTGTCATTGAAGCAATATGTTGCTGCTTCACCAGAAACAGCTGAGCAGCTCTCCTGGTACATGGGAGATCTCATTCTTTAGGCAACACAAAACCTGTCAAAACCAGACTTCATCTGCTTGTGTTTCTTGTACAACCATACTGACACAGTTTGGTATCTCATTTCCAACATTTTTATCTTCCAAAAAGGATCAGCTGAAGTGAAGCTCACCTTTGTAGTTACAGCTAAATTCCCTATTCATAAATGACTGCAAGACAATGCTTTCTCTACTGTGTAATTACAAGTTCAGTTCCCCACCACAAGATTAGAGCAATTGCAGCAAGTAGCTTGAGAAATAGCTGCATTAAACAGTTTGCCTTACCTGCTTTGCTCCACGCTGCCTGACGCTGAGGGAGCTGAGTGGTCTTGCTGATGAGCTGATCTCCCAGAGGGCTGTGAGGGGGGTGGGCTCGTAAACAGAAAGTTGCTAATGAATCTCCAAACCGCTAAAAGGGGGTAAAGGATTGTGCCCAAGAACTTCCACAGATCACTGCTTGAAGCCTGAACGACAGAAGTAGCAGGTCTTCCTGCCTGTCATGAACACACAAAGCAAACTTGTTAGGCATTAAAGTTGTGCTCTTGTAGACAGAGTATTTCACACATAATTTTGAAGTAGCTCAGCAGACAAAAAAGAACAACTTTGGTTACACATTAGACAAGTATCACCATTCACCTACTTCAGAAAAACTTCTCCAAATCAGTCTTGACAAAAACTAAAGTAGTTTTGCCATCTGTTTAGACAAAATTCTCAAATTCAAACCAAATACTATAATGGCTGACTGACAGCAAATATCCAGCTACTGTACTGCTGTTTGCAAGACAAAGAAAAATCAAACAAACCAAAACCCAACACCTACCGGCAGCAATACTACTGAAGCACTGGGTGCTAACTCCAGTTCCAGTAACTTCTTTGCATAATCTTCTTTGGTAAACTCCCTCCTGGGAAACATTGTTGCCAGTGAAAAATTGCCATAAGTGTTACCAACCGTCTGTCAAACACATAAAGAAAACATTTTATTTATATTATAACTGTTCATTTTCAAACTACTGCAGATTTGCCAGCTGAATATACCTTAACAAGAGTTCTACATCAAACTATCAATCATCCTCAGAGTAGGATATGAAAAATCCCTCATTTCTCTCTATCTCTTACTAACGATACACTGCAGCAACACAAAGGCAGTTGGTGGCACTGGAGAAGGCTGCTACAAAATTCCCTTCAAACAACAAGGAAAGGAATTGATGACAACTGCCACAATCAACAACTACTTGATGTTCACCAAGTCATAATCTGCACATAGCTGAGAAACAAAATGCCCAGTTACCTGTGCAGCAAACTGCCTGGCTTCTTCTAGCCGTGCTTCAGATGGGAACTGGTTAGTGAAGGAAGATCCATCGGGGAGGCGGAACTGGATCCTGGCTATTGCACTGCAGGACAGGTACTGGGGTCAGTCAGGACATGAACACTTACAGACAAAGGCTCTGGGCCTTTAGCTTGGTCGTACTGAAATGTGGGAGAGAGAGACAGTCATCCTGCTCAGGGCAGTGCAGATGGGTTGTAAGATTGAATTCACAGTGGATAACCACCTGCTAGTTTCTCACAATGCATCTCTTCCATAACTCCATATAAGGACTCCATAGGTTCGGACAATTCTTGAACCAGCAGTGCTGGGCAAAGCAGGAGACAGCTCTGACATGGGCAGCTGATGGCCCCAGCCCAGCCTTGCTGAATCCAAGCCATCCACACGCACAGCCCTGCAGCTGCATCAGCACCGCTCCCCACTAGTACTGACATTGTTCTGCCCAGGCATTATCTTTCACATTCTCACCTTATCTAGTCCCCCACCAAGCTCCATTATACTGGTATTTAAATCAAAGTTCAGACACAAAAAGCTCTTATCTAACTAAAATAACATAGGAGAAAAGGTGGTTAGTGTTTCATGATCAGGAATGTCAAAAGGATAAAAGCTATCAAAGAACACAGTGGTCATGTAAATAGCTACTTTTAATGTCACTATTTAAACAGCTCAACACAGCAACACGTTGTCAAGAGATTAGGAGATATATTAACTCTCTTTAAAAAGTTTCTTTACCTCTCTCCCCCAAAATACACACTTGTGTCTCTACTGCAACTCACCTTCTCTCCCTTTGAGCTGCCTCTTTTCTGGCCTCTATTTCAGCCTGTTTAGCCTGAAGAGCTGCAGCTTTTGCAGCTTCTGCTTCTTCCTTCGATTTTGCAAAGCGAGCTGCCCTCTCAGCACGATCCTGTGGAAGGATCAAAGGGAAACCTTAATTGTTAACATATCTTGTTGCTTAACAGTCATTAAAACAGACAGCTATGATCCATACTCATGAACCAACTGCACAGATACAAGCAGACCATATGGAGAAAAAGACAGTAGAACTGCAAAGAATTATTCACTGCCAAACTGCACAGTCTCGTGTCATTAGCCAAGATGGCTCTTCTCACTGAGTCACTTCCCACAACTAGTTGTTAATAGATGATCTTCCCATGCAAGCTTAACACTCCAGGGAAGATAAAGGCAAAAATCTTCTGACAAGTTACATGACTGCAATTCTAAGAGTTCTACACCAAAACTTAATAATGAGGAAGAATTTCACTTGTTATCAACCATTTACATCCATATACAGGCACACATATATACAAACTTAGAAAATAATCCTCCTCACCATTTTGAGAGCAGTCCTCTTGTGTACGTTCTACAGTTAAATACTCCCTGTGCTTCTCCTTTAGTACCATGCCTAAATTGCAATTATTTTTATGTCTATATGATAATTCTCAACTAGGCTCAAGCAATATGACAGAAATGTTTGTTCAGATAGAAAAGAATTGTGAAAATGAAAGCAGAAGTTTCATCTTATACATAGAAAATGCTACATAAACCCCAAACTAAAATTGTTACTATACAAGGCCACAGGATTCCAAATGGAAAAGTGAACAATCTTTCAAAGCTTCGTCAAATGAGAAAATTTATCATTTTTGTACACTGTGTGAGAGAGAAGCAGCAAGCTCTCTTCCAAAGTGCAAAATTTACCATTGCAATCTGTTGCCTTATGCGCTCTCTAGCAGCCTTCTCTTCTGCTTTTTCTCTGTTCCTTTCCTCCAACATACGTTTGGTCAATTCTTCTTCCTGTCGCCTTTTGTACTCCAACATTTCTTTACCAGTTTTCCTTCTTTCAATTTCTTTCTTAATTTCCTTCTGAATAGAGAGAGATAAAAATTGGACCACAAAATTGTCTTCGGCAAGAGAGAAGACTGAAGTATATTTGTTTAAGAAGCAATTAAACATTTATTCAAATAAGGGCATAAAGAAAAAACCTGCAAGGGGTTTTACATTTTTGTGTTACCTGTTCTTCTTCTTTCCTTTTCTCTTCTCGTCTTTCTTCAAGCTTTTTTGTTAACCTAAATTTAAGAATGTAGTGAGAAGTGTTATAATTGCAGTATTTTCAAATGTTAATGAAGCATTTGCAAACCCAGAAGAAGAGAACACATGAAAATGAGCTGTAGCACACTGCTAATACCTTGTGTACCAGCAGTGATTCATTCACATGTGGGTGCACCATCCATGCAAAGGGCAGTGGTGACTTCACCACCTCCTTTCCCATTCAGTAGTTGTTCTAACATGTTCCTTTTGTCCTTTTTCCACCCAGTAAATGAAGAATCCTACATATTCTTACTGTTGAACCAACTTATGAAGACATACAATAATGTATGATCTGTGGTAACAGAAACACTAAATCTCAATCTCTTAGCTATTTAAGCCATCTGGTTTCTTCTGCACATCACTTCCTAAAATGGAACACAAGTAATATATAGCCCTGACATAGATGCACATGCATCTGTTCCAACTATCTAGAAAAATGCCTCAGAATAAGGACTGACTTAAAAGAACAGAACTTAAATTTGTAAATACAGATTGACAATAAAATCACAACATATTTGAAGTCTGGGGAAAGGGCAGGCATGACCCAACATGAAAAGTCAGATAATCAGAAAAATGTTTGTATGGCAGCTGTTTTCTTAAAAAGAAAGTGGTAATTACCACAGAGCTTGGTCTCTTTTTCCCCCTTGCAAAAAATGCTGCAGATAAATTATGCCATGTTTGTATGTAAGATGAATGCATTTTTAAAAAAGGAACAATGATAATTATATTTAAATATTGACTGTATTGTCTTATCAGTGATAAGTAAAAATTATCCCTCTTGTCCCATAACTTCAGAAGAAAACTGAAATAAAGCATGAAAAGGCTTTAAAATATATTTTAGCAGTATAAATATTCCTATTTGCTAAATATGTGTTACAGTTTAAGACAGGATATTTCAAATAGTATCAGTCTTACTAAAAACAAGTTTATAAACAATATCCTATATTTAAAGACAATGAATGAAAGGAATTAATCATGTTTTGAACCTGGTGTTTCTGATCATCATACTTCAAAAAACTAAACTCAACTCATTACTGTTCACAGATCAAAGCACGAGTCTCAGAATAGGATTCCTTTGACGTTTCCAATATCCCCAAACTACAGCCATCAAATCAATCAGAAGAAGAAGAAATAAGATGATCTCTAGACAAAACCTAGGTTGGCATTTTATTACACCAATTTCCAGTGCTTTCCGTTCAATGTTTCAATTCATTCAAGAACTTGCAGCAAACATATAATCTCTAGTGAAGTTATATCAAAGGTGAACATATACAGTTTTCCAAATTACCTATTTCTTTCAAAGTACATGAAAAATGAGATTAATTAAAAACCTCATTTAGTATCAGCCCTAGAATTGTCACAGACATCTAATAAAAAATAAGACCACATAAATCTTTGCCAGATGACAACAGATTAAGCACCAAAATCCTGTAATTATACATGTTTCTTAAGAAAACTCAAAACCAACCCAAAACCCAACAAAACTGCCTCCTGAGAAACAAATACAACACATTAAGAAGTCCGCAAAACAAGACTTGCCTTTCTACTTTGAGTGTAAGATCATTCACCGGCTGAGCATCATTCACTTGCTCATCTGCAGAATTAGTTGCTTCCTGGCTTGCTTGACCTGAATTTGCTTCATCTTCAAGGGATTTACAAGAAAGCAATGCATAAGAAAAAAAGAAAAGGTGTATTTCTTGTCATAAGAATTATTAGGCTCATTGTTAGTCAAAATTTACAGCAACTGGGATATCTCAAGGAGATATGAGGTTCTGCTACTTAGATTTCCCCCTTCAACTATTTGGTTTCAGGTTACTAACCCAAAAGAACTTTTTAATTTAATCCTTTTTCAGGAAAGCATACACAATTTTTATTGAGTTATAAACCATAGATTCCTCACTTATGAAAACTAAGCAGAACGACAAGTTATCTTTCCCTCTAGACTTGAACAAAGCATTCTCGAATATCCAAGTTTTTCCTCAATGAGTCTGCTCAATATATTGCCTTTTATGTACCATCATGTAACAACTTAAGAAAAACCAGTTCCAAAGCAAATGAGGTGGCATTTGTGTCAAAACACTAACCATTACCAGCAGAAAATGTTATTGTCTCAGGCGTAACAGACTGAGGAGAGTCACAAACCCCTGCTGCTCTGGGTTCTGCACTTTCTGGAGCACCATCAGACTGAGGGGAGGGACAGGGAACAGATGACTGACTGCCGTTTTCCAAAGGCCGCCCTTTCCCTGTGTGCATCTAAGAAATTGGGAACAGAAACAATGGAGCCTATGAAAGTTCAAATTTTTTCCACAGGTTCAAATATCAAGACTGAATTATTATTGAGGAATCAGTCCTATTGAAAACATAAAACTAGAATTACCACATGTTGTTGAGTACGGTGCAGTCATGCATTTCATTTTTTTAATTTTAGTCTTCCACTTGAAATCAAAGTGATAAAGCTATCTACACTTATTTTATATTCTATAGCATAATTTTATAAATCTACATTACAGAACAATATTCCAAAACCACATATGAGCTTAAGAGTAAACCCCTTAAAGGTGAGTTGTCACATTTTGTCATTTCAGTTTAGAGTTCTTGACACATTTCTTCAATGCTGTGGGTTTACACAGACAACCTAAACCAAACAAAAATGAATGCAGCACTTGTGCACAGTGCTTCCAACCTGTGTACCGAATTCAAGGTAGCAGATTTTATTGCTGGAAGGACAGAACCCGTAACTCACACTTCCCAAAGGCACAAGCTAAGGGCCAGGGCCATCACTGTCCTGAGCACACCCAAGTCCATCTGGAAGATCCAGTGTGTCAGCAAGCATTACCTGTTTGACTTTATGGATTCTGGTAACCAGCTCTTCCACAGAAACGCTGCCAGCAATAACTTCCAAAGGGATTCCATTGTCTCCTATAAAAAAACTGGATGGGACGCACACTACGGGATCTGCACAGCGACAGTTAAGGGCAATGAATGACAGAGGCTGACAGAGTAACTGTACAGGCCAAAGCAGACATGCTTCCTACAGGAGCTTCTAGCCCAATACTCTTACCTCCAACTGGTCACCAGTAGTCAAGGCCAAGAGAGGAAAGAAAAAAGAAAAAGATGCTGGCAAATCTTACATGCAATTGGATAGTATTTCTTCTTTTCTCTGTACTGATTTCTGTCAAAATATTTTTCCTCAACTCTTCTGGCAACTGATTATGCTTTGATTTGAGAATGATTTTGTTTTAGTGTCAGACATCTTAAATAGACAGTAATGAAATCTCCACAGCATGATGGAAATCCAAGTTAAGATACAGAATTCCCAGCATCACACAGAATTAATGACCTGTAAGCAGTGACCTACTTAAGGAAGGCAGGGGTTTGCCTGACTTCACACCTGTGTATGTGACAGAACCCAGGCCACTGCTTGTTCCTCCTCCTCTGCACCTGTGAGCCCCAGCTCATAATTGAAAGCATTTTTTGTTTGTTTTCTAATACTGATTAGTAGGACCAACAGGTTATTTTGATTACATAAAGATTGAGATAATTTTCTATTTAGAGAATTACATAGGATTAACATAAAAAAAACCTAGTTTGTTCACTTTCTCTAATAACTGAAAGCAAGTTGAATACACAGATGGTATCTATTAACTACACAGTTCATTGCATGGTTTTGTGCCAAAATAAGTATTTTCAGTAACATTGCTTGTAAGTATTTGTCTTAAGAACGGTATTAACTTGTAAAGAGCAATTATCTGTAATCATAATGTAGCATGTAAACGGATCTCAAAGGATACAAATTTGAGAAAACTGCAGGCATGCTTCACTGTTTAAAAGAAAAGATTCATTTAGGAGGAGCAATCATTTTGCAACAACTTCAGATTAAGTCTTTCATCATAAAAATAACTGTCCTACAAAACTATTTAAATACTTGAGAGAACACTAAAAGCAAATTTGCATTGCATCTTATCATTAACATTCTGCAAAAGTGTTGACATGGTGACAATCTTTGGTTATCACAGTTGACTACATAAGAATTAGGAAAGCAGTGCTAAGAGGCAATTCAGGAAAAAGAAATCTAGTCTATTGAGCACAAATAATGTAGTAAAACTAATAAAAAGTCTATAGAGCATTTCAAAATAATACCATTTGGGGAAATGTCAATGCACTCTGTGCACATGGACTGGAACACAAACATAACAAAAATAGCTGAGTAATTTACCCAGGAACTTAAATGCTTCTCCATTCTATGTGTTACAATGGAGGCAAACACAATTTCTCTGCGGCTTTACAGATTTTTATCTTTCTAAATTCATGAAAGGTTTAAAATTCATTATGTAACTTGGCAAATCAAGAACTGCCTCTAGCAGTTGCATTTTTATTCCAGCATTTTTAATAGCATTTTTGTGTCTCTTCCTGTTGAGAAAGGGCAACTTCAAGGATTCTGTTAGTAGTACTGGAATACAGTCTGAAATACACAGTGAGTAGGTGCAGAACACAACAATAATTTTTGACATTTTCTCAGGCTCTGGTGACTTCAGGACTACTGAATTCACTTCTATTCTGGAACCCTGTGTTTAGACTATCTCCTAATCAGGGTGAGGACTTCAAAAGCCTCTTACTCTCATTATCATCAATGAAAGATTGTATAAGGGATAGAATTAGAATCAAACCTTTTGGTGTCGATTTTAATAGCAACAAAACCATCTGATGCAGCTTCAGTCACCTTCTCATCTTCCCACCTTGCAGCCATCTCAGTAGATTGTTCATCTTCTCCTGCAAGACACAGCACACATGAGTTAAACCCACCATGAATTGCTGTTTCTGTCCTGAAACTGATTGCTTCAATCACTTGGAATCACTTTTGTAAGACACTCTGGGGATTATTTTCAAGTCAATTTATAATGGGCTTTTTTTGTCATCTGGAGACAATTCACTCCAGCTTGTTCACCTCGATAACATGTCAAAACTATCCTCTGTTTGCCCCTCGTTATAAATTTAATTACGTATTAGTACATCAGCTGCTAGTAGGTAAAACTATGTTCTCCACTTCCTGTAACACATAATTCGGCAGGTAAGGTTTCACAGTTTGACAGTGTTAAAAAGATGCCCAAACCAAGAGACATTTATTTGCAGATTATTTGTAACTTAGTTTT
The DNA here is from genome assembly GCF_009650955.1 of Corvus moneduloides. Taxonomy (NCBI): domain Eukaryota; kingdom Metazoa; phylum Chordata; class Aves; order Passeriformes; family Corvidae; genus Corvus; species Corvus moneduloides. The sequence continues at coordinate 33,268,615 of NC_045482.1, read as the reverse complement.
GTATGCCAGTTCCTGACATGAACAGTAACAGGAGGGGAGGAAAAAGAGTGAGGAGCACAGAGGAACAAGAATAACAAGACCAGAGGAACTACTTGGGTAAGAGAAGCTGAGAAGGTGTTCAGGGGCCACAGATTCAGAGGTGTTATTTTAATCAGATGAAACATATCAATCATACATTTATCTTCCAAAGCACCAGTTTAGTGAGCGTCTGGGTTAATAAATAGATTCTGATGAGTATTAACCATCTTTCAACAAGTACACTGGCCTGCAACCATTTCTTTATCTTCAATCTGTATTACTTCCTAGCAGCTTGGAATGGACTGCAGTCTTGATGAAGAATCTGAGTCACAAGTATAGAAGTATAGTAGTCCATTATTCAGTGACAACAACAAACCACTTGTTTGTTTCATCCCAGTTGCCATTCCATGCAATATTTTTGACTTGTTAAAGATCAGGAATTATATGTGGAATCTCCCAGTGAAGTGCTACTGTCTGGTCACAAGGCCCCTCACAGGGGCGTGTATCAAAAATACAATTTTGAAAAAGTGTTTTTCAACCGTATGTCTCAATTTTTCCCTGGAATTACTGGAGCAAGTAAGAAAGTACCTACCTCTATTATTATTATTCTGTGTAAGCAAGCAAATATTTATGCTATTTTATGTGGGAACCTTTCCTCTTGCTTTAAGTGCAGTGCTTCCAAGTGTGGTCAATGGATGCAGCTGTTGTGCCCAGAGCAGCTCGGCCTCCTCTCCTGTTTCCAAACGCTCACAGGCAGACAGCTGCTTCACCACACACTTTTTCAAAAGGACATGTGCTCATCCGATTAGGCTACTAAAAATATCTAAATTATTGCCTAACACTAACTTTTCCACACAAACAACTGCTGGAGAAAAAAGAATGCTGAAAGACACAAACAGGTCAGAGACTGCTCACAGTACACTCTGAGAGATGACTGAATGAAAATGCTGATAGCTGACATTTTATAAAGCTCTGTGCCATGATGCACTGATTAATATTGTGACTACCCACTGAACAGTTGCTTATTCTCATACATTTTTTGTTTTGATAACCCTTTCTCATTTAGAGGCTACGGTTCATTTATTACAGTTTTGTAGTAGTAATTATATCCTGAAATCAAAACTGCCTGGTCACAAGAAAAACATCAGAAAAGTCAAGAGGTCAAGCACAGCAGAACTTGACATAATTCATAATTCTGCTAAACACTGAGCCAGCACAACAGCCTCAAAATTCTAGTTCCCAAAACTCTCGGATTTCTTGTTTCTCAAACAAAAATATCACTTTATTTCACTTAGTGGAATGATCTATAAACAATTCACAGTCACACTTCCTCATCTCTTAAAGCTGATCAGGTAAATTTATATAGGGAAAATATCAATAATTTCTCAAGTGATTCATACACTGGACAAGACTCTTTTTCTGCAATAATTTCTTTCCTGTACAAGGAACTTACTCAAAACCATCACAAGTTGTCAGAAGACTTTAATTCCCTTATTCCTCAGCACGCAGTCATCAGGGAAGTGTTTTCCTTTCAGAAGGAGACAGATAAGACCAACTGACTTTTCCATGTCCAACATTTCATAACTACTCAGTAAGAATAGAACTGCCATTATGGAAATGCCAGGAAGCCAGGACATTAAACCGTTCGACTCCTCTTCCTCCTTTGCGTCATTTCCCTTATTTAACTTGAAAAGTGCCTTGATACATCTTGGCTACAAATAACTAACAAACAGCTTATGAGTGCAAATCACCATTTTGTAAAAAAATTATTAAGTTAATAAAGTCATGAACAAAGGGAGGAGGATTGCTACAAACGTTATTAAAAAGAAACAAACATTTTTGCTTAAAGCTTTTTATTGTCACACATACACCCCTTCATTTTTTCACTCTGCAAAGCACTTTTTATGAGTGGCCTGGTATTTTCATGATCAGAACATGTCTAACTTTCTTATAGAACTCAGTCAGAATAGAGGAGGTTTTGTATCAAATGAACTATTAACTTTAGTTTAGTGCCTCAAAAACAAAAGGCTTTTTTTAACTCTGTAGGCTACAAAATCATCTAGAGAACAGCTACCAACAAGATACCAGAGAATCATAACATATGCTGGGTTGGAAGGGACCCACCAGGATCATCAAGTCCAACTCCTGGCCCTGCACATGACACCCCAAAAATCCCACCCTGTGCTGACAGTGTTTTCCAAATTCTCCCTAAACTCCTCCCTGAGGAGCCTGTTCCATTGCCCAACACGCTCTGGGGAAAGAACCTTTTCCTGATATCCAGCCTACACCTCCCCTGACACAACTTCACACCACTCCCTGGGGCACCTGCATTGCCCGTCCTGTTTCACTACCAGGAATGGTCTCCCTGTGCAGCAACACAGGGAAATTGCTGCTGGCAATTAATTGATGCCACAAAGTAACTTGTCTGTTCCCTAAACATAGCTCCTTCTCCTGGTGCATTCAGAGGCCTCTAACATCTCACCTTAACACTTCAAACCAGTTTCCTAAGGCAGACACGCTTCGCCTCATGCTCTCTGAAGAGAATGGAGCAATCCCTTTTATTGTAACTTCCCATGAGTTCAAGGGGATCTTTGATACACTTACACCATCCCATCACCAGAATGTGCCATGAAGGTTTTAAACACTAAGCTCAAAAATGCTGGGATTATACCTGCAAGCAAAAACGCTTAAGGAGAAACCTGCTTGAACAATGTGCACTTACAGTCACAAACGCCACCTCATTTTTAAGATAAATAACCACATTATTCCTTGCTTGACTAGAAAATATTTCTGGAAGCAGAAAGAATAATCCACTTCTTCATTTTCTAGTGAAAATGTCAGTGAAGTGCAGAGGAGAGGGAAAGAAGGACAGGCAGATGGTGGCAGAAACCAAACACAGATGGACATATCAGAATTTCCTAATTTTTGTCAACTGTACCTAATAGCTATCCTCCACAATGGCCACCCCAAAATGATAGTTAACTTATATTTTCAATTTCTCTCACTAATTTTTTTTCCTTTAGTCATTTTTTGTCCCCTAGATGTTATTAGATGGAGTGTACAGAACCAAACACTGCAGAAAGCCTGTTCTCCAGCTGCTTTCAAATGCCTGTCTCCAATGGGAACTGTGGAGTGTAAAGGCTCAAAGTTACCATCATGGTGCAGTTTGAAACCTATTTCTGCCCAAACAACAAACCCAGTCTCTGCTAACACAAAACCAGACTATTCTTTCAGCACTCCACATCCTTCAAACACGGCTGCTTCCACACACAGCAAGAAAGTTCTTGGGCTTCCCAACTCCCTTTCCCAGCACATGTAATAGAACTGCTTCATGATCAGCTCTGCCACAGGTCAGCTGCCCTGATCCCACGGTGCCCACGGTGGACCAGATGTTGGCAGAACTCTCCAACTCTTCCACTTCAGAGATGTGGCTGGCTAAAGTCACACTCTCCCTTTTCCAGGACTTGTAAGAACAAACAAAACAAATCCTCACAGCACACCACAATGACAAAACTAGGTTACATCCCTGCAACCATAAATATACCTCCCCTGTATATCTACATATTCCAATATCCACAAGGTAAACATCAGCATCTAACAGGCCCCATTTTGTGCACAATTTTTGTTTCATAAAAAATACTGGACATGAGTTACAACATGCATTTCTCAGCCCCTGATATATGTATCAAGTTGAAACTACGCAGAGGCCCACCAAAGTCCCTCTGTCACTGCCCTCCTCAGCTGGGCAGGGGAGAGTATGTAATGGAAGGCTCATAGGAAGAGATAAGGGCAAGGAGAGATCACTCACCTGCTACCATCGCAGGCAAAACAGATATGACTTGGGGAAAAATTTATTTAACTTATTACTAATCAAAAGTCAGAGCAGGATCATGAGAAATAAAAAAAAAAAAATCTTCTCCCCACCCTTCCTGCAATCAGTTTCTCACACCTTGTCTCTGTTGCTCCTTCCTCCTAAGGGGTTGAACTCCTCACACTCCTCCAGCGTGGGGTCCCTCCCAAATTCTGCAACGTGACTCTTTCCCACGGGCTGTGGTTCTTCATGAACTGCTCCACCCCATCCCTTACTCCAACACCAACACAGCTCAGTCTGTGGTCTGACAAGACCTTGATTTCTCTCAGTATGTTTACTATCCAGCAGAAAATGCTGTTCTCCAAATACATAGAGAGTTGTGTCAGCAAAGGAATTTAACTGCACTTTTCTGTTTACATCCCCTTTGGGAGTGAACTTCTTGAAGCCACGCAAGTCCCACAGTTCAACAGTTCTTAAGAGAACAACACTAAGCCACACTTTTAACATTGCTGTTGCTTCATGAGACATCCGAAAAACTTCAAGCCACGAGAACTTGAAACAGTAAAAGCTTAAGAAACAACACACACTGAGATACACAAAACCCCAAAAATAAGTTAAAGAGCCTGTCTAATCACAGATTATCACAGTTTCAGTCATGTTGGAAAAGACTCGATGTGAGACCATCGAGTCCAACCTATGACCAAACACCACCGTGTCAACCAGACCATGGCACAGAGTGCCACGTCCAGGCTTTCCTGGAACACCCCCAGGAACCTCACCGCCTCCCTGGGCAGCCCGTCCCAATGTCTAATCACCCGTTCCGGGAAGAAATTCCTCCCAGTGTCCAACCTAAGCCTCCTCTGGCGCAGTTTAACACTATGTCCTCCTTCCCATCTCTTTTTCAGACAGAAAGGCAGTGTACATGAAACGATGTGAATTCCTACAGGTTCCAATTACATTGTTATGAAACACGCACTGTCGGTACGAGGAAAGGAAACAAAACACACTAAACAGCCCCGAGAGCTGCACCGGCGACAACCCAGTACAGAAGGGCAGAACGAAGGGGAAAGCGACACATCGGACGGGCGATTCCGCTCCACTACACGGGCGGGCGGGGGCCGGACACCGATACCGCGGGCTGAGGCTGACACAGCACAAATCCCGCTCGGCGGGAGGGGCAGCGGGCGGGACACAGTTGGGAAGGCGCTGCTGGGGCCTGCCCGCGGGAGCAGCGGGCGGCCCCGGGACGTACCGTACCTGCCACGAACACGACGAAGACGGAGCTTCGCTCCTTGGCGGCGGCGATGGCGGCGGGGACGGAGCCGCCGAACCACATCGTGGGACCGCCGGCACCCGCCGCCCTCAGCGACAGCGGCACTGCGCCTGCGCCGCCGCCGCGCCAACCGCCCCCCGCGCGCCTGCGCGCGCCGCCCGGCGCCACCCCCCTGATTGGCGGCCGCCCGCGGCACGCGCTCCTCCTGCCCCCCCGCCCCGATCGTGCGCGGGGGGGTGGTGGCGGGTCCCGCCCCCCCCCTCAGCCCGGCGCCATCTTGGTGCCTCAGCGAATGCTGCGCGTCCTTCCACAGCTGGGCATCGTCCCCTGAGCTGTCCCGCTGGGAAACGGGCTCGGGGCGTCAGGAGAGGCGGTGGGAGCTGCGACTGCTTAGCCTAGAGAAGAGAGGGCTGAGAGGGGATCTCGTTAATACAAGTCCTGCGAGGAGCGGCTGAGGGGGCGGCTCAGCCTGGAGAAAAGCAGGCTCGGGGAACCTTATCGCTCTCTACAACACCCTGGCAGGAAGGTGTAGCCAGGTGTGCGTCGGGCTCTTCTCCCACGGAATCAGCGACAGAACGATAGGACACAGTCTTAAGCTGTGTCAGGGCAGCTTCAGGTTGAACATCAGGAAGAGTCTCTTCACAGAAGGGATGGCTGGACATTGGAACAGCCTGCCCAGGGAGGTGGTGGAGTCACCGTCCCTTGAGGTGTTTAAGGAAAGACTGGAGGTGGCACCCAGTGCCATGGTCTGGTTGACAAGTTTGACTCGATGATCTCGGAGGTCTTTTCTAACCCAGTTGACTCTGTGATTCCGTATTGCAGAACAAATACCTCATATAGAATATAAGTATCTCATAGGCAGGTGCCAAGAGGATGGTGCCAGACTCTTTTCAGGGGTGCCCAGCAACAGGATGAGAAGTAATGGCCATAAACTAAAGCACGAGGAGTTTCACCTCAACATGAGGAAGAACTTCTTTGCATCGAGGGTGCCGGAAACACTGGAACAGGCTGCCCAGGGAGGGTGTGGAGTCACCCTCTTTGGAGATTAAATTCCAAATCCACCTGGACATGTTCCTGTATCACTTGCTCCAGGTGACCATGCCTTGGCAGGGGGCTTGTACTGGGTGATCTCCACAGATTCCTTCCAACCCAAAAGATTCCATGATTCTGTGAGGCAGCTGCCAGAGAAAGGGGCACCTCCTGCACCCGGGGCTGTGGGGACAGATGGCCACAGCCACCCCTGCCCCAGCGCCCACCCTGGGGGAGGCAAGGGTGTGACTGGGGGAAAAGTGATGGAGGAAATGACAGAAATCCATGTTAAATAGGACAAAACTAGAGTGTGGTGTGCAGAGATCCTTAATGAGAGGCAGGAGGTGAAGCCAGGACATCCTCTGTGCTCGCAGGCTTTGTCAGGGACTGGCACAGCACAGCCAGCAAGGCAGAAGGACTCTTTGACAGACATTTCACAGCAAGGAGGACAGGACAGTTTATGTCAAGTGCTCTGATGATAACATTTTGGACAGAACACTGCACTTGAGCTTTTTTAAAACACCATTAGGACTGTGACTGTGTGTCCTGGGTAACTTGCTGAGGCAGGTACCCAAACACTGAAAGGCTGAAAACCACACAGTCTCTCAGTCTGGAAAGCTTTCACTGTTGAACCTTGTATAATAACAACTAAAAGACCCTACAAACTTACAATGAAAAGGAAGCAAATCAGTGTTGACAACAGTATACAAAATCTGTATATATAAAATATATATATTTATATATATATAAAATATGTATTTATATATATATAAAATACCTCTCCCAAGATGCAGCATGTGGAAATCGTGTCGCAGTAATGCTCACTGGGTAAGCTTTGCATGTGTGTTGTGCCTCTGCAAGTCTCTTAAAGAAATACCATCACAACATGATTCTGAGATGTTGGGGTTTTGTGGTTTTTTTTTTTTGGTTTTTTTTTTTTTTTTTTTTTTTTTTGTATATTTTTGTATTTTGTTCCTTCATGATACAAAACAGATTTAAGGGCAATGCCAAAGGTTGGATAGTATCAAACTATGAATTTGTTTTTGGAGATGAACACACATCTCTGTTACATGAGTGCATGTGTAGAGGAGGAGGTTAGGTTTTAAGGTGTATCGTAAACTCCCTGATAAATTTGAATGTGCTGCACTAATTCTCTTGGTATTTCCAGCAACTGTAGTTTGCATTTACTGCATTGGATTTGGAATCCTAAGTTGGAAGCTGAGCTTCATGAGAAGGGTGAGTGAAATGTTGAACACTGTATGTTTTGAAAATTGTTTTGCAAATACAATTTTCAAACTCTCTGATACCACTTGAAGCAAGGAAGAAAAAGGGCCTACTATTGACTGGATATGTAATTTTTGTGAAGGTGTATAATCCTTTACGTCCTCAGGAACTATTTATATTACATTCTCAAATGTGGAATTATCCCGCTGTAGGGTCACTGAGTTGCTGCTTTTGGATGTGCCTTTGCTGTTAATATGAGAGCCTTTAGCACAGGTGTGTCTGGAGACAGCAAAGGTCTGCAGTTTGTGGGCCTAGGAAAAAGGAGGGTGACTAGTAAGTTTAAAGTTTTATTGAGAAATAAGAAAAAATAATTTGACAGCTGGAGCACCACCTGGGATTCCGTTCTTTGAAGGGGGTTGTCTTGTGTGTTTTCAGTTGTTGGCATGGGAAACAAAGTAATTCACATTCTAAGAGAATAATTTTTTATCCCCAAAACCAGGACACATCCATCTGGATTAAAATGGAAAGTGTCTTTATTAGGGAATTCCTATTTTAAATTGCACTGTTGCTTCACCCTAAATCAGTGGTTCATTAACAAATCAAAGTTAACAATTTAAGCCAAGTAAAAAGTCAACAAATCTGAGCAATTGTGGAATCAAAGTCTGGTGTATTTCCCAGTTGTATAAATCAGTGTGATAGACTATCAGAGCACACTTAGTAATGGTGTTTCTTAGAGTAACTACTTTGGAAAACCAAAGAAGGGCAAAGCTAATTAACCCTACAACTAGGGCAAAAGTTAGGATATTAGAAAAAAGCAGAATGCCTGTTGTCTCCCTCTCAAGTTCAAACCGAGGCCTCTGTAATTCAAGTATGATGTACAATATTGCTTGTAAATATTCTTTTTCAACTGTCAGGTAATTTTGGAAGATCAAATGTAACAGATCCCTTGGTGTTGAAGTCAGTCCATACTCCAGCCAGTGCTGAGCGTGCATTCCACCTCTGCTCAGCTGCGTCTGAAACATTGCACTGCTGTCAGCACCGTGGAGCGTCATCAATCCCCAGGCTAATTCAGATTCCCAGTTAACTGGGGCACAGGAACTGAATTAAGAATAAACCTCGCTGTTAAGCATTATTCACAGCAACACAGTTTATTTTTATAACTTATTCCAGTTTTAAAAGCATATAACTGCCAGCAACGCACAGGTTGTCCTCTACAGCTCTTTGGTTTACAGCACCAGGGTTATCTGACATTCAGGTTTCTCTTCCCAAGTGCAGGCACAGTCCATTACAGTTGCATGCATCCCATATAGCAACTCAGCTCATGAGCTTTACCAGTGAGACTGGAAAATGGAAAAATAGCAGCAAACACTTAAGTGTTTTGTCCTGGACCAAATTTTAATGCTTAATCATCTCTTCAGCAAGATCCACTTTCAACCCAACAAATTTTGACAAACATGGCAAAACGTCAAGTAGTTGCAAGCAGGATAAAAAATCTTGCAGTGAGGGGCTGCTGAACTGAGTCAGAGCCAAACTCCAGCCCTGCGAGTCTGAGGACACAAGGCAGACGCTGAAGTAAGAGGAGGCTCATACACGTGGTAAGAACTTAATTGCACACATTTTTAAGTAATCAAGTAATTTACACTGAAGGTTTCAGATGTGAATGGTGTTAGGTTCCAGAATAAGATAACTTACAGGGACTTAATTTTCAGAATGTTCTGGAAATCAGGCCCTTTTAAGGGTTCTGGTCTACACCCAAGAGAGGAAGCTTCCAAAATGAAGTCACAATAACATTGTGCACTTTTAAGTTTATACTTACTGACATCAATAGCCAAAACTACCCAAAACATTTTAACTGTGAATAGGGGTAGGACATTGAGAAGAGGCAGTGCATCAACCTTCATGAAAACCAAGCTGTAGAAACATTGACGGGATTGAAATAATTCCTTTCATAGTTAGAAATATATAAAAATTCCAGCTACAATAATTTTTCATGACCAATAATTTAAAAGTGTTTTGGTCAGTTTTCTCCAAAGCTTCATCTAAACATTCTTTGCTTCAGGGCTAAATACAGGAACTTAAAGCCTGCACCAGTTTTCTGTGGAAAAAATATATTACAGAGCTAAAAAGTATTTATAGAAGTCAGTTGTAATTTTGACTCCCTTTCAAGCATCCAAACAAGTTAGTACAAGGCTAACCCGAAACAACAAACAAGTCAAATGTCACATTTTAAGGCACAAATGAGTGTCATAGGATGAGAATATAACTATTCATTCCACTTTGAGAGGGAACTGGATTGCAGTAAGATAGGAAATAGATATAGAGCTGTCAAATAATGCAAAGAAGAAAGTTCTTCCTGTGAAAGGTGTGTCGTGTACCCAAGTACTTTATTGGATTCACTGAGCTACACAGTTCTTCTGGTGCTTTGATAAAACCCCATCTGCAAACAGCTGCCCTGTACCACCCACATCTTGAAACGTCATTTAGGGGTCGTTGCAGGTGGAGACACACAAGCACTACAGTTTCTGTACAACACAGCACAGGGTTTCTTTCTTCACAGAGACTCTGCTCCTTTTGATGTCATTTTTGTAAGCATATGTGTGTGAGTGAAAGAAAAATATTTCATATTAGAACAGGTCACATTTGCTCAGGGAAGAATCTCAGGGAAGATGCAAGGTGCTTGTTCCCAACCAGTCCTGCCTTAGCAAAACACTCCAGGCATGTGTGGGCTGCAAGGACATTCTAGGGTGTGCTGGAATGATCCACCCAGTTCCAGCATCAGGCCCATGTGGTTTGGGGAGTCCTCAAAGTATGGGGCTTAAATTTGTTTTCTTAAGTTTTAATTATCTTTTTGACTGTGATATCACAAATGATACTAAATGTTCACTGTTCAGGGAGGAGTATTACAATATAAGTGTGTTAATTAAAAATTAAAATAGTAGCTTTTGGTGGAGTAGGTAATGGCTGCATTTGTTCAGCTTTTCTGCTTATTTGTCCAGTGCTTTTCCGTAGTTCTAAAAGTTAAGATATTCTCAGTAAAACAAAAAAACATATTATATTGCTGCAATGTAAGTCCCTACTTAATTCATTTTGCCACTATTTGCTTTAAAAATGGCTTTAATGATAAATGAGAGGAAGCTCAAATACACTGGAGTGCTAGAAGATTTGTTGAGAACATGAGAATGTATTTTACATACATCTGTTTCGTGCATAAAGTGCTTATTTGCTTTGTAGACTATGATCCAAATCCATGGAACAAATGCAGTTCCAGGAGTTTTGCACAGTCCCTGGGCTTGTGTGGTTTAAGGAACCAAAAGGGACAGAAGGGCGAAGGCCAGGAAGGTATAAACTGTCTCAGTTAGATGAGTTTGTATTCTGTTTGCTTACTAGAGAAAGTATAAAATAGCACAAATCCAGGAATAAACATGACTGTGAAGTGGAAATATTTTAATACTTTGCCCACTGTAGACGGCAGAAGCCTCTGACAGTGCCAAAGTCCTGTTAATTGTATCTGTGTGGCTCATATCGGCATATCCAGATAAAAAAATGAATGCAACTGTCCCTGTTTAACACAGAATAAAACAGAAAGGATGGCCGGCCTGGAAATAATCAGATTCTGAATTAGAATACAACTGGCTTACTCTATGTTTTAATTTTTTCTTCTAGGGAAATTTGCATTCATGTTTACAACTTACTTGATAAAAATCAGATATTTTCTGGGCCTTGTTCCTAATCCCTGTATCCCTCCCTTCCCATTGTTTGGGCTGCATTCTCCATGCTTACCTCACATTACCTTTCCTTCTCTGTTTATTATGAGGAAAGTTTATGAAATGCAGCAAGGCATGCAACAGCCTTGGAAAGGGTTCAACTTGATGGAAGATTTAGTGCTTGGGTCACCTGGAACAGATGGAAGCTCTCAGCTACTGACTACCCTTCTACATCTGGGAAAAATCTTGTTATGGAATGAGTTAACTACCGGAGGCAGCTGCTTTGCTGGGCTGAGATACCTGTCCCTACAGCCTTTTAATCTCTTAGCTACTTTACCAGGATTAAACCATAATCTTCAACTAGCATGGAAATCAGCAAGAGGCAGTGACAGAATGCAGGCAGTAGTCCCATTACCTCTGTGCTGTTCAGAGGAGCAGGGGGAATTGATAAACTGGGGCTTTTACCAGCTTTGGGTTAGGGTGCAGTAAACTGCAGCAGTCCAGCCCAAGGAGGAGCAAGAAATACATCCTCAGTCAAGCACAACTTGCATGCCAAGTACCATCCTTTTAGAAAAGCAGACTGGAATAGGTAGATTTGTCTTTTATCTGGGGACTTGAAGCTGAACATCCTCCCCTTTGTTTTAGGGGAGCATCTAAGTTTACCTTTAGTCATGTTAATACTGGTTGCTACAGCATTTCACAGAATCAAGTCCCATAAACCTTATTTATTAGGCTACGTTATTCCCAGGCAGATCAGTTTCCGAAGTTTTTCACCAAGTACTTCATCACTGTTTGGGGATAGAATAATTTGTATAAAAAATGAAAATTAATGCTGGTTTAGGCACCTTAATTCTTCACCTTTACCCCCTGTAAAACATTTTCAAACACAACATTTACCTTGAGTTTCTTCTTTCAGAAGTTACAAATGCACAAAATGATAGCCTTATGAAGTGACCAAGTAGTTGCTTGTCTACACAGCAGATCAGTTCCTGAGCTAAAAATAAAAAATCAGGAGCAGTCCCTTACAGCATCTGATTAATTTCTCTTTTTTACTTATATAGGGAAATGTTTAAGTATTATGAAGGACAGGATAACATAAATGCCAGTTGAGGAACAGCAGGTGGTTTTTTAAGAGGCTCTAATATTTGTGGGTTTAAGTTCTTTTCTCACATTTGAAAGGATCCCAGCTATTAATATGAGTTCATCCCCGTTTCAGAAGACTCCTAGAAGCTTAAACAAGTGCACTGAAAAAGTTTGTGTTTGTAAACATTTATTCTTTTGAACTGAAAAAGGCTTGCATCAGCACACATTGTACAGACTTGCAAATTACACAAGTTGAAAAAAGTTTTGTTTCATTTATGTGCAATGAATCTTTAATGTCCAGTGAGCATCTGCAAATGATGAAAACTTAAACCATTAAAAAGGTTTCCAGCACTTATCAAACACAATTATCTTAGCGTGAAAAGGAAGAGAAAGAGACCCATACTGGTGGGAACACAATTAAAGTGCAAACATTTTGTCACTTGTATGAAGATACATAAAGTTTCTTCACACTTTTGCTAAAAAGAAATATTAAAATGTGATTCAGTGAACACGTAACCTATTCATATTCCCCTTTTAGTAATTATTAAACTTGCTGGATCAGAAGCAAATTCTTCAAGGGTACAAACTTGTAATTTCTTTTGACATTGTTTGAATGTATTGCAAAAGAAAATAACCACCTAAGGAGTTAGCTAGCAAAATGATATTCTTTAAAAAAAAATAGAAAAAGAAGAAAAGTAAGAGAAAGAAAAAAAAGAAGAAAAAGGGAAAAAAAGCAAAAAAGCAAAAAAAAAGAAAAAACCCATAAGGGACAAAGAACAGGTTAACTTGAAGATCTTGGGTAGTTTGCTAGAAAATGAATACAATTCCTTGAGAATGGTTCTCTTTTCCCCTCCACCAATCCTCAGGTTCCTGCCTTGGAATGGACAGCTGTGTGCTGGCTGTGAAAAGGGATTATAAAATACAAATCTGCATATGGATTTTTATGAACATCTGCTGTACAATAGAACTTTGGATCTGATACAAGATTTCAAAAATATAAAACAAAACTACTATAAAAGTAGGGGGCATTTCAGCAGCATTCCTTACAGAAAGCTGCTTGTCGCAAAGATGATTCCTTGCTATTGTCTGGAATTAACTCTGTAAATTTTTTTCTTCATCTTGCTGGATTCACTGGGCTATTTATTCTTCAATGGCAAATGTCCTGTGACAAAACATCCCAGGAGTCTCTATGAAGAGAACAGAAACCCCATGACATCAAACCAATCAAGGAGGGAGGACATGGCAGTAGTAAAGGCCGAGTGTCCAGCAGTGTAACTGCTACTGCGAGCTGGCCCTCTCCAGGACGTGGAAGTCGTAGTGCTTCTTGCTGGTTCTCAGGCGGAACTTGCTCACTGAGGTACTGCTCTGTCTCTTGAGCGCGCTCTGTGCGGCCGCCATGGTGGGGAAGGTGGCCAGAACCGTGTAGGTGGACGCCAAGTCCCCGGCCCGGGGTGCCTCTGTGCCCCCACTGCCGTCCCCAGCGCCGCAGAACCGCCGCTGCTGCGTCTGCAGGCACTGGGAATCCCTCAGCCACCGGATCTTGGCACCCACTTTCAACAGTTCCCCAAAGAGTTTCTCTGCTTCCATACGAGTTATGCCTTCTGGCAGTTCAGTAATTTCTAGAACTTTTCCCACAACTGAAAGAAGAAAAACAGTGAATCTAAATTGGTCATTGCACTTAATGATACAACACCCACAGTGGAAAATGACTTATTTCATACTTGTATTTCCAGTTGGCTGATACCAAATCTGCTTTGCCTTCCTCATATTCTGGAGAGCCTTTGGTCTCACAGTTAGCACTGCTTACAAATACAATTTGCTTATTTGTACAAGCGTGCAAATAAAAGCAGGAAATACAAAAAGGGTCCTCAGAACAAAGAGGGGAAAATAAGAAAATCATCAACAACTCATTTTACTGCAGGTTTGAGAACTCACTATAGCATCTCGCTGGCCTTGCCTGGTAACTCTTCACACATCACCATGCCAAAAAAACTAGTCTGTCTTCTCTCCAAAAAAATCCTCTCCACTAAATCATTAGAAAAAATGGATTTATCTGTAACTTTCTTTGAAGAGCTGACAGTAGATAACACTTGCAGCAAAAATTCCTTCCAGTAAAGGTATGAAGATAGATGCCATCAGATTTTATTTGAATGACATCTTTACCAATTCCAAGGCGCTGATCTGTAGATCTCCTAGTATGTCCCCCAAATCCATGTGTTAATATATATTAGAAAGGGAAAAACTTAAAAAAAAAAAGCAACTCCAAAAAGCACAAACTAATTTGTGGTTTATGTCAAATTTCACTTGTTATACCAGTAAAAGGAAGCAGGAGTGTGTATAATTAATATTTAATGTAACAATATCATAGAACTTAGGTCCAGTAAACTGACAAACTTGATCTTTCTTTTAGTACTCTGCAATCCTGAACTTCTCTGGTCTTCTCTCCAGCCTTCAAAGCTACACTTCTCCCATTTAACCTCCCTTTCCTCCTCTCTCCAGATCGTGTCTGCCTCTCCCTCCTTATGTTTCCAGTGTTTGCCATGTCTGTTCCTGTGCAATTACTCTTCACTCTGGCCCTTCTCACCTGTGCTTTTCTTGTACATTCCCAGCCCATCACCATAATTCATTTTTCTGTGTCGGTCAGAAATTCCATACCTGGTTCTCCTGCACCGAGATCTGCTGAAGCAGCCTTCTTTGCTGTTTTTTTTCCCCTGTTCCCATGTCTGTTTCCAGGCTGACACTGGAAAGATTGACATAAAGGGTGTACTTAAATAACAATCCATCTTAAAATTTCTAGTCAGCTCAGTGAAAAGCAGTGCAGAGGAATGTCTGGAAAAATAACCTGCACTACCACGGGACAGAGAAGGTTTTCCCATCCAGTTTTAGTTATTGCATTTTATAATCCTACAGTCAGGCATATTCAATCCTTCACTACAGAAGAAAGAGAGGCAATGATGGGGGGAAAAAAAAAATCACCTTAAATCATCTTGGAAGAACATGCCCCTGCCCTAGTCATCACATCCTCTAGCTGGCATTGGGTAGAACTGAGCAAGGTAGAGGCAGACGGGGTCTGCGTGTCCCAAAAATTATATGGACGGGAAGACTTTTCAACTTTGCTAACACCAATATTTTGGGTTTGTTTTTCTTATAAGGAACAATCCCATTCTTTGTTCAGAAATTACTGCATGTATTTTGTATTTTTTTAGAAATGGTTACTTGAATAAAAGAAAATCCTTTTAGCAAAGGGTCCCCTTTAGATTTTTGGAATTAGCTATAGTGAATTGCTTAAAATAAAAAAATCCATTATCTACATTGTGCCTAAAAGCCAAAGTTCAGATAAATGTTTCTCACTTTTTTTTAATACAACAAACAAGAACAATGGGGAGTATAGACACAGAATAAAACTTATTGCAAAGCAAGCACCTTCCACTCAATTACTCTGCAAGTGCAGTAACACATTCCCCTATTCAAGATGGTTGTAATGGTAGTCTTGAATTGTTTTTTTTTTCATTGTTGCTGTGAGATTGTTCTCTTTTAATACCTGTTGGCTTGTTACTTGTCCACGTAACAAAGATGGATTGTACTGCAGGGGTTGGCCAAGCAATGGGTATCTGGCATCTCCTTAAAGAGAAAGGTAATTAGAAGGGTTTTTCTGTTACAGGAAATCTTCCTCCAAGTCCCTCTCACACTGAGTATGTTACACAGAAGAGAAAGGAGAATTGCTGTGCACAAAGCTGAGTGTCTGGCTGGGCTAACTCAGAGCTGCCCTGATTCCATCAGTGTCAGTCAGCCACGTCCTGATCCCAAGGTGAAAAGGTACAAGCTTTTTGGTATTTAGGGATTACACTCAAAGTTTTTCTTCACTGCAGTTTTAGATAAGTCCTTTTGTTTCAAAATGAGCTTAATAAGTCTAAAGCTCCTCTCAGCATGCTAATTTAGTCATTTTCATGGTTATAGCCCTGATTAGAGCCAGGTCTCTCTTCACACTCCTATATGTTACAAGGATCCACAAAGACAATGCACTAGACAATGCACTTTCAGTGATCACAGCAGATTGAGGGAGCTAAGAGGTGTGCTTCAAACAGGCCACCTGGAATTTTTACATCATCAGAATACAAAGCAATGACAAAGACTGTGCAACAGGTAAGACAAAGACAAGAAAATAAGGTTCTCTTTATCAATAAGAGAGACATACAGAATTTTCTGTAAGTTTTGATTTAAAGTAAATCTTTCTGTAAAACGGACTTGTTAATTTTGAGTTTGGTAATTTTACCAGGATGCTTTTACTCACTGACAAAGGGGGTTTATATAATTTTTTTTAAACATTATCTACTATCCCATCTCAGTGAAAACTCCCCATTTTCTGTCTTTCTGTTGACATGGCAGCAGAGAATTGAAATTCTTCTACAAGGAATTTTTTGTGTCTTTGGCTGGGTCCTATCTGAAATACTAACTGAGGTACAGTCCTGGCTAGAGGCTCTATCCCATCATGCTTGTTGTTCTACAGAGGAATGAAGAATACATGCTTAGGCAGTGGTTTGATTCAGTGCATTATCAACTAATGATTTATGGTTAAGACTTGAAGCTAAATTCTAGCAAACATTTTATTAATATTTTCAATGCTGAAATGGGAAACTTAACACTATGAGAAAGTCAATGTGTTATGGAAACTCACACTAATGAGATGAAAAGCCTTTGAAGATATGGGGGACAGTATCAGTACAGAGTGATAAGGTGAAATTTTAAATGATGCTTGACTAAATAATTTTGGTGATTCTGCTTCAATAGCAATACTCCTAAAGTGAGCCATGCTCATCAGAAAATCCTCATACAGCTTCTATTATAAAACATTCACATAGAAACCACACACACATTTTAGTTAACTAAAAACATACCTTGTCCAGGGACAAAAGGTCTAGAAAACTGGGACACAATAGAAAGAGGTGTCAGTGTGGGACGGATGTTCTTCATGTTTGACAGCTGGGCTGGTGCTGGTGATTGGGCCGGTGAGGTGACAGGGCTGCCCAGTTGAGGACTATGCTGCAACTGGAATAAATGACATGTTAGGGTTTGAACAGGCTGAACAGCACCCACAGCCTTCAAAGACTTAAATGAAGTTAAAATAGCTCTATTAAGTATCATCAGAGCAAGATTTTTACTCCCCAGAAAGAACTTTTGAAAAAATACAGAATTTATGCATATTTTAAGTCATCCTGGAGAAGCAAACCAGCGGCTCCTACCTGTGCAGCACCGTCTAAAGTGCTGAGTTCCGTGGCCTTGTGCCCGCGGGGGTGATCACAGTAGTACTTGCCGGGTTTCCTCTGCGGAGGTGACGGGTTCCGCGGCGCGGCACTGCCGGGCACGTTGAGCTGCATCATTACCACCCCCCCGGCGGGCGGTGGCGCTGCGGCTGCAACGCAAGGAGCCACAGGGCACAGTCAGCACTCCCGGCACGGTTCGCTTAGCACAACACACAGGAAAAGGGGAAGTAACACAAGGATTGTGCTAAACAAGTTTTGCTAAAGAAGCTGCTGATTCTAGAAAACTGGAGCAGTATCTTCTGTACAATTACATTGCCACTATCAGCTACATCTGCAGTAGTTAACTTGGAGAGGGCTTCCCAGAACAAAAGATAGTGGAACCACTGAAACTCATTGCTGAGGATATTTCTGAAAGAAATCACTATTTCTTAGTAGGTGACAGTATTCAGCATTCACTGCAGCTTCTGTCAGAGCCATGTGTTGCAGAATGTGATATTAAGCGAAAATATTTAAAAACAGAAGTTTCCTAGTTAGTTTTACATGATGTACAGCAATGCACTCAAAATGTTTTCTCTGATAGGATAACATATATCAGAAAGGTCTGGGATCAACCTTTAGTCTAGGCACGCTTACCCTCACTTACAAGTTCTCTCTAGGAATGCTTTTCTGGGCAGATACTGCAAACTGAACCCAACACCCTGTCCCACTTGGGTACTGCAGTAGCCACAGAAACACCAGAGGCAGGGGAGAACACCTGAACATCCAGGACTGTTCCACAAGGTTTCATGCCAGGAGCTGTGAGGAGAGGCTGCCCAAGAGACAAACCATCTCCCCTCTCTGCCCCAGGTAATTTATATAATGTCCTTTTTATTTGTAAAAGGTTGTTTGCAATTTCTTTCTCTGCTCTACCCACTGTTTACAGCATTTCTCAGAAACCACAATTAAAACACAGGGTTTAAACATTATTTAATCATCCATCTTTAAAGCAGCATTCTGCAATTTTCTCAATTTATTGCCACATCGGAGCATCAGTGAGGAGCAGTTAGATACAGATTATAAAATGCATTCATCTGGTGTTTTTCATAATGGACTATTGTTGTCACTACCCCTGGGCTCCACAAAAAGAGACTTCTTCAAAAATTAAACCAAACAATGTAGAATAAGGAACGCACAACATTAAAACTACGTTAGCTTTTGTAAATTGTATTTGGAAGTATTTATGATATGGGTAACTGAATTATTAATGTTTTCACATCTATACTTTCTTTTTAATGGCAAGAAGTTTTACCCATGTGTTACAGATTGCAACTGAAGCATCAGATATCTGGCCAGCTTTAGCAGAGTATATAAGTTAAGGAGTCCCTGCAAGAGCCACCTTGTGAATATTTCTGTTTTATTGCACAGCAGAATAAAATACAAGTCTGTTTATGACTGCTACATAATCAGAATAATATGCAACACAACAGTTTTCCACTGGTAAAGCCATAAACTTATCTAGTCCCTATGTGTAAACCTGGGACACCTATACACCTATATACCCACTACATTTAACACACAAAAATGGGTTTCATTTTACTATTCTATGCATATATTTATATGCATTATAAATTATAATCATTTACATCTTACCGGTTTATATACAGTATTTCATTCTGCAACACTCTAGCATACTCTTTTTGACTTAGCTCTGTTCTGTGAGAACAGAACACCCAACAATAAACATATTTGTCTTTTGAAACATTTACAGCACCATCTCTACAAGAGTGTCAATCTGAAATGCAATTTAAACTGCAAAAGAAAACTTTATACATTCAGAAAACCTTGTTTTTTCTTTTGCTTCTAGTACCCCAGCATTTCAGTAAATGAAAATAAATGGAGTTATTTTCCTAAACAAGCATCCTGACAAAATGAAGTGTCACACAGTGCATAAGTCAGTTTGCAGACACTTTATGACCTGACATATCCCGTGAGAGGGGACATGCAGAAATCCTTCAAAGCCTCCCCAGATTTACAGTCTGGTCCCCTGTAACACAACTCTGCTACTTGTCTGTGCACCTACCTGCTCATTGGCCCTACCTCAGAGGCCTTGATTCAGCATCTCAGTGCCTTTACTTATTGAAAAGCGCAGGTTTTGATTTGTTCTCTCAGAATTTGCTCCCCCTCCTCATAGTGGGCTTCCTCCTTCCTGAAATTTCCTTAAACCACAGTTTACAGGTCTGAACCAGGCCATGAAAACTGCACAAAACCAGCACTTTCAGCATAGATTGGGAAGGCAGAAAAACAAACTAGTGCGAGGCCCACTTTATACATTCTGAAATTACAATCTTCCAGAATTAAAGACAAATTTGAAGCAAAATGGAAACAAAACCAAACCTGCCCACAAACTGCTAATCCAGGTATCTTGCCACTTAACTGCATGCTATCTATTTACTAATAAACAGGTTCTAAAAATGCCTTAGAGATAAATGTTTGTAAGAACACCACATCTGTAGCAGAATGTAGGTCATTGATCTAGGGTTGTTTAATCTAGTGCTTGCTTGCAAAATACTGAGATAGCATAGTTTGAGATTATCCCTTTTTTACCAACCAAGCCTCTAATGTATCAAATTCCCTACTGGTAAAATAAAGACAGTGCCACTGTGGTCACAGGATTGTTCCGTAATCTCTTGTTTGGAGGCTAACTCTAGTGCTCTTATTTTCCTGACCAGTCCATCAATTTTATGGTTAGACCTTCAGAGTTTTAAGTGTTTGGATATTAACATTTATAAAGGTTTCATGGATTGACAAGCTCTATGTCAACACTGCTTTCAAACACATTGAGGCTTCTATTTACACACCTTTTAAAAATTACCCAAGTATTTTGTAGATCAAAACATTCTGAACCTAAGTGTTTCTGCTGAGTAACATTTACCTGCTGAAGGTGGCCTCCAGGCCACCCCCATGCAGCCATTGTTTCACTTAAGTTCCACATTATCATTTTAAAAGATACAATAATAGCAATTCAGATGAAGAATTTAAAAATCAGAGATGGCACTCAAGTTGCAGTTGTTCTAGCAGTTAGCCATGAAACCAATCTGAAAATTTACAGTAAGTTCTAGACAGAATGGCTTAGATGAAAATCCCAATAAAATATACCTTTTTTTGGCTGCATGATGGAAAGACCAGTGGGTGAACTTTTACATGATGAGGGTGGAGACACTATGCTGTAGTGCACAATGGAAGCAGCCTGCTGTGGCTTTGACTTGGATGAAGGTGGCAATAATGTAGGAGGTGATGGCTTCTGACTTGAATGGTTGCTATAAACTATGAAAGTAAAAGCAGTAAATAAGGCTGCCATAAAAACAAAACCACCTCACACAGCTTTGAAGTACTTTGGACTTTCCAGCAGGTCACAAAGCTACCCCAGAATGCTGAGTTTCCAAACTCCCCTCAAGCCCTCTTAAGAAAATCACTGCTCCTACTCTGTTAACTGATATCTAGACCGGTTCTTGAGTAGAAGAGCCAAGTAGGCTCCTTCAAATATGTACCTCACTCCTTCTGTCAAATAGAAACCCAAATTTCAAATTTTTCAGACCTATCTGGTTATTCAGGAAAGGATGGAAGTGATTCTGCTGCCAATGGCCAACGTATGGTTCCCATGTCTGTCTCAACTCACCAGTAGACATGCAAGGCATTATGATGTATGTTATTGGATTTTAAGAAAGTAACTTGAGATATTTCAAAGATAAAAAAATTTGACATTTCAAATTAAACTGCCTCAGAGTTAAAAATGGAAAATAAATTCAAAAATGGAACAAGAGAGGAAATAGAATACAGCAGTTAATTCTAAATCAAACCCTTAATAGCAAATATCCAATCACCCAGCATAATAATTGGTAGACATTTTTTAAGCTTATCAATAGACACTTTATTCCAACCTGCACACTGCTGTCCTTGAAGCTGCTGAGAGTTGCATGGCGATGATGTTCTAGGAAACTGTATCTGCTCTGATCCAGGAGGCTGCAGATATCCTACGGATGAACTGTAATAACAAAAAAAGAACATGACTAACAGGCATTTATGCTACACTCATTTAATCACGACTTCTGCGTTTGCTGTCTACATGTACTGCAAATCACTGAGCTTTTGTTAATTTAAAATCAGTAATATTCCCACCTACCCCTGAATTCACTCATTCTTCAGAAGACTGAAGTTTCACACCTCTTCCTTAGCAAAAACACATGCCCTGCCTACACTGAGAAGCTGTACTAATTCACCTCTTTTGATATACTATTTTTGTGTCCATAACTCTGTATCAGCATAAAGATATGCAGAATAATAATAATAAAAAGACAATTTGTTGTCTTGCTCACTTAAGCAGGATTGGGTCTCAGCTAAGTGAATACCCACAGCCCCTGCCATGAGATTTGGGATGCAGACCCTCAGCTGTGGGCTGGTCCTGGGCAGCTGGTTCAGCACACCAAAGCATACAGCTCTGCTCCAGGGTCCACTGACACAGCCCAGAGAGGAGAGGGCTTTTCTAGCGGGGGGTGGGAGAAGGAACATGACTCCAGGGGATAAACAGCCATTCAGTTGTTTGCAAACTGTAGGAAAAGGATGACTTTAGAAGTTTATTTATGCCAGGTAGTTTTTCAGGGTAATCGGGGGAAAAACAGGTAACACACATAGATTCTGTTATACCACTAATGCTCAGCCAGAACATCAGGTTGGTGGACCATAATCAGAACAGTGCTTATAGAATCCTGTACTAACAGATAAACATTCTGAGAAAAAATTCCTTCAAATTGTGGGGAAAAAAAGTAGGTTTAATCCTCTTGGACCTACTGTTTTTACCTATGTTGTCAAAACTTTGTTCCATCCTTTGTCCCATAGTTCACTTATATAATTTTAAGATTCCCTTCCATTAAAGCAGACAAAATCAAGTGAAAACTAACACAGATGCTCTCACACAGCTTCTGATCTGCCTACTGATTCTAGTTTTCAGCAGTGACCTGTAGGTTTGACACTTTCAGCTCCTGCAGAACAGCATTCTGCTTTCCTTGTTCAAGTGTTGCAGCATAACTATTCTGATGAAAGCAAGATGCTGTCATTAGTTGCTAGTTTGATCTGAATTCATAATAAATGAGAGGGACATTCTAAATTACACAAAAGATCAAGCAATCAAACTTAATTCAAAAGAAGTCTGGGATTATGCCTACCTGTGACTTCACTGAATCTCAAATATAATAACTACAGAAAAGGATTAAAAAACCTTCAGATACAAAGAACAAGAATTCAGATTTAAGCAAGTGAAGCCATGTGGTGATGACAAATACTACTGAAGTCTCTGCACTCTCAAAAGGATGAACAAGCTTCATACTGTTGCGGCTTGTTTAAAAGCTTCCAGGTATTTTTAAATGCTGCTCATTTCTAAGTTCAAAAAACTAGGGAAAGAAAAATTTGTAGCAAGCATTAATCCTAATGAATTCTCCTAGGTACTTGCCTATCTGTTCTCAAATAGACTTTGGGCTTTGGGGACACAGATGTATATTCAGGGAGGGCTGTACATGCAGACCAAATTGCTGCTACCAAGGTAGGTGAAAAAAAAAGAAAAGAAAAAAGCTTATTTATCAAACAAAAACCAAGTTTCTATACTTGTTTCATAGCCAGCTTGGTGCCAGCAGGCCTCATCTACAACACAAAGCAAGCTAAGCTTTTTCCATACAAAGTTCCAAAAAAGAAGTCACTCTTTTTCTGGAATTCCAATTATTTTTCCTCTACGCATTATTAATGTAATATCTTTGACAAAACCAGTGAATATAGATAGTCATCTTAAATATTACTGCAGAAAGACTGAGCTGCTGAACACACTGGTGTTTCATGGGTAAGAAAAGGAATGCAGAAAATTTAAGAGATGGAACTGCGCTAAAGTATTGCTGGAAGTGCTATGGAGACAACGTTTTCCAGTCCAACAAGTATGTCACAGTTAAAGCAGTATGGGTTGTTTCACTTAATTGCATACGAGCAAAAATAAAGAGAGTGCCTGTAAGTCTGCCTTTGAAACAATAGCTTTAATATCTGCATTACTAAAAGCAGATCCTGTCAGTTCTTACAAAGCCACTAAGCCCAGCTGCTAAGAAATCAAGTATCACTTAAACTCACCTTAGATTATTCTGTTGACCTGATGGAATGACACTGTAGTAGACTGGCATTCCTGTGGTGGGCAGTCCTTGACTGGACTGACTGGGAATTATGACAGGCTGCTGATATGTCTGCTGGGGCACTGCTTGGGAACCTTGAGGCACCGAAACCTGCAATGGGCAACACAGTAAGAGCTTCTGCAGACAATGTTTCTTTCTGACTCTTGACCATCACCCAGTTGATACAGGACTTTAAAAAAAAACCAGCAGGAACTGAAAGATCCCTTGGAGTTCTCAAAATCCAGAAGAATAGTGGTAACAGTAGTTAAAATAACAATATTAAAAAAATTATTTAAATCTTCTTCCCCCAAAATGGAGATGTTGGCTCCAAGGGACTCCATGAATCAACAAGATATTTTCTCTACAAGAGAAAGTGGGGTGGTGGGAAGGAAATGTTCTGAGCTTTTCTTCCCCACCCTCTGAATTGGGGAAGGAAACCTTATGAACTTTTCTTCCCCACCCTCTGAAACGCAACTGACCCAGCACTTGGCTTTCAACAGGACTAGAACTTGTGCACTTGTGACAGACTTTCTTCTCACTTCAGTTGTGGGTTTGTATTGTTTAACTTCTATCCCCAAAGTCACTTTGACACCTGCTTGCAGCTTTCTACCATTTCTACCACAAAGCAATGGACTTAAAGAAAACCCCAACACTCAAACCCACAGAAGAGTCATTGGAAAGTTTTGAATACATTACCCACCTGATAAGATGGCACTGAGGGATATGGAACAATCACACCTTGAATTTGATTCCCAATGTTGTTGTGTTGGCCACTGACTAGATTTTGATTCTGAGACTGCTGAACTCCAACTAAACCCTGGTAGTTTTGCTGCTGGTTGGGCAAAATCTGGTAACCTGAAATTATACATTTAAATCTTACTTTGAAATAATGAACACATTTTAAGCACAGTTGCCTATGTGAAAATACATATGTAGCATTTTCCAATGGCTTGTTTAATCTGGCAACTTCACAACAGTTGAACTTATCATGCATATAAAAAGAAGCCAACATTAAAATTAATAGATTTATTCATCTAGATTCAGCATGAAATACTATCCATACTGTTTGCAAGGCTGCTCTCACATGCACTATTCACTTACACTCTGGGTTACATGCATTAACACCTTGATTTGACAGGTGAAAGCTGAAAGCACTTGAACAAAGCATGCTAGACAGGATCAAACCCAATTCATTGTCTGGTATTGTGAACAAGGCCATTCCAGGTACTTTAGTTTGTAAATTCTACATATGCAAAATTCAGCTTGTACCTGAGGTGCCCCAGGGGTCAGAGCATCATGACTGCAATTCAAAACTAAATCGGACTTCAGGAAAATTTGCATAAGGCATGTGTGCAAATCTTCCAAAGGGGCCATTTCTACTGAAATCTGTAATGCTAAAACCAACTGGGGACTGAGAAAAATCTTCCAAGTTCAAGTCACGTTGGTACATAGTGGAAGACATTTTATAGTCAAAATTATCTTAAGGATACAAAGAAAGATTTTCATGTTCACTCCTCTATAGTGTGTCTAAAACAATTTGTTATTGCTTAAACTGGTATTCTCTCCTATCTTTCAAAAATTGCCTAAAAAACCCCACACCACCCCAAAACCCCAACCAAACCATCCCAAGCATGAGTGCCAAACAGGAAATCTGTGCATTTATAAAGTCCAACCTAAACCCCCCTTTTCCTCTTTTTTCAAAAAGCATATAGCAGGTAACTGCTACCATGATCCAAACACATGCAGAACACAAGTTCTTTTTGTCATGTTCTATCATACAAGTGTGCACTACTTACCACGTCAGCAAAACCCCATCACAGTCAGTGTTTCTGAGACAAAGCCAGTTATCCCTCCAGAATAACAAAACTGGGCTTGTCAAGATGCACTGACGGCAAGAAGAGTCTGTGTTTGAGTTGGACACATTCACAGCCCACTGACCTTGACATTCCCCATGCTCCCTACCTTGGCATGGAACTATAATAGAGCAAATTTAGCTGCAAAACTCACTTGGGTTTTCTTTAAACTCTGCTAAAAAAAGGCTTGGTCTATTCTGAAAGTAATTCAGTTAACATAAAACACCTTTTTGTAAGCAGCACCCACCGATGTTCATTGATTTCATCCATGCTGGGTACAATGAACATTGTGCACTAACAGCCTCAGCAGGCTCTCTATAGAAATTGCAACAATGAACACTAAAAGAAGACTGTTAATATAATCAAATATTGCTTCAGAAAATTAAAGGGAAGAAGGTTCAGTTTGTTAAAACCGAGACAGCTATTCATTAGAAACACACAACACTATAAATATTTTCAGAGGACTAGACAAAACTTCAGAACAATACACGGTTGAAGTAGGATTAGTACTTAGAATTTTTAATAACTTAAGTTTGAACTGTGCACAAAATGCCCTTCATATCTGTAATAAACAAGATGCTTCAACATACTTTGTTGCAAAATGATCTATGGCCCCTAAAAAGCAGCAGAATGAGAAGTTGTGGTGTTGACAGACCCAATCAGTGCACCTGCAGTCTGAACCCCTCATGTCCCAGAAATTGTAATGGACCTGTGAGTAGTTCTGCAGCCTTTTCTGGCACTTCCAAAGACAGACACAATCAATTCTGCAAGCAGAGGGAACTGGAACAATACAAATTGGCTGCCACGAAGGTTCCCCAGAGCGTTCCAAAGAATGCTCTATTTTTAGCTGCAATTTCACCTCTGCATAGAGTGGGCTGACAGAAATGCAACACTCAGCACAAACCCCACACCTGCCACAGCAGATTGTCCCATTACACAGAAATACTCTGAAACTGGAGGTAAAAAAAGGAGCAGGTTTCTTAATATTTCCATAATTCAAAAGAAATCGCAGTTAATATAAGAAAGTTAACTTACAGAATATAGAAATACATTTTCTGAATAATGCATTAGGAGTGAGAAACAGTGTTCATTCAAGAACAGAAAAGCAAGTACAACCACTTGGTTAACAAGCAGGGAGTTGATGAGCTTGGTTATAACTATTAAACTACAGCTACTGTTATAACTGGAGTAGTTTTATTCCCTGCTGTGAAGCAGAAGGCAGTTGATGTTCCTACAGGAACTGTAGTTCAGATAAGATTTTTAAACAACCTGTAGTTAGGCCTCATGGTAACAGGGCTCACATTATCATGGCAATCAGAAATGCCTTTTTCTTAAGTAGAATTTTCTCCTCCCAACATCTTTTGGGCAATGAAAGCATTTTTATTAAAAGTGAACCCCCCCAAGTATTTCACCTGAAACCCCTTTAAAAAGGAAGCCAGGAAGCAGCTGAAAAAGAGACCGGTTCACTGTGAGAAATGTAAACCTCTCAGACAGTGTTACGGCCCCGAATCCAACAGCTCATCAATAGTCAGGCCACTCCTCAACATTAGACCAGAAGTGGCTCCAGTTGCCATGCTCTCAGCAGCTGTCATCTTTTATCTGAATTTGTGTTTGCAAAGTTATTTCGTAGTTAGTAACCACTTTCTGAAATGAATAAACCCCATGGCTTTTATGTAATGCAAGATTTGTAACTCTCATTTTTGCCCAGGCACTTTGCTGTATGAGCCAAGTAACGTGGTGCCTTTGGCTCAGAACCACACATTGCTAATAAGCATCAACCACTTCAGGTTTAGCTTTGTGTCAAATTAATACAAATATCAGTGGTTTAAAGTAAATTAAAAGAGAGAGAATTTTCAAATACACCATCTTATGAGGTGTTTCCAGAACAGATAACATGACATGGAACCATCTATTTCTAAAATGCTGATTCAAATTTGCCTATAAAGCATTAAATGAGCCAGCAAAGGCCACAGAGCAGTTGGGAGATTTTCAGTTAAACACTAATTATGCAGTTTCTGGTAAGATCCTTCATTCTCCATTAGTGCTGGTAAACACCAAGTAACCAAACACTGAATAGAATTATTGGCTGGACTATCCCCATACTACATAAACATGATCCCTTGATGTCAGAGTGCAGGTACAAAACACATGACCAAAGCAGTAAAGCAGCTGTCTGCACAGCTTGCTTATTTTATTTCTTTCAGGACAGAGAGGGAGTTTATCTGCTGACACTTTTCACCCGCAGGCAGTGAAATTCAATTAAAATATAAAGAACTAAAAACATACAAGAAAGGAACTTACCTAATAGCAACCCGTTCATCCCTTTGCATCTTATCACCCATGCTTTCCAATTCAGACTGGTTTGTTTGGGTACAAATGTACAGTGAGCTCTCTGAGTTAGGGAGTTTGTGTGCTATTCACACAGGGTGTCCCTGCAGTGGGAAGTAATCCCCCTTGAGCCTCAGACTTTTTGCTATTAAGTAGTCTAGGTATTAAAAATTCTGAGGAAGGAAAGCAGGTTGTGTAATACAGTTGGGTAACACATCTCTAACACCAGTGGATAACACAAGTTGCAAAACCAAGAAATTGCTTCTCCTTTGAAAAAAATCTTTGTGAACTGCACCCTGAATAACCCCAACAAGTGTTGCTACTATTGGAGCACTTCCTAGAAGAAGTGCAGAAGAGGAGCTATCCCTCTGACATTCTACTTCATAGGACATAAATAAATCCAGTTAATATTTGTAAAAGCTAATCTTTCATCCTGTTTCTGTAGAGCAACACATATTTGGGGCAGGGGGAGGAATTAAAAAAGACCTTCCTGAAGGAAACTCAGAAGGATGTTACGTATTCAACTAAGAGCTGGTATAAAAGCCTGGTCTTTAAGGATCTCTGCCTCCAAACATCACTAGTTACTTCTGAAAGTTTTGACCATGAGTCAAGACATTACTGAGAAGTAAATTTGTTTCAGGAATACAAATCTTATTGAAGAAGTCATAACAATATTTAGACAGATTGTCAGAATAATGGTAGCTACAGTTAAAATTTGTAAGGGAAAAAAGACAACAAGAAAGGAAGGAGATGGAAATGAAGCTTGCTAACATTCATAGAAGGGTAACTCAGACAGTTGAAAAGTCTTTACTAAAATAGGTAACCACGTAAGTCTCATTACATATTCCATCCAATACCCTGATATCTTTAATCATAGGACAGAAAGACAGAGTAAAACAGTATCACCAATATCTTCTGCACAGCACTTTTTTCATGCCACAGCATCTAAGATTAGTATCTTCAGCTTAGAACTTTCAGTTCAGGTACATCTCTGCAATGTTACATCATTTAAAGGTACTAATTCATCTTACTTTGCAAGTTACTCAAGTTATTAGTTACTAAGTTACAATTTTTTTAAATTATTAACTTCTAAATTTTAAAAATCCTGTAATTAAAGTTACAGCATGAGCCACTCAAAGGAATGGCTCAAATGCCAAGTTTCATGCACAAGTGACTCAAATTTTTCCACCTTAAGTTAGTTACGCTTTGTATTCTACATCTGAACTTCTATTTGATTTGAAATTTTACAGCAAAGTAAGTTTAAAAGGAAAAAGCAGGAGAAAAACCACATGAAGTGTTCTAATGAAATGCTGGAAGAGTTGAACAAACCTGTCTGCTGGCCAGGCTGTGGCAGGGCCTGGTTCTGCTGCGTGCTGTAATGGACAGAAACAGGGCGGTACTGTTGGCTGGAGTGCGGGTAGTGGTTGGGGGTACAGTAACAAGGTGGCATCTGAAAAGGAACAATCAGAGGTTTACTACCTGCATGCAGCTCTAGAGAAGGCAGACATCTAAATGCAAAATGCATAAAACAAAGATCCAAAACTTATTAAAAGGTGCAATGGATGTTAAATAGTTCAGCGATTCAAAAATCACTTATACTACATAAATACCCTCTTTAACAGCCACTTTCTCTACTTTCCTTGTAAAAGGAACACTCCAATTTCCACCAAGAGGCATTTGAGAGACAAGAAAACTATACAGAACATGAGTTTTACCAGCTGCAAGTAAATAGGAAAACCTGTGTGATTGTTGCTCCTCAAGTAAATGGAAGTCATTCATTACAAAACACATACCCCAGAAAAACCCCAACCCCTGAACAAAAGCACAGAGCTGCAGTTCTGCAGGGAGCCCCAGACCACATGAAAAGGTCCCGAGTAGAAGAGCAGAGTCAGTTTTTCACTGCAGCTTTCGGGAGGCTGGAAGGAGCCGTGGTACCTGTGGCACGGGCTGCTGCACGTATCCCTGCTGCGGGAGCACGGGCTGCGCCACGGGGTGGCCGGGGCCCGAGTAGGCCGGGCCAGGCGCGGGCTGTGCCGAGGGCGCTGCGGCGGGGGCGGCAGTGAGGATGTAGCCGGGCTGCTGCGGCGCCTGCAGCACCACGCTGGGCTGGAACAGCGCCGGGGCAGGCTCGGCGCCTTCGGCCGGGGGCTGCCGCGCGAGGCTCAGGTGGCTGAACTGCGATCCCAGGCTGTCTTGCTGCAGTCGTGGGAAAAACAGGAAAAAATACATTTGCAAATGCACATTCAAGGAAAAAGAAATAAAATAGCCAAATACCTCAGTAAGTTTCAGACAGCATGTCTCACATTACTGTGCATTAGCAACGGCAGCCAAAGAACAACGGCAAAGAAGATGGAACAGTAGCAAATTATCTTCAGGGCTGACAGCAGGAGAGAACATCCCATGTTCAGACTTCACTATTTTCACTGCAAATATTTTGCCTTTTGGATTACATCTGCCTTTATCTACTTATAGTGAGAACCCATTTGTCAAAAAGAAAGTTCAGAATTTGTGTCACTAACATTTTCTGACTGGACTCCAAAACTTGAGTGAAAACATCTAACCCCAGTTAAAATAGCAGGATGCATTAGTACTGCTGAAGTAAATTTTTGGTTTTGAGAGCTTAACGTAATAAGGTTCCAATCCTGAGTTACAAGGTACATTCCTCTAACTTAGCTATTATTCTACATGCAAAGATTAATTATCTTTTCATCTGAAACCAAGTAACAACAGAGAAAAATGTGTTCCAGTGATTACCCTCTATCTGTGTTTATTAACATCTGAAAGGATGCCACTGATTGCACTGAGCACTGCAGGAGTCCTGTGGAATCTGAAACTTCTGTTACTGTAACCCCAAGCTCCTTCTCTTTACAAGCAATTCAGCATCAAATTAGCAACATCCTGAAAATTAGAAGTGATCACTAACTAGTATTGCTTTTTTTTTTCTTTTTTTGCTAAACAGGAAGATTTGGTTCATATTTCAAAAGTGGACTCTCCAAACATGCAGGAACATTAAAATTATTTCAAGACCACTTGATTTTCTCTTAGATCATCCTGAAGATAGAAATTAATCAAGAAAAAGTACGTGCAAGCTCCATCTTTTGCTGATTAGCTACATTCACATTTTATGATGTATTTTTTTAGTTTCCAAGCTAAAGATATTAATTACTGCCGGAAGTATGAATTTGCACCTAAAACTTTATTTAGAATAAATACCTTTAGTATGTATTTAGTACATCTTTAAAAACCTTATTTCCATTAGATAATAATCTCACTTTGGTATTTCAGTCCTTAATGGTGCCTATTAAATGCAACTATAATGCTTTTCTACTTTGGATTTTACATTCTGCTTTTCCAAATCCTGAGTTTAGGGAGGAGATTCTGCATGTGAGTTTATCTTAGCTCTAAATGTGTCTGAAGGATAAACCCAAGCCATACCACACTGATTTCTGTTACATTACCAGCGTAAGTAAATTCTGATCTGGTCAGTTTGTCCTGCAGTGACATGTATGGTACAAGCAGGATTAAACCCTGGAACATGGCATTCCCAATAAATGGAGAAAGCACACTCTCCTGATGCCAACTACAGAGGTGTTACACTTGGATTGCAATCCAAGACCGTCAATCCTTTTCATTATGTTACATAAGCTACCATCAGCAGGAATACATTTTTGAAACTGCCAGGGCACTTAGTATTTGAACCCATTTCCTGAATGTGAAATGCTTTGAAATTACTACAAACCTGGAAGGAGTTTCCTTCTCTGCTTTAGCGCCTTCTCAAACTCTCAACTTCAGAAATGACATCCCTATTGACTTCAGCTAAAACTGTATTTATTATAAGACATTTCTGATTAATGTTGAAAATTAGCTATTGAACACTGTGGTGAGTTAACCTGGGCTGGCTCCTAAGTGCCCACCAAGCCACTCCATCCCTCCTCTAATCCTTAGCAATACAGGGGGAAAAAATATGATGAAAGGCTTATGGGTCAAGAAAAGGTCAGGAAGATCATTCACCAATTACCATTACAGGCAAAACAGATGCAACTTGGGGAAGATTAAATTTATTTATACCAATTAATAACAGAGTAGGATAGTGAGAAATAAAAACAAAACTAAAACCAGCTTCCCTCAACCCCACTGCTTCTTCCCAGACTCAACTTCACTCCCAAATCTTCTACCTCCTCCTCCAAGTATCACAAGGGATGGAGAATGGGGCTTGTGATTGGTTCCCGGTCATGTCTCTGCTGCTTCTTCCTCCTCACTCTTCTGCTCCAGCGTGCGGTCCCACCCATGGGATACCTTCACAAACCTCTTCAGTGTGGGTTCTTCCCACAGGCTGAAGTCCTTCAGGAGTGGAGTGCCCTAGTGTGAGTCCTACCAGAAAACCTGCTCCTGAAGGGCTCCTCTCCATGAGCTACAGCTCCTGCCAGGAGCCCACTCCTAAAGGCTCCAGCTTCCTTCAGAGCACCTGTGCCTGCTCCACTGTGGGATGCTCCAAGGGCTGCAGGGTGGATATCTACTCCACCATGGTCCTTCATGGGCTTCAAGGGGAGAATCTGCTTCACAAGAGTCTCCTCCCCAGGCTGCAGGCTCTGCTCCAGCTCCTGGAGCTCCCCCTTGCTTTCCTCCCTCTGGCCTCGATTTCTGCAGTTGTTTCTCCCTCCTGTCCCTCACACCCTTTTCCAAGCACACTCAGAGGTGCCACCAGTGTGAAGGACTGACTCAGCTTGGGCTATGCAGTGTCAGCCCTGGAGCTGCCTGAAGTCGTCTCCATCCAATGTGGGGGCAGCTCCCAGTCTCTTCTGCCAGGAGCCATCCCTGCAGCTCCCTGTTCCAAAACCTTGCCACATAAACTCAACACAAACACACACTCAGCAGAGTATCAGAGCAGACTTTGACCTGGACTCTAGTTCAGATTCTCCCTTGGATAACAATTCCCTTTTTCTAAGTTTCAGTTTCACTTTGTGTGGCTCTTTTTTTTTCCTGGTTTTTGATAGACTAAGATATTTCATTTCCAGCTTCTACTTATTAAACAATGGATACTAGAGAAATGGGAGTGTTGAAAGTTCTAGCAAAGAGGCTACAAAAAGGTAATCTCAGAAAATCAGAACAGCTGATCCCTCAGAATGTATTAAGGTTCAGCAAAAGAGCAAGCAGACAAGAAAACAATACGAAACAATGGAAAGAGGTTAATCCAGAGACACAAAAAGATACTGACTGGCTAACAAAACAGCACTGAAAAACTTCCCTTACAAAGGGAAATAATGTATCTCTAAATATAAAGATATATAGATATAGCCAATCTATTCCTTCTGAACTTAAAATGTTCCTGTCTTGGCCACTCAGGTGATGTGTCACTGTGATTGAGAGCCAGCCACTACCCTGGTATCACACAGCACTGAAAACAGCCAAGCAAAGGTCAGCAGCCACCAGACATGAGCCTATGCAGGGAGCAGAGAAGAGAAGGTGTAATACCACAGAGTATTGCTGTGCAGAGGAGGCTGGCAGGAGCGGGGGTGGGTACGACACTGCAGAGTACTGGACAGGCTGGGAGGAAGGCTGCAGAGCCCGCAGAGGCTGCAGAAATAACAGGGTTATGAACAAGGTTAACACCAGAGTAAGAGAAGTGAAAACAAGTCTTTTGTAACAGAAACAAGCAACTCCAGAAGAGCAACTCACTCCACTCAGAAACAGAATGGACACTTCTTTTTTCCTAAGCTTAAGACTGCATAGAATGAAAACAGAAGTAACACTGAGTAATCTCAGTCTCCCAAAAGACTTTGCTTTATTTGTAATACACTATATTAGCTATGTCACCAAATTGCTTCTATTTAACATTTAGTGTTTCCTTTAGAGAGACTAAAAACTCCTCATGCATCTTAAACACAAGCTCTTTCAAAGCATCTAAAGGCAGAATGAATTTACTACTAACCATAGATTCAAACATACTACTTTCATTTATTCAACAGTACTAAAATATTTTCTCTAGATAGCTATCATTGCTCATAATATTTCAGGCAGGTTTAATTCCAGCATCCATTGAGAAGGTAATCAGAGAATTAGTACAGAACTCATGAAGAAAACTGCAAATATTACATACACACTTCTGTGAACTAGGAAGAGTACAAATGAGACCTTTTTCAAAACAGACCAGCTCTACTGTGGTATACCCAGCTATCTGAACAGGTTTAAACAGGGAAAACAAACAAAGGTAAAGGTTTAAGTGAAGTTCTATAAGAAACTTTTTGTTAAAATTTAAGAACCATCTGAAAATACCGCAGGAGACTACAGCCAGTATCTTGGTGCCTGAAATAGCTGCTGTGGAGAGGGAGAACCCTCCCTTCTCCTGCCCATACATTTTGCTTTTCTTCTCCTTCTAGGGCTGGGGCAGTCTTTAATCTGGCCTATTTTACTAAACTCTTGTACAAGACAAGGATAAAACACATCCTGTACTCGTGTGTGTGGTTTTCTGAACAGAACAGGCCAAAGTGCTACTAATGAGATGTTCATGCTGTACCAGTCCTAAGCTACTCCTTCTGTGCCATGACTCCTGCTTGTGCTGTACAGCCCAGGAATTCATCTGGCTGAGAAACAACCCTAAGACAAGAAACCCAAGGTTCCAGTTGGATTAACTCTCTTCCCAGCTGGCGACTATATTGCTCTTAGTGCCCACGTAACTCCACAGTGCAATTAGGGATGAAGGTCCAGAACCTCTTGTTCTTGATAACAGAATATTTTCATACTAAAATTCCTCAGTATTTTTAAGAAAAGGCTGCCTGCCATGCTCAGGTTTGAGCAGAGCTGATAGTTCTGAGGACTGGGAGGGAAAGAGCCCAGTTACCCTTATCTGTGTGACTGTTCTTCACATGCACTGCAGCAGAATAAATAACCCCCTGCCCCTGATCTCAGAGCTGAGAGCCCAGCCCCAGTGTCCCTGGGCATGTGTTTGACAAGTGCACCTGTGAGAGGACAGGGTTTGCTCCGGGCTGGTGCTGGGCTGGGCTGGGCAGGGCTGGCTGAGGTGCAGCTCCAGGCACTTGGGTCCTAACAGGCTGCTGAGGCA
Organism: Corvus moneduloides; assembly: GCF_009650955.1. Classification (NCBI taxonomy): domain Eukaryota; kingdom Metazoa; phylum Chordata; class Aves; order Passeriformes; family Corvidae; genus Corvus; species Corvus moneduloides. Next base: position 33,233,792 of record NC_045482.1, on the reverse strand, counting down.
GGGGAGGATTGTACACAACCGGAGTGCCATCGGGATTGAGGAACGGCTGACCTGCCAAGGGGAAAGAGAACAAACACAACCAGTTGCACCATCTAAGCTGGGAGAAAATAGACAAATGTATTTATAGCAGGCAAAATGAATAAAATAATAAAATAGAAAAATAAGTGAAGTCATACTATTTTATACGACAGATTCATGCCAAATGCCCACAACTACATTTATAACAGCAATGACTCCATGCAGCAAAAACCCAAACCATTTAAGCTAAACAAAGATACCCCAGTCTTTACTTAGTGAACACAGATAAATATTACTTATATCCTACTCATCTTGAAACTTGATTTTTAATCAAGTACATCTAATATGACAGGATTAATAAAAGAAAACCCTACTAAAAATACTGTTTTAAGGATCTTTTAAAAATTAAATCTCCTTTAATCAATTTGAACACCAATCAGAACACAGGAGAGCTTAAAGGCAAATATTTTTTGAAAATTACATAAAGTAATAGCTGCCCTGGTATTCCCATGACTGCTAATGAGATTACTGATAAAGGACTCTCTTCTCCTATATTCTTAGATTAATTGGCTTTTAGCTTTCAAAATAAATAGTATTATTCTCCTATTTAATAATTTGCAACCTCAATATTACAGCAATGGGCCAGTGAAAAATAATTTAAAAATAAACTCCATAAAAGTAAATTATAAAAAACCAGTGATTTCTTTTTGCGCCTGGGTTGGAAAAAACCCAAACAAATGGAAGGAACAAGAGCCCGGCTGGCGAGGACCTGTGCCTTCCTGCTTATTGACATGTGTCCTGCACTGGCTTATTCTGATGCTTAAAGGGCTCAATACTAATGTAAATTTTTCTCTCCTCTGATTTAAAGATATTCTTGTCCTTTCCAGAAAGGTATAAACTGAGCCTAAAGCCTTTGCACCCTGTCAAAGCAGACTAATGCTCCTCCAGACTTCTTGGTCCCATAATATTTAAATAAAACTGCCCAACATAAAGAGGGTAACAGTTACTGAAGAAAGGACAGAGAAATTCATGGCAGACACAGAGGGAGCATGAACAGACCTGCAAAAATAAGCTGCAGCAGCTGGACTGCAGCTCATCAGGTGATACTCAACTGAGCTTAACAGATTTCTCTTTAACACTCAAGAATTGGGAATGTTCACATGAACAGGGAGTCAGATTTTCTTATTTCCTTCTACCACTTCCTGCTAATCACCAGAGCTTCACTTGTTTCTTGGAGTGTCTGGATAAGAACTGTCTCTTCCTAATTCCCATCTTCAGCCAGTGAGAAGAATGGCTCTGCTGCCCCAAGGGCACAGAATCCTCTGTCAGAAACTTTGAGGAACCAATCTCTGCTTTTGGAACTCTGGCTGGCATTGGAACAATAAAGCCAGAGGAACAATTACAGAATACAACGATTCGAGTACATTGGGAATTGAAGTTTATCTGCACCTAAATGTTCCTTGTTTTCAAAGTGTTCTTCATCTTATATTCAAAGCTTATAAGACATTAACATAATTATAAAAGACTATTAATGAACTTATCTCTAAGATGACAAATACATTCTCCTCCAAATCCAATGGCTATCTATGAAAATTAGGTCCTACAGCAACTCATTTGTAACCAAATTTTTAGCAATTGATTCATATTAAGGAAAAAGAGGAATTTATCTATTTCAATGTTACACCTTCTAGTTAAAGAAATTGTTTACTACATGATCATTTTAACAACCCCAATGAGAAACAGTTTGCTTAAAACATCACATGTAGTTATATTCAAACATAATCAAGTCCATCTACAGAATGATGGTAAATATATCCTGAAGTATTTTCTTTTCTACCATGAAAACTAATCATTATACTAAAATTAAAACATATAATTTCTTAAAATTATGATGTTTTACATAAAAGGTAAATTAAAATTTTCAGGATTTCTTAATTTCTCCAAGAGGCAAAAGTTTGCCCAGAGAATGCTAACTCATTATTTAATCCAGACAGGCTATTACAGATCTCCTTGCATCTACATTATGAAGTATCAATTTCCTAACTACTTACTAAAAAATATCAGTATTGGCCAATTACACCAACACTGATTTAATCCTGTTTTAAAGTGGCAAGGAGAAGTTAAGAAACAGCATTTCATCCTGTGCTTCTTTCTTTCACTTGTGTTAACTCAGCCTTGAGCATAGAGATGAGAGTATGTTGCATCAAAAAAAATGAAGGATGATAAATTCTTTCAAGTCAAATCCTTTCTCAGGCTCTCTCCCCTCATTGAAACTGTTTTATAGTAGCACTGGAAAAGACTTTTTCCTCTCCTGAAAAAAGCTGAAACAACTAATTTAAGTTATTCTGTGTTCTGGATACTAAATCGTATGATTTTCATATTTTGTGCAAGTCACTCATGAAAATTTTACATGTAAGTTAAAACTCTTCTAGAGAAAATCATGTGAGTTTACTCAATCCTTTGATCCTCCAGTCATGCTTCCTTGTTAAATTAAGTGCATTGAACAAACACAACCACATTAAAAAATAAAGAGAAAAATAAAGGACAAAGGACAATACTGACACGAAGTCTTATGCAAACACTCGTGCATTTTTTTCCAAGCTCCCCAGTGTAACAGAGATACCCCCAAGCATGTACCAACCTGTTTGAGGGTTGACCAGCACACTGCCAGGCGGGATGCCCGCTGCTTCCAAGGGAAGCAGAAAGAAGCTACTGCTAGCAGCAGGTGCCACTTGCCCGCTCATGCCACCATCAAAGGAAAGAGAGTTAGTAGAGCTGACAGTTGGATACACGGCAGGCGTGCCAGGAGAGGGCTGGCTTAGAGCTGGCACTGGAAGAGGCTGCTGGCTGTGAGAGAGAGAACCCGTGGAGGACCCTACACTACTAGAAGACTCTGAACCTAGGAAAGGAGTAACGAGAAACTGGTTTTACCTGGAGACAGTAACATCATGCTCACTTTAAAATACACACCTGTAAGTGCTCACCCTGATAGCTCAGCATTAAGCCCACCATTCAACAGCAGCCTTGTCAATGGACTCCCCCTCCATCTCCCCTGGAATACCATTACAAGGTCCCTTCTGTGAACCAAGGGTCAATTCAGCACTGCTTTGCACTGCAAAGTGAGGCTTTCATATCTAGCTCTGGTTTTCTGGCCAGAAAATGAGTATTTGTACCTCCAGAATTCAAGGAGGTGATTGCTCACTACTCCAAAATTCTGGATTGGATGCACTGAGGCAGTGAACACCCAGCCCTAGTTCCTGCAGCTGTGCAGGTGAGGGCAGTGCAGGGAATGCACTGCAGGGCCCCGGTGTCCCTGTGGATTTGCCAGCTAAAGCCTCATGCTCTGCACACACAGCCTGCATGCAAGCAAGGACCAGTTTCTTTCCACTACTGGGGGTCAGATCTTCTCTGACTCACCTGTTGGACAATTTGCATTACACTACAACCTGCAACACTATTTCCTTCCTCCTCTGACAATTTGCAGGCTGAAATCAAGAACACAGCTAGAAAAACTGAGGGTAATATGGTAGCTTTAGCTCGGCTTTATGCAACAATTCAAATTTCAAAGGAGTATGAAATAGCCAATTGAAAGCAATAATCATTTTACAGATATGAATTACTATAAACATTGCAATGCAGTGGAGAACCAGACCCTGAGCTTCCTGAAAGCCAAGGCACGCAGCTAAAAGAAATGTTCCAAAAGTCCAGTATGGAGAGGTCTGTGGAACTGCTGTTCCCAGGTCACTCTACATCTGGAGCTTTAGATATACAGTTTATCAAAGACTTAATAAGAAGTATATGATACTTGCAGTACTTGGAAACAGAATATAGTTGTTTAAATTTAAAAACTCCTCATTAGCAGCCTCAATACAATCTAGAAGAAAAAGCAAGATGCAAGAAGCACTCTGATGGAATTTATCTACTGCTTTGCAGTCCTCCATAAAAGTTGCTAATTGTAACCCTTCTACATGTGCTTATGAAGAGAGCACAGCTTGAGGCATTGGCCTTTTTTATTGAATGAAGTGAAATCAAAGCTATTAATTGTAAACTGGGCGAGACAGCACATCCCAGCTCTGTAAAACCATCATTGCCTGAGCAGAGTTACTTGGATTCGTTTCCAAGTGTATTCACTTCTAGATTATGCAGAGAAGTGAGGCTGAAGCCATTATAACAAGAGCCAATTACATCCCTGAACAAAGTGAACAAACCCAAGCTCAACATGTGCCAAAACACCACAACCTGGAACTGCATGAAGCAACAACCATCAAGATGGGCATTCCAAACCTGGAATGTTAACTCTCAGAATGCCAAAATAAGGTTTCCAGCAAAAATTTTAAGAATCCATTTATGTTCTTGAAATTTAGCCAACAAAGACTTCTAAGAATGTATTTTATTGTCAGGTTGCAGTTTCTTTTCAAGCTGTGCCAAATAGCATCACTGCACTGCTAAATGGAGTAACTCTGTATGATGGCACAATTTTACAGCAGAAGTACCTTGAAATGGTTTTGGTTTTTTTAGACAAATATACAATGGACAAATAGAATTTGTTACTGTTTTTCTGCATTAAGATATAGCAGCGTGGCCATATATCTAAAAGGTAGTGGTGGTTTAAGGAAAAGCAAAAAATTTAAATACATACTCATTAGAAACCAGTTTTATAAATAAGATCAAAGCCAATATTAATAAGGCAAGCAATTATATTCTGCTTTTTTACAGTTCTACTTCAAATTCTGAAGCAGCCTACTGGTAACCCACCCACATATTACAAACCTCAAAATTCTCCACAGATTAGCAAGTGGATCAAATAATGTTGGCATTTAAATACAAATATTTACTAAATTTCATTTTTGACCCACAGAAGATTCATTCCCATATCTTCTGAGATTTTGTTTTCACATTAATTACAAATTAACACACCTTTGAAACCCAGACTCTTAGGAGTTTTTTCCCCAACATTTTTGAGTCTTAAACAGTACACTTCATTCCACTGACCTCATTTCTCAGCAATCTAAAAATTAAGCATTTTAGCCATATTCATTTAACAAAAGAAAGAGAACACAATATAAATAACTACCAATTCATAGACTTCAGTGCTGTTTTATCTGAGCTAGTAGGATAGCAGTGCACAGTTTCCTAAGACCATGCAATGCAGCTTTACCCCACTAGAACTGAAGAGCTGAACTCCAAGTATTTTATACAAAAATATTTGTGGTAAAAAACGTTTTCAAAGCCTTTGTATGAGATGAAATGCATTAAACTTCGAGCCAGCTACAACACACTTGAAAATTCTCCTTCTAAAGCCAGAAGTGTTCACCTCATTTATTACATTATGGATCTAGGGCTGGGTCCGTAGGTGTTCCATGTGTGCAGTCCCCGTATCCCGAAGGAATGGGATGCACGGAGCCTCCCCACCCAGAACACCTGCAGTGCACACCCAGCTCAGCCTCCAGTGCCTGCCCTGAGGCTGCTGTACCTGTCTTGGACAGCCTGCCCGTGCTCTTGCTGCTGCCAGAGCTGTCCCCGCGGGTCAGCACCGAGATGCCGCTGAAGCTGCTGGCCTTGGTGACCGCGGGCTTCAGGTTGCGCAGGGAGCTGTCGGAGTCGGTGCTGCTCCAGGGCCGCGGCTCGCAGTACCTCAGCTCGGTCTCAGTGCTGCTCTGGTGGCTGTTGGCCGATCTCCCTGATGCCTCCTTATTGATTCTGCAAGTTACAAACTGAACCTTTAGCACAAGCAGCACTTGCAAAATAAGGGAAAAGGGAAAGAAAAAGAAAACAAAGAACAGAAAGAAAGGGTAAATGCATGCAGAATACTTTGGGTTTTGTTTGTTTAAAAGGAAGCATCAAATACCTAAGTATCTGTCGTCTTTGTTGTGTGCTATTAGTTTCTTCCTCCTGGATTCTGTTGACATTTTAATAAGACAGCTTAATATTTATTAAGAAAATAGGAAGACAAAACAGAGTTAAACAGCAAATTTTCTTACCTTTTATCAGTGAAATAATTCTCTTGGGAACACAGGGACTGAGGGGCAAAGAAGTGCAGAAATTAATATGAATGGCATCTCGAACCCGTACTACAAAACACATACCAATCTGGAGCCTTGTGCATTATACACAGACATTTACAGCACCCTCTTTATATTATGCTGCCTGAGAAACTTTATCTCTTGGTGAACAATATCCATAAGGAAACAAGACTATATAAAAAGGCCCTTGTGCAGGAAATCAAAGTCAGCATCAGGATAGTTACAATGCTGGTCAGTTGGCTTCTATCAGACTTTTTCTGAAGTTACAATTCTTCCCTTGGGCTTTCTGTCACTTGCAGCTGGTGTGTGATTCCCAGAGCTGTCACAGCACCTGAGCTGCCTTGTCTTCTGCTGGGAAGGGTGGAGGGGAAGAGGCCACTGCTGCTGCAGTAACTGCTCACTGCTTTGGGTACCAGTCTGGGTATGCTACAGAGCACACAGAACAGAACCAAAAAGGCTGCTCCTGACTCAGATTATGTTGTCCTTGACTGTAATTACCAACAGCTGGCACAAAGCTTCTAAGGTACCATTTACATGGTAAATTAAGATGCAAAAAGAAAATATAATTTTATATCCAGAAGTCCATTCTTCTTGTTTGTAACTAAGGTGAACAAAAAAATTAAATTAGCCTCTCAAGAGCTCATTACTCTCTTCAGAATGAGAATCTGGTTTTGGATGTGCAAGAGCTACAGATAAATGTCAGAAGTGGATTATTAAAAGTAACACATATTTTTAAAGAAATATTTGCTTTGTTTTACTCAATATAATCACTACTTGCAATTGAATTGTAGCCTACAATGTTGTCCTGCATGGTATCTCCAGTCAGGAGATTAGACCATGAGATTCCTGACTGGAATTTCACATATGGGACCTCAAATCATTTTACTGTGACCACTCATAAGATGTGCTTGCTATAGATACAAGTGAGAAAAGAGTTTTTTGGTTTTTTAATTTGCTTGGGTTTTTTCTCCTTTCAGTTATTGCTCTGAGCAACAACTGAAATAATTGCAGTACCAAAACTCTGTAACTTAAATTGCAGTGGGGAACAAAACAATGCAAAGGGGGGAAATGCACTGTACTAGATAATGCTAGAGAACACTCCTAAATAATTCTTGGGTTGTTTGAGTTTCACACAGCAGCAATTAGAGAAAACAGAAGATTTCTCAGTAACTGCAGTATCATTTAAAACTCACTCAGGCCACACTCTCTTATCTGCTTAGTGTCATTCAGGAACAAAGTTTCCTGGAAAGCCACCTCTGCATGTATGTGTGTGAAGGATTCATAGCAAACAGTGACAGATTGCTTTTGATACATACATCTTGTGCAAATATCCTTTCTCTAGCTCTCTGATATTCTTCTTCACGTTCTTCTATGGATTTACTTCTTCTGTCATCTTTTAATCGTATTCTCACCTAAATTAAGTGGTACAGTGTCAATTTACACAGGAAAGCAGTAAGAATGCACAGTCAAATACAGCACTTGGAAAGAATAAGCTGTGTGTGCTTTACCTGGTTGTCATCTTTGTCTAAACTAGAGTTATCTCTCTTAAGGATGTACCGCTTCTGGAAGTCATCGCTCTTCTCATCCTTTATATGCTCACAAAACTTTTGGTCAGGTCTGAGAAAAGTCATTACAAAGAAAACGTTTATGGCTTTGCAAACACATGCTGTACATACAGTGGAACAAACTGAAGTATACTCAAGATTAATTTTAAATATACTTAATATTCTAACTGAAAGAATAATTTTGACTGTCCAGGCAATGGAAAAGATGAGGTGCACAGGGGTGCACCTCAGGACAAGTCCTGTCCTGAGGCATAACAAACCTGCTTTTAAAAACTTCTTCTTCCTTCAAAGGAACTGAAGCTGCAACTTTTGCTGCAACTCCCAATTAAGGTGGGGGCAAACCACATGCCCTTGGGGAATCAGAAGGGCTCTGGAATCCCAACTGGTGCCATGCAATGGATATTGGGCATGCATGGAAGTGAAGACAGGTGTTTGCTGCTAGAGCCGCAATACCTCAGAGTTCATTTCAAGGAAAAACAGAAGAAAGAAGGTAGAGGAGAAAGCACTGAAACTTAGAAACTGCTAAAACGAAATTAAGTAGAAATGAGTAAGAGAAGAACAATATAATGCAGGCAAGCAAGAGTTTCACACAGTCATAGGGAGAGAGTGAAGCAACAAATTACAAATATTGCTTTGGTATTTTATCTACTTTCTGAAAGAAAAAGTCGTATTTTGCAAATCCTTGTTATTAAAGAGAGATACCAAGTATCTGAATAATAGAACTACTGCTATCATAAGTGAAAAGCTCAGACAATCAGGAAATATTTGTCTAATAGAGGACAGAATGAATGTATGCTCTTCTCTATTTCTGTTATTTATCATTACCCAGGACTCCTGGATGGAGTCAGGGGAGCTTTTCCTATGAAACAGCCAGCCCTGCCTATTGGGTACTGGATGCCCAAACATAATTAGCAGGCATTTCAGAGAACCTTTAGACTGTCTTACCTCTTTCTTTTAAAGGTCTCTGAATTTACTGCCCTGCAATCACCAACTCCCACTCCACTGAGACGTGCCAGTGTGCACTGGGTGGTTGATGTCAGTAACATCCCTGCTCGGCGAGGGAGCCGCGAACCTGCCTATGAGGAAAAGGTAAGTTTGGCTTTATTCCACATGGAGCAGATCTCCAAGGTTTTCTTTCTAAATTCTTATTTTATATCCAAGGCGATTTAAAATAAGAATATTGAAAACATCAAGAATCTTTATGTCTGCAGGTTAGATGAAATGCCTGCTAATTAGTAACTACACCTACAGGGGCTTCCAGAGGCCACAAGCTATTTAAATATGGTCTAAAAAGATTTTAAAAGCATAAAAATTAAATGATCTTTTATTAGTTCTTATTCCACAGTTGAAGTGCTAGACTGAAGCTTCAGCCTGGAGATGCTGGTAGATGCAAAGGCAATAGATTTGAAATGTTTGGCTTTCTAGGTCAATTTAGACATAGATTGTACAGCCAAAGCAAAACCACATATATAAATAATGTAAGTATTCAACATATATTTAGGCTCTACATATTTTTCTAAAAACTTTTGAGGAGAAACTGTTTACTTAAGTGGAATTTCAGTGTGGCATATCATTTCAGTTCTACTGACTCTAAAATAGGGTGGATAATTGGATTTTTTTTCTCCCAAAGCTCTAAAGACTGTACCTAGAGACTGAGATTAGGATGCAGGCACTGTAAACTCCTGTTTTCATGTTCAAAACCAACAAAAAACAGTGTCAGGCAAATGCTTTAAGTTAAAACTAGAAACTAGGTGGCATAAATACGTCAACACATTAGACCTTCATCTTTTTGAGAGAGAATGAGGAGACAGAGCAAGTGCAGAGGACAGAGAGAACAGCTGGGTCCCTTGAATGAAAACCTCAATTCTGCACAGCTTTCAGAGTTGCTGTGGCCCCAGTGCTACCTCCTCTGCAATACGGATTTTCCTGGGGGTTTCTTCAAGAACTTCCCAGCCCTCACAGTAAAGCAGCACGCCATGGCTTGTTAACCTGGTTGACATTTCCACTGATGTTTGTCTTCCCTGCTACCTTTATTTGTAAGGCCATGAGAGATCTGTAAGCAACATTATTTCAACTTCAACAGCTGAATTTTCCCAGTAGAATTTTACAATAAAAAAGCCAAAGTTGTGCAAGTCCCCTCCCTTTACCAAATCAGAAATGACCCTGTTCTAAGATAAGGGCTGGCTCTGCTTTCCAAAAGAAGCAAAGAATGTACTTTGTACACTTTACTGGTGTAAATATTTAAACAAATAAACAGTTGCTATAAATTTGTATTCCACAGAAACAAAGTTAGCAATGCGTCTCTGCCAGAAAAGCAACCAAAATTCTTAACTTAGAGATAACATCCTTTTTTCCCCCAAAAGAATTCAAACATGAAACATCACATTATTACACAGCAGAACATGAACAGTAAAGAGCTCTCAACTACCTCTCCTTGATGCCTGTTCCCAGTGAGGAAACAGACCTCACCTGCTACAGCATCACTGCCTCACACATCCCAGGCATTAGAGCTATGCATCAAAAGGGGTTTTCAAGGCTTTGACACTTACATTCTTGTATTGCTAGTTTTATTTACTATGACTGACTTCCCACTCTGGTCCACGTTGTGCTCTAATCCAAAGTAAGCAGCTACCCTGTGCAACAGCATTCTATGGTAAGATGTCATTGGGGGAAACTTTTTTCTTGGTACTCTGGAAGAAAGGAATAGTAGCTTTATTAAATAAACAGGAACACTCTTGAATTCTTTTTTCCTATGAGAGTACAGTACTTACTCATTATTACCAATGAAATCTAAAATTTCCTGTTCTAATTTCAGCAGCATCATTCTGTCCCTGAAAATAAAAACACAGCAACTCACATATGAGACACTCCAATAACTGCGGTTGTATTCATCTTAAGAATACACAGATCAGAGCTGTGATCAAGGGATGATGGCAGACTGGAAATAGGACCACCAGGTGTCAAATGCAGTATTTTTAGGACAAAGTATTCTTTTTTTCCTATATTGTATTGAACCTTCCTAGTGAAACATGCTGTTCTGCTCTCGCATATCAGAGTACACAGATCCTCCATGAAGTCTCTGCCCAAGAGGCTCAGCAGGAAGTGCAGTCAAGGAGAAGACAGGCTCCAGGAGGAGAAGCAGTGCTGAGGTTGTTCCTTGTTGGTTGGTGTGGGCAGAGGGGATGTGCAGAGGCCTCGGCTGGCCCTTGGATTGTGAAGGACATCAAGGGATCACTGAGAAAGTGATGGGGCACATCACCAACAACCAAGGGCTTAAAGCTGGCACATGTGGCAACATGCTGACATATCAGAAATACCAAAAGCTAAAACTCAAGGTGGTAGAAAGGAACACTGCTCTTGAAACTGCTTGCACTGGTTCTAATAAACTGTTAAGTTGCAATGAAATGCACTGATGCTCAGTTCATAATCTGTGCACATCAATTAACCAAGCTTCCCAGGCACTGTGCCTGGAAACCCACGGAGATCTTCACCTACAATTCCTTACTTCCACTGTGATACTTCATGACTTCAAACAGGAACCACCTACGAGTCTCACAGAGGTCTGTGCTTTCTAATTTTACTCTATAGGACTATGGCTTTGGCCATATTGTGGCTCATTTCATGTTTTTTCCCAATAAAATGGAATCCAAATAAATTATCACATTGGAAGTCCTAACTATGATATGAATGAATAACAAATAGCAGTGAAACAGCTTTTGTAGCAGAGCACAATTGCACCAAGTTAATTTCTTGCCTTGTGCTACAGCCACAAACCCAGCACAGAACCCATGAGGGCAAGAACAAACAAGGCAGACAGGGACACACTGCAAACCTCAGAGCAACAGAACCAGGTCAGCTCTGTTGCTAACCAATGATGGACTTGGATTAGGTCAGATTTGGTTTCTGATATGCAGAATGAAAATCTCTAGCTACAGTTATATGGTACAGCTAAAAAAATGCCTTTATCTATAAATTCAGTGCAAGACAGATTAGAGTCAGAGAAGACAGTTTGGTCTCTAACAAGCAGGTGCTAAGACAGTACAAGGTTTAGAGACAATGTATTGAAGTCCCTTCAGGGAGAGACTGCACACAGACTGAATACATTATTTGCATATTAAACATTAAAAGCATTTAAATCATTTCAATGTCCTGAACCTCTGCTCAAAAAGCAAACCAATTACAGGGGTGTTTTAGACAGTCTGTGCAACAGAATCTCACCCTGAATAACTGACATGGAGGGTTAGACATTTAAGAGGGGGAAAAAATAAAACCACAAACAAAAAAATAGGTAGTGTGACACCTCAGGCAACAAGAGGAAAGAAAAACGTAAAGAAAGCTGACATTATTGATTCTTACCTGGGATTGTTTTTTAATGTATTTACTAAAAATTCATGAAGATCTATACCAGTGGAATCTGTATACTCCTGGCTGGAATCTACGGGTGAGGGAGAAGAGAGCAAAATTACATTCTGAAGAAGCTTTTTTCCAATTATTGCTAAACATACTCTATATAGATCAATACTATATAACCATTAAGTACATTATTGCCAAAATTGAATGTTTCCAGTTTCTAGGCAAAAGGCCCACAAGTCAAAAACAAAACAGAAAACGCCTCCCACTATCCCCTAATTCAAGAGTAATACAGAAGCAGAGGTTTCAGTAACACCACCAATCTATTAACAACTGGCTGTATGTTGTGAAGCAGTTTATCACCTTGAGAGACCTGATTTCCATCAGCCTGCCACATTTTCTCACTATCATACACTGCAGTGTTGTGTACACATCTGTGGAGCAGCAGCCTATCTACTGAACTACTGCATGTTGCCCAAAGAAATTTTGCAGTTCAGAATGTAACAGTTTAACCTTCACCAGGTGGTGCTTTGTACTACTAAAAATCCTTGTTCTGTTGGGCTTTGTTTTCACAGCATCATGTTTAGATGTTTTCAAAAAGAAGTCTCAACCTTCCCCCTCCTTTCCTGTTCCAGTGAAAGTATTCAGTTACATACTATCCTCTAAAATCTGTCCCTGAAAGAAATTATTTAACCCCAAATCTTCCCTTGCATGAGCACCTTCTAGTTCCAGGCACTAGAATTCAAACCAACAGATGTTGGAACAGTATTTTTGGAATTGATTTCTTCCAAGAACTACTTATGTGTTAACCTAGTCTTAACTGAGTTAGGCACAACTCAAACTTATGCCCAGGTCCCAGCTCTTCCAGCTGCCCAGAATGTAAATGAAACCAAGTAAGTCTGAGCATTTATGGTTTGGAATTCTTTCGATTCTGAGGAGGAAAAGGCAAAAAAAAGGCTATGCCTGGTAAAAACATCAAGATTCAATAATTATTTACTTCAATTTTTCTAATTTGCAAGTGAGCAATGATTTAGTTATAATTACTAGAACTGATGGTAAGATTCCATAATTTTCTATTTTGGCACATCCTATATTGGGAAGTAATTAACCTTTGGAGGAGACAGTGGTTGAATTCAGAACAGCCACCTCCACCACAGGCATTCTATCACTTAGCTCTCAACTCCCCGTCATTACCTGCTGGGTATTTGGGGGTGGTGTTTAAGGCATCATTTCAAAGTCTGAGATTTATAAATGCAGGTAAAGTCCACCATCCCAGAGCTTTTTATTTCACAAATACCTGGCTGCCAGCTGGGACAAGCTGCACTGAAATTCCACATAAGGAATGCCTTATGGAATTGTGGGACATGAAATGGACAAGTGCCACTTGTCTCAAAAAGAGTTCCAGCTCTAAAGGTATTTCCTATACTCTGTCTCATCCAAGATATTTAGGTAAACATTCTGGATATTTAAAGCAAGAGCTGTCAAATGATTTGCCAACTTAAATGCATAAAGTCCTCTACCTGTAGGAACCATTATGTAGCATGGACAAAATTATGTCATTGATTTCACAGCTCTCTTTCAGATTAAAATCCAAATATTTTCAGCACATAGACTGTAACTTCAATCCAGAATGCAGGAATATTTAAGTGAAAACATAATACTTGTCGTTTTTATTTATGTAGTTCTACCCTTACTCCAAAACTTTATAGAAAAAAATCTAGATACTATCAAAAGTAAAACAAACAAAGGAGAACATTGACTCCTGTTGAATGAGGATCAGAAAAAGTACAAAGGAAACTGTGCCACTCACTTCAGTTTCACAAGTCCTGTAACAACAAAGCCTAGGAATAGGACAGGAGCTTCCACTAACTTGTGAAGTCAACTTAAAGAACCCTTGGACAAAACTGAGACAACACAGCTGTTTTTATGCTGCTCTGTACAGCCAGACAGGAGAGAAAGGAAAAGCATTTGCTGGAGTGTTGGATGCAGTCTCAAAAGCTGTCTTTCCTTTGGAACCAATTCCTTCTCCAGCTCAAAGGTGTCTGATCTATTTACTTCATTTGCAAAAAAAATTTAAAAAAATAAAGCAATGTTTATGCAACAAAGACCTGGAAGCAGAACTGTATTTTCATATGTTCTTCATCTATACAGTGTATTGAAAAGCACAGGGAGAGATAGCAAACCTCTTGATAACATTTTTCTGGACAGTTTATCACTGGATTTTTCCTTTTCTGATTCATCTTTTGAAGGTTTTTCTTCTTTTTCAAAAGACTGTGACAACTGGATCTGAATTTTCTCCTGTCAAAAAGCAAAAATTAGTCACCACACAAATGATTTCAAACAATACCTGCAGGAGAAGTGTTCTGTACTATATTACCTGCAAAATAATGAAGTAAAAAAAAAATTGTCTACATATTCTGATTCCACATGTGCTCCATGTGACCACACAACAAAATTATTTATCAATAAATCAGAAAGTACAGAGAAGGCATAGAAAGGACCACACACATTTTAGAATTCACACACACTTCCAGGCCCTGAATGCTATTGCAAAATGAGTTCAAAGTATCTTCTCCATACACGTAAGAAAATATTCCGGTTTTTCAGGTGTATAAATTTTATACTGTCTCTATATTTTTAAGTCATGTCTCATCCACAATACTTTTTTCCTCCCCATTCTTCACAGTTCTTTTACTATAAAAGCTTGTTTCAAGTTTTGATTTGGTTCATACCAAGAAAAAATAAAACAAAAAATTTGATTCTAAGACAGACCAGCATTTCTAGATCCACAAAAAAAGGGAAACATTTACAGTACAATATATCAAGGCAAAGTTTGCAAACCTGTCCTCAAGGCTTAGTTTCATAACTTCCTGTGTATTTTGATAGAGTAGCTTTGTGTACAATCATCTCAAAATTCATGGTTTCATACCAGTAGGTGAACTATTATAAAACCTGTTTCTCAAATACAGCAAAAAGTTTCCCTCTGAAATTACTGACATAATGGTCCCCTAAATACCCTGAACAGTGCAAGACTGCAGTTTGTTTTTCATGGCTCTTCACTCTTTCCGGAGGTTGCCAGTGAAGGACCAACACATTTCAGACAGCCAGACCTGAGGAGTTTGGGAGCAATAGAGTCACTGTGCCTGAGGGACTTCCACAGGAGCAGTGGCCAAGTCCTGTCAGAGCCAGACTCCCCTGTCACCTTTCAACTGCCTCAAATGTCAATTCTGCTCCCCCAGATGCCAGCTGAGTCCATGCTGTCACCTCCACATTCCCAAGAACATCTAATCCTTCCCAATCCAGAGAACTGCCCCTCAAGCACTCTTGCCTATCCCTCTTCTGCCCTGCACCTTAATCCTTTCCCACACAAGTCCTCACTCTTCTCTCAAGCCCATTCTCACCCACATCCAGGCCCCTCCTCTAAGCTCTGCTCTTGTGTCATTGCACAGCCTTGATCTCACCCATGGAATGCAGCCAGAGTTAAATTTAGCCAGGATCCACCAGGCTGGAGCCTGTTCACGTGCCCAGCCCGCAGCCACTCTTGCCTGTGCTGGCACAACAGGAGCGCTGCACCACCCAGGCTGTGCTCCAACAGTGGTTCCCATCTGCAGCTTTGGGGCAACAGCCTTTTCAAATGAGGGAAAAAACCCCAAGAGTTTTACCAGCTCTCCCTTTCACTATGACTTTTCCCCACACTAAATGTTCCAATTAAACTTCCTAATTCATGAACACCCACTAAACAGCATCTCAGTGTGAATGAAGACTTCTCAGCTTTGGACAGTGGCTATAACCACATCTGATAAATACCATCCCCAGTCACCAGCAAGGAACTGTCTCATCTGATTCTTTCCTAGTCTTGAGAATTCACTTGGCTACAAACCTTAAGGAGACCAGAACCAGTCTTTGCATTCCTTACCTCATAAACCTGGGTCCAATTCAAATGACCAATTTATTTGCCACTATAAAATGCACTACACTTACCATTCACCAAGTAGCTGTGTAACCTTTATTCAAGAAAGAAATGTTTTTTCTTATTAAGAAATTATTCCTGACTTGGATTCACCAATGTGTTACCCTCCGTGTTACAACACCAACAACGAAAACAAAACTATCAGTAAATTAAGGAAAATTTCATCATCTGATGTTTATTCACCAGGAAAGTGACTGCCAACTTCTAAACTCATTCCAAGTAATGCATACAGCAATAGTTTAGTCAAAGGATCTCAGCAAGTAATCATTTTCATACTTCCTTCCCCAATGAGAGCTAAAAAAAGGAATCACCATCTGAACAGCCAGTTCTGCTACTACCACCAGCTCTACTTAAAAGTGTGATACACCAGAACTGGGTACCAAAGGGCACTTTCTTGTGATTTCATGCTATAAAAACTGTAGCATCTAATTAAATATGACCTACTTGACTGGAAAGCTGCTGAAAAATCTTTTAACTTCTCTTCCCCTATAAAACTCTCTTAATCCCACCCTGTTTGCAGCAGGTCTCTGCTAGCATTTGGACTGAACAGACTCCTTGCCCTAACTCAGATCACCCATCCCAAGCCCTCACTGTAGAAGAGGAAATTATCATCAAATTTTGATTAAACAAAGAAAAGCCAAACAAACACCCCAAACCATCAAAACCTGATAAATCCCACCACCTAAACACATTTGGGAAAAAGGTAAGAATATTTCTGAAAGCCCTACAGCCTGAGACTGGGCTTTTTACCAGGAAAACCAACATAAGTCAATAGATACTAACATTACAGCCCTTTGCCTTCTCCCCCCACTTCCTCTCCATCAGGTTATTTTACTTTGCTTACAAAGATCAACGTTTTGAAGGTTTATTTACTTGTTACCCATAATAACAACTGTCATTCGTATGAAAACAACTCTTCCTTAAAAAAGGCTGAACTGGATCACCCTTTACTAGTGCTTGTACTTTGTATTGGAGCATAAGAGTCAGAACAACCTGATGTTTACACAACTGATGGCAAGAGAATATAGAATTAGTGTTACAAAGATAAAAGATCAAACATACCACAGTTATGTTCTTCCTCTCACAATAAATTTGTAAGCTTGTATTTCACAGCACCTTTTAGTAAAGGGCTGCCAGTGCTTTTTAACAAGGATTAAAAATATGCAAGGCTCTTATCTAGGTTTCTCAGGAAGAACCAGTATCCTGTTTCATGTTGCAATTGAAAATAGAAACACAGATCAGAAAATAAATTGATCTGCTTGAGACAATTTCTTTGGTCTGTCACCCTCTTCCATCAAAGCCTTCTGAGGAGAAACAGCCAGTGGTGCCAGGAGTGCCTTGGCTAAGTGCCTCCTACACCAGCCTGTGTCAGGAATTTCACCCTGCTGGTGTGAAGGGGGGACTGATGAACAGTCACAGACAAGACCATGGAGTTATCCCCAAACTCACACCAGTCCCTAGTTGAGTACATATATTTTTCATCCTATCAAGACTAACACTTCTTAATAATCAAAAATTGGGATTCTTCAAATATCAGCAGCAACATTATCCTGAATTTAATTCTTACTGTGTCTTAAAATCCATATTAAGTATTAACACAAAACTGGAAGCCACATTTTAGTTGCAATCACGGGTACAACAGAGCAGTGAGGGGAAGGGGAGGGGAAGCATCAGAGGCGATTCCCCTGCTGCCAGAGACACCTGTGCAAGGCATGCTCTTCCTTCTCTGAGCCACTGGAGCTCCCACACATGCCAAGCACAATTAATGCTTCAGAGTGTGGGGTTGCAGGCAGCCAGCAGCTGGCTGGCACTGATGAAGAACTCTTCCATGCTTTCCCTAAGATTGTTTGGGAAAGAAGGCCAAATGGGTGAAGAAACTGCCTGTGTGAGTTGTTACAGAGGGTCATGGGGGACCTGTGCCCCACAGGATGTGCACTCCAGCACCAGAACTTGTAAGAGATTCCCACTTCTAACTCTCCAACACATTTCTCCACCCTCCAGAGAAGAACTAAATTTGTTCTTGCAGTCATTTCTCTGCACAGCTATTGGGATTCATAAGCCATTTCTTCTACATTACTGCTTCTAAAGAAAACTCACAGCTAGCTCTAATTTTGTTCTTAAGGCAATCTGCTTTATGGTATTCCTTTTGTACAAACTTACATTACCACACAATTCAGTTCATTCTGCAGAACCAGCCTTGACATCCCTTCTACTGCTGTAGGGATTCCTTTCAAGAGCCACCTGGCAGCACACAGCTAAGGACAGATTCCCAGAGGACTTGGCCACAAATGCCACCTGAGGAGAACATTTCTCATAAATGTCTGACTTTAAACCATTCAACACATGTTCTTGTGTAGTGCTGGAGGTTGGAAAATCCTAATGCCTCTTATGTTGGAAATACACCATATGGATGAACAGGCCACCAGATCAGGCTTCTGTCTTCCTGTAATTCGCCACAGTGACTGAGAAAATTAAACCCCACTGTTTCAGACTGCACAGCTCAGCTTGACCAGATCTCTCAGTCTATTTTGTTATCTTATGGGAAACATTACAAAAGGACTGTAAATCATTGTAAACATCAATAGCTCTTCTATTGGCTTTTAATCTTTTTACTCTGCAACCTATTCCAGAATATGACTTAGATTTTCATTAAAGTAGCAGGGCCAGTTTCTGAATTCCTCTAGTAAACACTTCAACTTCTGGTGTATTAGTGAAAGCCTACAAAAATACTATTTTCTTATTTTTCCAAAGGAATAAAAAAAATACCAAACCTAGGTACTCTATGTTTCAATCTCAAAAAATTTTAATTAGCTTGACAAAAACCTACATGAGCTCTCAATGTCCATCCTTCCCCAGAACTGAATTACCACCCCTCCAGCAAAATCCCCTCACAGCCTGCTTTCTACTGCTTCCTTCTTAACCAAAGTGAGAGTTTTCATGAAAGCACAGTTTAGAAGCTTTTCAATAACAGCAAAAGCCTATTTCTGTTCTGATAGGCATGAAAAAAACCAGCATTTTGATGGCCCTCTCTCATACACAGAACTAAAGCCAGCAGTAGGGTTTTGCTCTGAAAATACAGACTGGTATGGAGGTAAAATCAGGAAACTTGGATTTTGTTTAAATTCTCTAAAGTAATTTTACATATTTTGTTCAGCATGTAGGAACTTCTTTAAGTGTGTTGTATCATTTTAATAGATTAATTCAGACATACCTCAGGCAGATATTACAGACCTACCAGCAATTTGGACTAATATGCAGGAATTCAGTTACAACACCAGAAATCACAACTGTTTCCATTTCCAAAATATATCAAGCCAATAAATTATGCTCCATACTAATCACAATGTTTCTGTCTTACTGATTGCAGACAGCACTTAAGCAGTTTAAGAGTCCTTCAAGTGCACTGTAGGACTAAAAAGTTTAAGAAACTGACAAAGCCCCTCTTTCTGTCCACAGATATCAACTAGTAGAGCTCAGAAAAACAAAGCAGCAAATTCTGCCTCTGATATTATCACCTCTATTATATCTGTACTTTAAAAAAAAATTAAAACCACATGGTGTCCACATATTTAAAGAATACCCAATAGATTTTCTTTTGAACAACAAGTTACTTGAAATTGTTCCAGAAACTTCAGTAAGGTGATTTTTACCTGGAGGTCCTGTGATATTTCAGCTGTGGGAGGTGGTGGATATTCTTCACATACAGCAAGGCTCCGAACTAACTTTAACTTTGTGTTTGACTAAAGGAAAGTATGTAAAATTAAAAACTATGGCTTATAAAAGATTATATAAATATACCATAAGCCTTTATTTTTTCATTCATTATATGAAAAACAAAATGGCTGAAAACTGCATTTTTAAAGTTTTCAACAGAATAAATAATTCCCTTTAGGATGAAAATACCCAAGCAATTGCAGATTTTGAAGGCACTACCAGCACAATAGAGCACATCTAATGAAAAGTAAATAAAATGTTGGGAAATAGTTTCTCTCCATAACAATAAAAAGCCATCAAAAATATAAAGGCAAATCACAAAAGCAGACAACTAGGCAAGACAAAAATCCAACAGAATAAAACAAAGCTACAATGCCAAAAAATAAAACTAAAGGCACTTTCCACAAAGTAACGAAGCTGCACCAAGCATGAAGGGCTCCCTTCGCATGCCAGCACACCGGGCTACCGTACCTTGGACCTTTTGGCTGTCTGTCCAAAGGACTGCGCTGGCCGCTGGCGTCAGGCACAACAGAGAAGGGTTACATTAAACTCAGTGGCACAAGTTTGTTAATGCAAAAGTCTGTACAAGAGAAAGCTTTGACAGTTAGCACTGGCACGGGCAGATCTGTGAAAGGAACAGCAGGTGCTTTTGGCTGACGGACTAGGCGCTCTCCCACTTTCGTCAGGCTTGTCCTTGATTTCCCTTCTTCATTTATCAACAATAGACATTAGAGCACTTTAACAGGAACCAAACATTATCCTTGTTCAGTGGGATCCAAGCAGTTTACTCTCACAGCCAGCTCCCTACACTTTCAATTCTTGTTTCCTAATTTCCTTGGCAACATGACATGGTTTTTATAAATTTTCTTCCTATTCCTGAAACCTACCTGGAAGAATGATATTAAAAAAAGAAAAGCATTGCCTCTACCAAGGGAAGAGATAACCAATTATGACCTATCATAAGCAGCTTAAAACATATGGGGTTTTTTCCTTTCATTTTGGGACCTCTAAAAGTATATTTCAAAATGGGCTACTGATCTTTTTTTTTTTCTTTCATTTAGTAACTTATTATGCAATAATTTGCCTTTTTCTCCCCAAAGCCCTTCTTCTGTTAATTTGTTCCTTAAAAAAATAAAAATTACCAGGCTTTTACTACAGTATGCATAGCTGAAAGGTACATTTGAATCAACAAAAGCATTTAATGATTTTGTTAACTGCATAGTTAAAACTAACTAAACCCCCAGTGCCAGTAGCACAAGAATAGAAACATTTAGAGTGGCATCACATAATTTAAGTACTGGTTTCCCTGAAGAACTAAAACTGATGAATAGACAAGCTTTTAACAGAACTGGTTTTAGTGAGCACAAGCCCAATATTTGTAAGGAGAAATTAACATCATTAATGTAATTTCAAATGTTGTTTAATGGACAATATTTCCTCCTTTTAAAAGGAAAATAAATAGAAACTCCATTGGAAAACTCCATGAATGCAGCTCTCCTTGCCTTAGCTCACAGGAGATGTCTATCAAGTGCCTGAACTTCTTAGCAGGACATACAACATTGCTAAAAAGAACACCTCACCTACAGCAAAGAGCTCTGCCACGTAAAGGCAGAACTGCTTTTTCTCTCATTTTCCTCAAGTCCCACATGTCTATTTTGGATGTTGCACCAGCTTAGCTGAGGAGCAGCAGAAGGGGAGCTCATTTAAGCTCATTTCACTATGTAACAGCATTTAAAATAGCTGCACTGAAAACTAACTGAACTCATCAGCAGCTTTTTAAAGGAAACTTGCTGAGATTTTGAGCAGAGAAGACAGATCAAATGCTTCCATACCTGGAACCATACAGAGACTTTGAGTTTTTCTGTTGCCTGCAAGATGTTTTTTCCTTTCCATCATCTCCTCTGAAAGCATTCCTTGCATGCTGAAAGCTGGCACTGCATATCCCTGAAAAAGCTTCTGTTACACCAAGCTACTAGATGTCAAAAACTGGATGATTTCCCAAGCTCCTATCAATTACTCCAGCTTCAATTAGCTGGTGTGTTCAAAACAAACAGTGCACATTTCAAGTCAAATCAGGACTGTCAGCGGTCCTCAGTTCACTGTCAAGAGGCAAAATAATCTATACTTGAGCAATTGCCTATCTTTTGCAAAATTTTGGAAGCTTTGAAGCCAGTATATAAGCCAAAAGAATATATGGAAACAAACACCCCAGATCCAGCATTTCATAGGGCACAAGGGGGAATTCAACCCAGTTATACAGGATATCGAGCTAGTGCTCTCTAATTAGGTAAGTCACACACATTTCAGTTATTTTTAAGAGTGATTTGGAAAAAAAAGAGAAGAAATTGTTGCTGGGACTAAACCAACACCAACAATATTGGGGAGAACTGGGGGGGCCACTGTAGACGGGAGGCTTTCCCTTACAGATACTTACAAGTATCACCCCACCCATCATATTCAAACTTTTCATCTAGAAACAACTGCCCTGTACAACACTCCTGGGATAGGTGTGGATTCCTGGCTTTCCTGTATGACTTTAAAGATGTCAAAACACGAAATCCGAGCCCGCAAACCCCAGCTGTAACTGTGAGCAGTAAGCACCACACAGGGGTCAGGTGAGAAGCTCTGGAACAAAGCTGGTACGGCCGGACTGCAGGCACAGCTCAGCTGAGGACGGCCTGGAAATCCAAACCCCAAAGTCCTCTGGTACCACCAGCAACTGCACTCTCAGAGCTTGAAGATGGGTGGGTACAATCCAATGATTGCTTTCTTGGACAAAACCACACTGACAGAGAATGACACCACTTCTACTGGAATTCCAGGAAGTAGGTAGCCAATGCACATTGGAGCTGTTAATGCAGATTTTCTCTCTTTTCAGGCCCATCAATTTCATTTCTGTCCTAATTTCTCTGCATATACTAAGTTTTGCTCCTACAGAGCATCTTTATGTTCCCCATTTGTGAAAAAGAATTTCTAGCTAGTTTAGAATATGCAATCCTTGGTGAGTGCAAATTAGGCAATTTCTTTATATTTGCAGTTCTCAAAGACTTTTACTGCCTTGAGAAAACACTGTGTTAATGAAAGCCCTATTTATAGTCATTATGGGCATGATTTCAAGACAGTGTTTAAAAGCAAGTATTCCAAAGAATTGCATATTGAAAATAATGATTAGGTTCTTGCCTTTGATAAAACCCCACAAACACAACTTTTAAGACCAACTGCTATGCTACATTTCCAACTGCAAAATAAAAAGGAAAGTACGATAGCATTTATCAAAAACATAAATATCCAGGTTTGCAGTAGGAGTATTTGCCTACTTTATTTTTTCCTAAGTACCTCACCAGATCACGTATACTAAATGCAAAGTAAAGATCTGGAGCTGTTACATGCCTTCCTCTGTCATCACTGTGCTGTCTAAACAAGCTGGATAAAAACAGGTCAGGCACAAGATGGCAAACTCAGACGTGTGAAAGGTTTTGTGAGAAGGGGCTCTATTTCTGAAGTACCATTTGGGCATTTCTGAGGATAGGCACAACATGACAAACCTGAACAAAGAGTGTTCTAAGGACATTCAGTTTTTTACCTTTCTGCAAAATTAGGTCTCAATTTTAAATCCAGTCAAGTGTTACAGTCCCAAGGACCATGGATAGCTTTGGAATGCTGAGGGGAAGAACAGTGTGGCCCATGATTACTTGCTGTCCTGCAATAGTGAGCAGTGACAGCAATTTTCCATGACACAGTAGAGGATGACTGATGGAAAAATAGTTTCACCCTTGGACATGGAGGCAGCTCAACAGTCAGAGAATCTGCCTCATTATTTATCTATTCAAAAGTATTACATCACATATTTTGGAGACAAAGACAGGTAAATCCTGACAAGACCAAAACAGCTGGGGAGGAAGCAAAAAAAGGCTTCAGAGAACTTTACCTGAGAAACAAGGGAGAGAAGCCCAAGGTTTGTGCTAGTATGGAAGGAAGATACTTGTAGAAAGAGAGATGTCAAGTTGCTAAGTAAAAAAATATCTAATTCCCCCAAAGGACAAGGGTATCTGCTTAATTAGCATAAAACAAAATCAGAATGATACACACTTAACACAATGTTTGCCTTGCCCTTATCATACAGTAGATGCATACAACTCTGCACTCATGCCACGAGGCTTTTCTAGGTTTTAAAAGAGAAATCTTCCTAATAATAAGCATAAGTTACTATCTTGCAGGATAAATCCAGGATCTTTAATTTGTTGCAAATATTTCCTGCTGCTTTGTCGTTACAGTGGATGACACTGCCTGTCTCACCACCCAGAGACAGAGGCAACACAGAGCCTGTATTCAAGCTAATTCTGAATTCATTTGTTGTCACCTGGCCTGGATAAGATGAACAGGTAGGAGACAACAGTGACTGGTGAGCCAAAACCTTTTTCATCACAAAACCCACCATAGTGCTGACACGCACATGACTTCTGTAAAGTACTTCTCGTAACAGTGCCTCTTGTCTGCAGTGCCATTTAAATGGCACTTGAACCTCACTGCAAATATGCCAATTTAGAAATGATCTCTGTATCAATTACACTACTTTTGCACTGCTTAAAGAAATTGGGAATGCTGGCCATATACTCTGATCAGGTATTTTCCTCTTTCACATTGTACCTCCAACAGCAGATACAGCAGCAAATCAGTTACTAATGCACAACCTCAAAATAATCTGGAATTTACCACCACAGTTACATTTCAAAATATAATCATCAGTTTCTGGAACTGTGCAGTTCCAGAATTCAACCCATATCAAGTTTAGACAGAGGAAAATTCATAGCCTGTTTCTTTCTTGGCTGTAAAGAAGTCAAAAATGAAGTGATAACTGTACTCAGGAATGTGACTATAGTTTGTCAGTAGGTACCAAACCTATTCTGCTCGTAGGAAGGAAAGCCAAACACAACTCCCATGCAACCCCCACGCCCAACCCATCCTCTGATGCACTCAATTAGTAAGCAGAAGTACACAACAAATTCCAGTAAGTTTCTCATAATCTTTTCTAACATTTCTCAGCAATTTCTTTCCTCTTTTTCCCACCACCACAATAACATTTAACCTGCACTTAATGACAAGTACTGTGTCCACTGAAATTTCATCAAACTGTTTAACCATCCGTTAGTTAAAAACTTGCTGACTGCTATTGTTCCACAAGGGTTTTCTAGTATGGACAACCCCAAACTTTCGTTTTGTATTTTAGCATAAAACATGCTTTAAATGAGAAATTCTCAAATATAAGACATATATTTGCAGTGGCAGCCTCCACAGTACAAGTGACATTAACTTCTACTGATTTCAGTTGTTGCAAGGTGCTTGCTCACAGTAGCCAGGTTCACCTGGTAACTCACTGTCTTCCTGCCACTCCAGAAATCTGCATCCTCAGCCTCAGTTTTTAATTAAACTGCTCATGTAACAGCAATGCTCTGATTCTGATGGAGACTCCTGGACACCACACTAAATGCACTGACAGCAAAGCTGTTTCCATCCAACAGCCTTCACCACGCAGTGTCCAGTTCATTTTGTGGATGTGAGATAATTATTTCAGAGAGCAGCTCTTGCTCCTGCACAAGCACCTAACCAAGCAATCAACCCCCTGCCAAACCCCCAGCCTCTGGCAGCACTGGCAGGTTCATTCCTCTGCACTCTGACAAGACAGCAGCAGTTGTTTGCAGGAAGGCTTATTTCTTATTTGCCACTTGAGTCCCACGGAAGTTTCCTACACTAAAATTCGTTAAATGAGAAAATGTGAATGAGATTTTTCCAAATTACTGAACTGTATGAAAATAACGAAACCTTAGATTAAGTTTTAAGCTCGCTACTAGAATATTCCATTAATTAAAGAAAATACCAGCTCAGCTATAATATCTCCCAGCTTTCCAGTAGCAGTTATTTCTCGTGCTACAGGAGAAGTATTTCATTTCAAGGATTTATTTTTTCCATAAAATTATCTTTTTACACTGATGCCAGCCTTAATAAAGCCAGCAGATATTAAAGTGTAAAACTATTGTTATTGCAGTGGTCTACAAGATTTATCTGGAGGCAATTTAACATAGCAGATAAAGCTTACTTCACTCAGTGGAATATTGAATTGTTAGTCTTGAACAAAACTACTCCCCAAAGAACCTTCTACTCAAATCTCAATAACAAGAATCTAATAAGCTACTGTCCTGTTTTTGCAACGCACAAGAGAATCCCTCAGATCCCAATCAGGATTTCTATAAAAAATTGTTTAGTATTAACCCACAGACACAAAATACCTATAGACAACTATAGCTTTTGCCAAACACAAACTTCTGTGTTTCATTTTACAAATCTGGCCTGTTTTGTAGGTTGTGTCAGAAGTCTTCAGTTGTTTTCCTGAACTCCTCACCTCATGTGAGCTGCTTACAGTCCTCAGTGACCAGGTGGGAAGCCTGAGCCAGGAGCGAGCTCTCTTGTCCCACACCTCAACCTCAGAGGTACTAAATCTGCTGCCACAAATTCCTAAGCTTTCCTTATCAGTGCATTCTCCATTGACACAAGGTATTTTCACACTATTTGCTTTGCCTCCTTCTCACTTGAAATGTGATGCCACAACTTATAGGTACTTCTCCCACCTGCAAAGGCCACCCATTTATTTACATGCCTCAGCTTTCCTACCTAAAAGTCATGTACCAAAGCTGTGAAGCAGTGAAGATCAGAGAGAGAAAGGTGTAGGGAGTCCCTGCTGCCCACCAAGGCAGGATGATGCTCACCAACTCGTTCTGCCACTCCTGTGGGGTTTCTGCAGGTGGCTGGGGCAGCCCCCAGACCTGCTGTCCTCAGCTCAGGATTCCTCTGACTCCTGGGGATTTGGATTACCTACACCTGATTACTTCAGCCTTCTGCTGAACAGCTCTGCTGGAAAATCTGGACCTGAGCCACCTGTAAAGTGCTACAGCTCAAGAGCCAGGCTGAGCTGCAGCACCTTGTTCAAAGCAGCAACACTCAGCACACACAGCCCAGCTTCAAACTCTGTCAGGATTCAGCAACAGCAAAAGCCAGTCTGAGTTTGTTCCTTGTTCTGCTACAATGAAAGACTTCACACATGCATTCGGGGAAACACAAACACGGGCAAATTGTCTGGTTCCCAGCAAAACCACTCATCTACTTCAAAGAATTAAAAATGACTGAGTCATATTTACATGAGTATAAACAGAGAAGTGGGGCAAAGGAGGAGAGAGGAAGCAATAATCATCATGCTTGCTTCCCTAACACCAGCCAAGTTTTCCTCACTGCACCAAAGAAACATATAAGAGGATCAAGAGAATGGAGAACAACAAGACACAGACTTATTTAACATGATATACTAGTGAAAAACAAAGTGAAAAGCTTCTTACCGGCATATTGTTTTTGTTATCAGGACAATTTTCATCCTTTTCCACTTGAATCTGTTCCCGACTTCCTGATTTTTTAAGGTTTTCAACTGGGTCTGTATCTTTAAATTCAGCTTCTGAACCCTTCATTGCATCAGTTTCATCTTTTACAGTAAGAATATCAGACATCCTCATTAGAAAAGGTTATTTTAAAATTCTACAAGAAATATGGAACCTTTAGGACAAAAAAAAAAGTGGATTATTGAGTAATTTAAAATTAGTTAAAAACCCCACACATACCTAAACAGCTACCCAAAATAAACATGATTTTGCTACAAAAAGGATCCCCCCCCACCCTCTGCTATGACACTTTTTCCTGTCTTGTATTAGAGGGAGTGATTTCTTTTTAACCACTTTTATCAGTGGCCTGTAACAGCAGACATCTAGACAAACAAGAATTAAGAGCTACACTGTTGGATAACATGCACAGATTTTTCCCTTCCACATTTTAAAAATGAACAGCTGGACATTCAGATACTCCAAATCAAACTAGGCTCCAACAGAAACAAGGGATGATTTTCTCAAAGGAAAAGAAAATTACATATAGATTTATTTTAAAAGGGTTGAAAGTAAATAGATGAATCATAATGCATCAAGTGTGCAAACATTCATAAATTTCATGAACTTTTAAAGTTTCCTTGTTGACAGGTAATAACTGGACAAGTTCTGAATGCAAGAATTATCTTACTTACAAACTGTAGCAAAACTAGTCTTAATAAAATTAAGCATTCTCTCAAAAGCAACAAAAAAGAAACAATTTGGTAATTAGGATAATAACTATGATCAGCAATTACAATTTATGATAATAACAACTTAAAATACTATATAAAGATAACTAATGATTAAACTCCAAATTTTCCATAGGAAATAAGAAACACAACTCTTTGTTGTTACTCAGCTACAGTGCAAGATGTAAAACCAAGGATTTTCCATTTCCTAAAAGAAATAAAGATCTGAATGCCTAAAGTCCTTCATAAGAAACAAATAACAATCCAATAATGTTATGGAAAAGCTTAGTATTTGATTTAGTACCTGATATGTCCTAGAGTTTGGGGATTGTGGTCTCCCACAAAAATAAAATAGAATAATCCGAAGATCCTTTTCACAGTTGTCAGCCAAGATGTCAGTTGTGATGAACCATCTGGAATCTGGCAGGAGGAGTCCCATGTCCTTATCCCCAGTGTAGAGTCCTGGACAGAACTATTTTGTCTTGAATCAGCAAGAACATCCCTTTTGAATGCCTGAAAATCAACAAAGGAAATGCATTATACTTTTATTTGCTGTGGGAGGGGAGATGGAACATGACATCTAAAAGCTTAAATAGTCATTTTAAGAAAAAAAAACCAAAAAGAAAGAAGAAACCAGCATTTGTCATATCCATCCTGCTTGCATTATCAACCATCAGTAACAGTTTCATTGGACTTCCAAGACATTTCTGCATTACAAAGTTAACAAGTAGTCATAATAAACATTTTGTTGGCATTCCTGGAGAAACTCTGTTTCTATAAACAAGCAGGTATCTTTCCAAGGAGTCTGAAACATGCAGCCCAGCAGGTGTGGAGGAGTAACAGGCCATGAAGGCTCACAAATCCCTGTCAGCAGAACAGCGTTTTTCTCTTTGTTGGAGTTAATCATCTACGAGCACAAGCCATAAGCCATATTTTGGGCAACTGGAATTACAGAAGACAGCTTTACTTTATTCAACAAAATAACTGCCCTGGAATGAGGATTTACACATTTTTGCAAAACTGATAATTTTCCATCTTTCCTCTTGTTCAGATTTGAGAAATAAGTAGCAGCAGCACCCCCAAGGAAGCATTTGAAGCCAAAGCCAGAGCTCTAAGAGCAAAGCCAGTGTAGCCCTGAGAACACCTTGCAGTGCCCAGCTCCTCCCGCGCTCCCTTGCAGGAGAGATTAAAGCCTGGTTACAACCACTTCTCCAGAGCTGAAGAAAAACAGTTTGTAAGAGATGAGATACTACAGACATATGGAGTACTAAAATTTGCTGCAAAGTATGGAAAAAAAAGATAAAAGATGGGCTGTGATTCAGGCCTGTAAGAGACCCTATTTACTGAATCTAATGGAGGGGAAAGGATTACAGATGAAAGAACAAATTGGAAATAAAAATATGCAAAAATGCAGCAAAGGATATCCAGCATTGTTTGGTTGTTGAGGTGGTTTTTCCAGATAATCCAGATGGTGATATAAGATTTATTAAGAAGTTCAGAACCTTTATTGTAAACAAAACCTGAACAGAGATGCTGTTTCACTTTGTTGACTGATATGTGATTTGTACAGTATTTAGATAAATGTTAAAAAATATTACAGGCTGAAACCAGCAAAAAACAAAACCCAAAACATTTATGTCCAGTTGGAAATATAATACTGCAAAGTAAGTGTAATTTAATTGCTACTCCCTACACAAGGCACAAACATAGTAATTGTAATCAACATCTCCAAGTTTTTCTTTAATTCTATCAAATACATCAACAGCTCCTGTCCCTTTGCAACACCATTTTAAAAAACAAGTATTGGCATACTCAGTTACTAAAACTCCTTCTGCAAACATACTTGCTTGCCTAGGTCAATCCAGGAAACTGATGCACTAAGAAAAGTTCTTATATTTCCTCTGACAAACTAAGAAAAAAAAATTAGTTTATAACTTGTTCTGAACAGATTTTCCCCTGCAGATAGATTTAAAGCCTGCAGATTTGGTGCTATGTATCCTACAGTCAGAGAGACAGAACTGAGGAGAAGCTGTGGAGTTCCAATTCACATGAAAAATATCTCAATTTTGGGTTCATAGAATGGAGCTATTTTGAGTCAACTGGAATCACCATATGTGCATCCATAAGTAAATGCCAAACTCTGTGCTTCACATTAGCAGCAAAACACACAGAATAGAAAATTGAATCTTTGCTTACCTGATTATTTTTTAATAACAGCAGCCATATCATTGAGATTGGTAATGCAACCTTGTGTTTGTGATCCACAGCTGTGAGTTCAAGTACTTGGATAACATTCTGTCCCTGAAGTTTCCTCTAATTCAGCAAATTTTCATAGCTGAGATAATCTGGTTCTAGTTTCTAAACTTGCACAGATTGGATTAAAAAAGATATAAAGAATTTTATGTGGGGGAGCAAATCACAGCCCATCCTTATGAATCCCACCTCTTTCACCTCGCCATATAGCTGGATGTTAATTTCTTGTGTCCCATGTAGGACAGGAAAAAGGAGAAAAAAAAAAAAAAAAAGCAGGAAGGCAGTCATTAGGAGCTGCTCTGTTCTTTGGAGAGAAAATAGGGTCTGGTATGCAAACTGATTAATTGACACCAAATCCCAACACTGCCTATAGACTAGATTGCAATACAGACCAACATAGTGTTTGCAGATTTTAAAAGGAGGGACACAATGAGGTTCTGCCCTAAAATTATCCACAGTTGAAAGGACTGAATATTAGGGGCAGAGCATTAGCTGGGTTTGTAATTAAAAGTTCAAACAGCTCACAAAACATCTCATAAGAAAACTTACCAACTTTGGTATCTTTTATAGGTGAAAAAAACAAACACCTACTTTAGTAGACAGGAAGTAAAAGGATTTGCATGTAAGAGTGGAAGACAAAATGTCATACCTATGTTCTTCACCCTCAGGACTGCTGTCCCTATCTAAACACTCAGTATTGACATGTATGTTCTTCTCCATCATATTAGCAACATTATACCCCAATAATCATCCTCAAGTCCAGTAATCCTCATTCTGACAAGTAGTCACCACTTTGTCTATGCAACTATTCTCCCTTTTCAGAGGGAAAAGTGTTATTATCAGCTGTGAGATGGATGTCCAGTACCACACAGGCATGAGCTTTTCAGTCAGCAGATCATAAAACTAGTCAATGCTGTGCTCTTACTGCTTTTTTTGCACAGCCTAAAGGATAAGTCATAAAAACCCCCAACTTATTAAACAAAGTCATTCCTGAGTTTTATGACGGCAGCCTCCTGAATCTTGATACAGGAAAAACCACTGGGTGCCTCATTTTGGGTTCTGACTTGAAAATCACCATATGTAAATCCACTAAATTGACTTGTAATGAGTAGAGATATTTCTGGGAATAGGATCTACTCAACTTAATCCAATTTCTCTAATAGGCATCAAGAGTTCCAGCTCCTTCTTGCTGGCAGTGTAGATGGAGATAGGAGGCTTTACTCTGCCCATGACAGAGGAAATCAATTTTTTTCTTTTAAAAAGAAGGTAAAAGACAGAATGTGGGGTTTTTTTCTTAATTAATGATATCATTGTTGTCAGAAGACTCCAGGAATGGCTGTCAAAATAACTTGTATCAATCAAATTCAGGGCAGGAAATTGGATTAGAAGGGTGGGGGTGAAAAAATCTATGTTCAACACACAAAGTGGACACACTGTCAGCGGAAAGGTAAAATGAAAATTTATTTCTTAAACAAGCTTCTGTTGACTGATATGTCAACAGAATTCCTGCAACCAACAAACACTGGCCTCTTCTCACAACTTCCACAGCAGCTTTGTGCAGCAACTCCCTCCACAGCTCAAGTAGAAGAACCAATGGATGAATCCTACAAAGTCTGTGGGAAAAGTTTTGCCTTGCCCCTGGCGTAACAGTGGTACAAATCTTTCTTGGATGTGAAATTGCTTTACTTTTTTTTGAGAAAAGTCAGGACTTTTCCTAGAAAAACTGGATATTTAAAGACCCATACAAGAGACTTGCCACAACAAGAGCTTTTTCCAGCTGTTTTTCACCTCAATTGTATAAACAAATATATATATGAACATCATAACCTCAGAGTTCCTGTGACTATAACAAACACCAACTCTCCCCACCAACTGAAAACACCTAAAGTTATAAATGTTTCTTTGTTAGGATGAAAGAGGAAAATGTTTATGCCTTAAAGCAGAAAGGTATCAATCAAAATGATCTTAATAAAAACTATGGGTATAACTAAAAAAATTACTGCATCCATCTACTGCTTAATCCCTGAGGACCACTACCTACACACAGCTCTTGGTAACAATTAATTTTGGCAAATCAGACTGATGTCTCAGACACCCAAATCAAGGGAGAACTCACTGCTGCCATAAAGTGGAGCTCTTGCTTCTTCCTTCTGCTCCCTACAGCCTCTGCCCCAAGGTCTCCAGGTGTGGTCCCACCTCCACCTCTCCACCAGCTCTGGTGTTTGTTACCACTTTTCCATGGTGTGGTTCCTTGAGAAGTGACCCAGAACCATGAAGCTCTTTGGCTGGGGCAGGTTCTGCTGGGCTGAGGAGCTATGGGGGTGCACAGGACATTTATGTGAGCACTGGGCAGCAGGAACAGAGCCCCAGGAGGAACAGCAGCAGCTGTACAGCTCTTTCTGCAGGGGTCACTTACAGCTCTGCCCCAGTAGTTCCAATGAAGACACTTAAACAGCACCAGCCCAACTCAACTAAAGCTATGAGAAGGTGCAGATTCATGATATTATCTAGTAACAGAGCCTGTAGATGAATCCTGAGACAAAAGGTGGACAACCTGACCAACATGTATATTTGGAACAAATTAGTCCTTCCTGGGAAACTTTTGTTGAGACAGAGGTGGGAAAAGGACTGAAGGAAAATGCCTGAGGTGATAAAGGACAGGAAAGGAGAAAAAACAAACAAAAGCAACCCCACACAACCTTGAAAATCCTGACTTGGAGAGCAAGGGAGGATTCCAGAGGGAGCAACAATTCTCCTGCCCACAAACAGACCAGGCTGTGCTCACGGATGATCCAGGCTGTGCTCATGGATGATCCACGAGCCATAAGCCAGGGGCTGCAACCAAAATTTTGCTCTCCCTCATAACTAGAGCCTCAGTGGCCCAGGCTGTTAAAATGTACCACACAGCATTTGTAAAAATATAGCAGCTGATATTAAGATTCCCATTAATTTAACAGAAAATTCAAAGCAGCTTTGTACAATTATCAGAAATATAAACTGAAATTATGCAGAGGCAGCTGTTCCCTTTTTCCAGAAAAGCCAACACACACCTGCTTTCTGCATGTTATCTTATGTCTAAAGTTTGAGACCCATAAAGTAACCAACTAGGGAGCAAAGAGTCCTGGCCTGCCTACTGAACTATGATATTGTGCAGGTCTGGTCTTAATTGTAACAACTATTAGAAACAAACAAATGAGAAATTGGTCCACTTTTGAAGCACAAATCAATATGATTCCCTAGTCTTGTTTACTGGTTAATTCTACACAAGTGAATCCATGCTGCAGTGATTTAAATACACTTAAATAAAAGATTTATGCTTTTCTTGATGATACTATTTACACAGATTTTAAAGTTCTATATTAATCAGTTAACAACTAAATGCTATTTACTCCATTAGCACTAGAAGATACTTCTTATTTGATTCAATTTACCAAGCTACTTAGTAATCAGATTATCAAGGAAAGAGTATGATAAATCACAATACAGAAGCATAACATGCAGTTATTCTACCTCTTCCAAAATTAATTAGGGACTGAATGCATCTCACTGTCTGTGCAAGTTATGTCCTGCTACCAAGTGTAGACATCATTAAAACATTAACTGAACAGAAATAGCACCAAATGCACCAGAAGACATTTGCAGACAAATGTCTTTCTCAATAAAGTTTCCTCCAATTTGGGAGGAAAATCCCACAACTGTGAACCAAATAAAAGGCTCTCCCAGGTTTGCTCTGGTTCATCTTGCTGCAATTTTACAAAAGTGATCTGCTCTCCTATTTACTGTCCTGCCCCTCTGTCAGAGGTGCTGCTCCAGCAGCAGAGCACAGGTTCACACTCCCTCCCTCCAGCTGGGCCCTGAGCTGCCAGGGACCGTCACTGGTGGCACCCCTGGGACCAAGGCACCACCACCCTGCCTCCCCTCGCTGGCTGCTGCACAGCTAACAGCCTGCAGAGAGGAAGGAAAGGCAAAGACAGCCTTAAAGCACCAGAATATACCTGCCAGACATCCATTCCAGACCTACACACACCTCAGCACACAGGGTATTATTTGGACAACAATAATGCTGAACATCAGAAACAAAAACTGAAACTTGCTCCCAGTCTTCTTATACACCTCCTCTTCTTTACTGGGACATTTTGCATGCTATAACCTCTCAAGCACTTTTAAAGAGCAATATAGTGCCCTTCTTTTTCACACTCAGGGCCTAAGATAGGACACTTCCACTGCTCATAAGACAGTTGACAGGCTTCTAAAGAGGACACCTTTCACAGGAATAGGCATGTGAGAAGCCAAGGTGTATTATTAGCAACTATCCTTCCCCCTCCTTTTATATTTTAAATTCTGAGCAATACTCTAAGGCTCTTTAATCCTGCCTCACCTTCTCCTGTGAGTTCACTCTTGAATGCAATAGAAACACTGAGCTGACAGTGACAAAGAATAACAAGATAATTCCTTCAGGAATGTAGTTGTATAAATGAGAATAAGATATTAACAACAAGCAAGTCTAGAGCAGTCTTTTATTCTACATATTGATAGGAAACTACAGTATTCAAATACTTGTGGAGATCAGGAGTTTGTTGTCATTTGTTATCCATAAACTCAAAAAATAAAACTTGAAATGTACCCTGAAAAAACTCTGCCACTACACAATGCTTCTTCAGAGTACTCTAGTCCCCAGGAGGGTCAGCTGTTCCATTCTGCACAAAGCATTCTCCTGTCAGTTTCCTTCTTGCACTTCACTTTGGACTTTTAGGATACAAACCATCAGAGCCAAGTACATCAAAGGAAGTAAACACCTTTGGTTTCCTCCCGGAAAATGAAACAGTTCTCTGGATGTAGCTCCTGCTACAGTGCAACATGACAAAGGGGTCTTGTAAGGTGCTTCCAGCTTGCTATTAAATTTGGCAGACTACAGGCACTGTTCTTTTAACCATTTAGAAAAGGAAAAGGTTGGGCATACTAGGATACTACCTAAGGAAAAAAAAAATCCCACTACAATCCTTGTTTTGACTAGAGGAGCTACCCAACATGAAGCACAATGAAAGTCCAAGTTGCTGGGTTTCTGATGAAATGACAGTTCTAGCATTGAACAATCTGTAGTGGATGAAAACCAACCTGGCTAACATTCACACAGTGTTATTATAAAACAGCTCTGTGGCTAGGCCACCCTCATTAAGGGAACCAAAATAGTCTTAAATGGTTCATATACTATTTAAAGTTGTAGCTCCATTAGGATCTATTCTCACTCTTTTTTTCACAGCTTTAGAGAGAGAAGGAAAAAAAAAAAAATTCCCAGACAGACTTCAAAACAGTTCACTAAACTCTATTTTTATATAATTGTCTCCTGGCAAGCATCTGCACAGGGCAACATACATTGGCAGACAAAAGCCATTTCAGCTTGAAAACTATTAGAGCATTAACCTTTCCAAAATGCCATACCTCAGAGAGAGCAAAGCATTAGGTTAGTGGAAAATCCATCTGTTGAATGGCTAAGCCTCTCCTCCCCCAAAAGAACACGCCTGTCCAAAGGCATGAGAAAAGAACTATTTAGAAATGCTTATGAAATACAGCATGACATATCTTTAGCTTTTGCTAGCATAGTTCTGTTGGCTTGGGAGGGGAAAAATGAATGCCCTTCTCACATGACATTGCTGTACCAGCAAAAGCTCTGTAGAAACAACTATGCTGACGAAGATTTTGGTGGCTTAGCTTTCATCATTCAGGAAAACCCAACTGACAGCAGAAAAACTCCTCCTGGCTCTTGAGCTGTGTCTAGGGCTGACATTCAGAAAATTGTGTCCATGTGCCCACACCAGCACCCACCCACAACTTCCAGCCATTTTATCCTACAAGCAATCCCTGAATCTGCCCTTCCTATCCTCACGTTGCTCATATTGCATGGTCACCCATCATTCTTTATCAGCTCCTTTTGACATCTTGCATATTTTTTCCCCACAAATTTTTTGCTCACTTTTAACTATACCTTTAGAAAGCTTCCAACAGTTCCAGGAGATGCACACTGTAATACCACATAGCACAAAAGTCTGCATCACCATATAATCTGTTTAATATTTATCTGTATGTAACCTATTTAATACCTTTAAGTCACACAGTCAGCCAGATCACGGGCCCAGACCCAAAGTATCTACCTGTTTTCAACTATCAAAAAACAATAGTTGCCTTATTCAAAACAATCCTTAAAAACTGAAGAAGAATCATCTGTTATTACATCATTCTCTGAAGCCTCATTTCTAGTGTTAAGGTCTTAAAATGGAATAAGAAGAGTAACAATATGCTTTTTTTGTGTCAATTGGAAATCAATAGTTTGGGAAAAAATAATTGGTTCTCTCTTTATAAGGCTGTCGATGCTTGCTAAAGGTCAGAGGTTTTATAGCACAATAAAGTATAACTACAGCCTGAGCTGTTTACAGTTGCCTTAAAAGAACTTTAAATAAAAAAAATCAGAAACTTGTTTTGTATTACCCAACTGCAAACTAACCAAAGGTATCTTCAATAATCTTTTAAGCTCGGCATTGATTAATTTTGGTATATTAGAAACAGGACAGAAGTAAGAGAACATAAATATTTTAAGTTCATTGTAAAAAAATTACCTTGCTACTCAAAACACTTCATAGAAAACGTGAGATCAAATAAAGTCATGCCATCTACAAGTCCCCAGATGATAGAGTAGCGAACTAAAACCTCAAAATAGTCAGATTGATTTTTTTCCCCCCAGTTATTTTAGGCAAATGAACTGAAGCATTGCCTGTGACTATTTCCAGTAGAGATCCTCCAAATAGCAGCTTTCTTAAAAGATACAAATCTCCATTTCATTTAGAAAACAGCCATCCAGAACTGCACACAGCAGCTAACAATTTTCTGTACATAAATCAGGTTTCATTCTTAGAATATCTTAGTTAACATTTGTCCATCATATTTCCATCAGTAACATGAAAAAGTGTCTCTAAAACTGACACAAATTTCCACAGAGGGTGGTAGGAACAGACTCCTGCAGTTACCAGGCCAGGTTAAAGATTCTGCTTAGGGCCCTAAAATACTCAAGATTATGCAAAGGATTTAGTTTTCAAAAAAGTTAAGAAGCAAAAGCTTCAACTCTTTAACCCTTTCTTTCCATCTTATAACAAAATTCACTAACTTGGTAAGTTACTGTACCATTATGGTCTTTCCCTGCATAAAATAAAGACAAAAATCACCAAAGCAAGAGAAACATGACAAAACTTTCCCTGGAGCACTATCAATACTCTCACCTATGTCCTGTTGCCATAGCTTCACAAACACCACACCAATCACCACCATACACACAAACATCTTTTGGCTGCTTCAAAATCTGGTGATGACAAACATCATGTAAAAACATCAGAATATCAAAACTGTCTTCCTTACAAGCTTTAATCCTCTAGCAGTGTATTTTTGCTTAGATTCTAACAAAGCCACAGCAGGTCTGATGTCAGCAGTTCTGATAATGCAGAAACTTGATAAAAATTAAATGACTGATCTTCATGGAATCAAATGCAATCAATTTAACAGCCATCCAAAATTACTTGTTATCTCAACAAAAATACATTTGGTCCACAACACAAGACAGTCATCAACATCCTGCACGGGAAGAAAAGAAACATTTTCACATAGCCTGCTATAAATACTGTTGCTGTTTTGGTTTGAAACCTATTTTTCAGTTCAAAACTTATCTTTATATAAAAAAATTAAGCTTACTTGTAGTTCCTCGTTGGAATGGAGATAACAGTAACACTTTAAAAAATGCACTATAAAAAAATTTAGGCATCTCCCCCATTTCTGCTACCTTGGGAAATTGTTTTAGCAGAGATATTTATAACGGTTTTCCAATCACAGCACAAATAAAATACCCAGTAAACAAAAATTAACAAGAATGCTATTATCAAATGAGGAGATATAAGAAAAAAATATTTTTCAAGTCAATGTTTAAAGAAGGAAGAGATTTAGGGATGCTAATGATCTCTGCTAATTGATTAGGCCTAGGACGGCTTTTGTGGAAAAAGGGAAACCAAACGAAAACTACAATTTGTCTCGAGGCCTTTCATTCTTCTCCTCTCCGACAGCGTTTCGATGCCCTATTCCAGGATTCACATACCTGCATGCTATCGGCATTCTGTTCCATTATTCAGCCCCCGGGGCCGTGCTCTCCATCCCGCCCCGGCCAGGGCTCAGCGTGCGCCCGTGGAGCGGCCGCCGGCGGCTGCGGCGGCGCTGCCCGAAGCTCGGAGACAATGGGAAGCCACAGCTGGGAGCCGCGCTGGCACTGGCACTGTCACCCAGCACCGCCACCCAGGGAGCTCCTCCTCGGCAATTCACAACCTCCCGAAGCTCTCCGGGTGCTAGAAGATGGCTGGACAGATTTTAATCACTTTCTCCATTAATAGTCAGACTACTCTAAAATGAAAGTTTTTACACTACACTGCGAGAGTTTTGATGTGACAAAGAAGCAGGACAAAACCCTTCGTACTGTAAAGATATTAATTTCCTCTCGAGACAGTTTTATTTCTTCACTTTGGCATTGTGAACACAACACAAAAAGTCATCAGTAAGTTAGTCCACAGTGCCAGCAGATAAACACACTTGTCACTGGCAGTATGAATGCTATGATAATTTTCTGGACTGGCACATAACCACTATCAGAAACCAAATATGGAAGAAAAACGTCTTCTAAACAGAGGGGTAAAACAAAGCCAGTTATATGATAATTATCGTACTTCCAAAAGCAGTGCCCAGACGAGGAGTCTGCAGTTCTGTTGCTTGTGAGAAACCTCTATCCCCACCCAGCTGCAGCATCACCCCCGTGCTCAGCAGCACTGCTGCACACTGATAATCATAATCCCCTTTCTGGACTCTCCTGAGACCTCTCAGAGGGATCCTGCACACCAAGTTAGGCTGCAAGGAGAATGGGGCAGTATTTTTAATCTGCAGGCTCCAGAGAGGGGAATTACAATCTTGGGAGGCTGCAATTCCTGACAAACAGGAGATCAGTATCCCATATATTTAAGTGACAAGATTAAAAAACATGTATATAGACACACTAATTTCTACAATGTAACAAACATAGGAAATAAAAAATCTGTAACAACCATGGGAAGATTTAGACCTGTCACAGACTGCAGCAGTCTCAGTATTAAAATAGATTTTTATAAATATAAAATATAAATATGTATCATATATAAGTATATAAAAACTTCTTTTGATATCAAGACTGCTGCAGTTTGTAACAGATCCCAATCTTTCTATACTTGCTATTCTCTTCTTCTGCCACCTCTGTACTCCATACTTCACTCTTTCTGCCCACACATGGCAGTGTCACACACTCCACACATCTTGGCTGTCATCCTTGACCAGCAAGATCATATGGGGGGGAAAAAAGTCAATCTTTTTGATTTAGCTGAAGACAGCAGCTCTTGGAATTCCTGTTTTTCTCTTGTGCACTGAGTTCAGTGTAACTGCTGGCTATGCCCCTCCTCTACACACCAGTTCCCACCTCAGCACACACCCCCACCATCCCAAACTCAAGGAAAATACACACAAAAGGCATAATTACGGGGGGCCCTTGCTATTTTTGCAGAGGTTCCAGCTGGTCTGCAATGGGAGCATTATTTCTCACGGAAAAGGCTTCCTCAGCAGGATGCTAGACAAGAAAATTACTTTTATTTTCCTAATTGTATAATGACTTCCAAAGAGGTGATCACCTATGTGCACAAGCCATTCATTGCAGGGTCCATACTCTGAATGCTGCCAAAGAGAATAGTTTTCAGTTTCTGAACACATTATACAGATTACATTAATGTCAGAATAATCTTCTAAGCAGTCTCCTCACACCACACTAGAAAAAATGTGTCTGTGTGCATGTCTAGCTACACTGTTATAATCAGATTTGGTATTCACATACACCATGGCAGAGCACCTAAGACTGTTTTTATAATCAATAAGATCAGCAACAAGATGAAGTTAGCCCCAAACAGGAAACAAAGTAGTACCCAATGGAGAAAGAACCAAGCAATGAACTATTGTTATACTCTGCACTGCTCCTTGGAACATTTTTGCTAATTTTTCTAGAACGCTCACACCCACACATTATAAAGAGTTGGGCCTTCTCTAAGTCCTATCCTGGAGACTCATCCTACAAGAGAGGAAATATGGGTCTGGGTTTACTTTCTAATAAGCAAAACCTTTTTATCCCCTACACACATGTATTGGTCTGCTCTATGCGATGGATTAAAAATTGGAATCGCATTCATTACCTGAAATGTTCCTGTATGAGAAATGTACTTCATAAATGCCCATATGATGTTGTGCATTCAGCTCTATGACTGCCTTTATACAAAGATCATGCCATGTGCAAATGAACATAGGCATAACATGTTAACATATGTGAAACAGGGTAATCATTTGAATGAAATATCATAAAAATAATGCTGTAATTTCCTCCTTAAATTAGTCATGATACATCATCAATATGCTTAAGAGCAGTAAAAACTTATATCCTGGAAACAGGAGTTGGAGCACTCAGGGCTAGTTTACAACTGCAACCCTGACTTAGCTGACTAAGTTAACTAAAAACATGTAAATTGTATCTCTATTACCAAACACACACAATTACATTTGCTGAAATACCATCTAAGAATAGGCATCATAAGCTTAGAAACAGATAAGCAAATAAAAAGTTTCAATTAAATTTAAATTTCAAAGCCACACCACAGATCAAACATACAAGACAGGTATTCAAGAGATAAATGAGAAACAGTCTAGAAAGCAATCAGGCGCTTGCCAAAGGAGAAAGGATTCTAGACCCAAGAAAAAATGTGAAGATACGCAACACCACCTCTTCAAAACCATTTTCCTGACAATACCCTCTGTCATAGTTGTACTTAAAACTGCAGTATGAATAAGTGATGGAAATTAATCTTTATTTTTTTAAACTCCTAACAAACTTACACAACTCAGTAAGAGGCAAAAGGGCACCATCAAGTGTCTGCAAACCAGCGTCTGACTCAGAGTAGGAAAGACTGGACTGTCCTGAAAGAAATTTTCTTTAAAACTTGAAAAGGAGTATTGACACAGAGACAGAAATCCAAACTGTTAAAAGGGCCCTGCTACATAGGATATACTTGGGAAGAAGATGTTCCCAGCTCTGCAATATCCAGACACTTGAGGCACAAGGGCCCTATTCCCCCAAAACAACTCCCAGCAAGACTTACAGGACTGAAAAGGCAGGACACAAACTCCTGGAGAAGGACACACACACTGAAATGTTCTAACTAACAACAGCCTTTCCTTTTAGAAGAAAAAAAAAGAGGTGAGAAAGAAAATTAGTTCTTTGAAGATTCATAAAGAACAAGATAAAAAGCAAGCCTCTGGAACCAACCAGAAGACATTTTTAAAAGTTTGAGACATTAAAAGCTTAAAAAATGCTAGAATGGGTATTTCAACTTCTTATCCCAATTCCAAAATGAAGTTTATCTATAAACCTAAAGGAAATAGAGCAGCTTTTCTTGGTTATGTGAGAAAGGGAGACATTTACAGAGTTTGTCCAATTTATATGAACTTAACAGAAGCATCATGTGAAACCATATCCTGACTATTCCAAGTTCCATCCACTTGACTGATTTTGAGTTTGTCTCTTCTGAACTGCTAGTAACTCTAACATTTGATTGAACAGAAATATATTCATCTCTACCCTTAGAGAAATTGTCTAACTCCAGATTGGTCATGAATGCCTATTCTGTATTTAGTTCATATCATCTCCCTGTAAAAACCTCTCACTTCCAAGAAAGCAGAAACATGCACTGCAATTTCATTCCTTTGCACCATAAACACAGCTTAGACAGCATAGTGATGAAGCTGAAATAAACATCTTTTTCTGGTGGTTTTATTTTTCTTCTAGGAAATAAAATACATCCTCACTCTTACTAGTAAATGAAACAATTTTACTGCTGTTTAGATACTAGTCACCATTTAGCCATGGTTACTGGATGATGATAAAGTGTTGTCCAAGTCTAAATACAGGAGACTTCAAGCTAAATCCTGAAATAT
The DNA here is from genome assembly GCF_009650955.1 of Corvus moneduloides. Lineage (NCBI taxonomy): Eukaryota > Metazoa > Chordata > Aves > Passeriformes > Corvidae > Corvus > Corvus moneduloides. The sequence continues at coordinate 33,191,672 of NC_045482.1, read as the reverse complement.
AAACAATGCCCAAACACTGACTGTGCAAAGCCAGTCTTAAAGACTAAATGCAATTACTTTTCAAATATGTTCTGGACAATGGATACCAAATGGGTGAGTATCTGTCTGGTGGATCTGTTTGTAGGGCTGATTGCTGATCAAAGATTAACTTACTGTTAATTAAAAAGTCTGGAGTAACAGTACAAAAGCAAGATGAAAAAAATATTTCTAGGATTCACAGAATTCAGTATTAAAGATTGCTCTACAAGTACTCATTATAGCAATCTATTGAAAAATACCAAATGTATCTCTGAGTGTAAGTAAACTTTTGGTGTTAGCTGGAGTAAAAAATTCTAAATAATTAAATAGGAGTAACATTCACATGACCACACTTTAAAAAGGATAAAACGACCAATCAAATCTGGCATCTCTCAAAGTTCATAAAAAATTTGGGATCAGTTAAAGAAACCAAAAGATATATTCTGTCCAATTCTTCACCTCTTGAACAAGGCAACTCTACTCCCCTTCTTACTCAAGCAGTGAGAACGACTTAAGAAAAAGCAAATTCTAGTAGAAAATGAACCTAGAGTATTGAGGTAGCCATTGATTCCATTAGCTATGGTCTTTAAAGTCACGCTTAGTGAAGCAAAAAACAACGCCCACGCCACCAAACCTTTTCCTCTAGAAAGCACATTAGAACACATTTAAAAAACCTGTATTTCTAATTTTCTGTGTGCTAGATAATTGTGTTCATACAATTTCTTTCCACAAGAAAAGGAAATGTTACCAGTAGACACTCTGGCCTATCTCCATAATTTGAAATAAGAACCATTCAGATTATATTAAAACACAGACTGATTTTTGACATCTTCAGAAAACATTGCTGCTTAATAAACGAAAACCAAAGTATTGCTTCTGCAGTTTAAGCAAACAATTGAGTAATGGCTCATGCTAAACCAAGGAGTGAGTATATTACAGAGCAAGACTAAAGATCAGTTACTTGGTTTTGTCAGGTGTTTTATCACTGTAATTTCTGTCCTTCCACCCTCACTTGTTCCTATTACTAACTATTCTCATTCACTCTTCCTTCTAAAAACCGGGTGTATAACCCTTTCAAGAACCTTCACATTTTCTCTGCAATCTAACTTACTTTGTTGTTAACAAAAGTAAAAGAAAATGAAGGGATTATAAAATTAGTCTCAAGATGATAAATTCATGCACACCTAACGAACACACTATGTCTGGTTTTGCATTCATATCTTGATATTAACTTTTTCCTGAACTGCAGTTTAAATTCAAACTGTTCTAGACCTTCTGTTTTATACAGTCTCATCTAAATGCCAGGCATTAGATAAGCAGAGTATTAAGCTACTCACAGGTTGGAGTTTAAGGTCATCCTCACTGTCTGAAAGCAAAAGCTGTAATATACTCTCACCCACATGAGGTTCATTGTGTTTTGGTTTTTTAATGAAAAAGCAACTGTTTGAACACAAAATAATATCCCTGAAAAATTTCCTCTGAGCTTCTCCATAAGTGATCCCATAAGTGGACTGACATAGTGGGCCAGGCATATGTAGGTTCCACATGCTGAACAGGAATTCTTTAAAACCACAGGATCTGCCTTAGGAGCAACAGTCAGAACAAACTTGTGTTGTCTCACTGGATGTATTTTTTTCATTTTCCTTCCAATATTTTTTCCCCCGTAACAAAACCTGATCTTCATAAGGTTTATGATATGCAAATACTCCTTTGGAATATACTGATTTTGAAGCCATGTTGTCCAAAACCCATGAGCAATTCCTATGGATCCGTCACACTTGGCAGGGGATGGGAAAGTTGAGGGGGTGTGAAATCAACTCCGTTTCTGGTACAGACACTATCAAGCAACCAAAAAAAGCAAAAGGTTTGTCTATCCCAGGAAAAAATGACCAGTAGTTTTGTGAACACAAAAATGAGAACAGAGAACTGTAAGAACCTGTTTATACTAAACCAGGGTTATTTTCTGCAAAGGGACAGCTGAAATACAAGTTCCCAAATAATAAAGTCTACCCCGAAATAACAAAAACTCAAACTCACGTTTACAAAATTCCATGTTTGGGTAGCACAACAAATTGTGTTATCATCCCAAAAATTCTAAACAATTAGAGCATGGGAACAGGGCTTCAGTGCCAGGTGCTTAAAAGCAAGAAAAGAGGAGAGGAGACTTCAATTTAAATCATGGTGAGCAATTAATTCAGTTGTAATCCCACATTTCAATTCCAATCCTCAAGCACCTCAGAGGCAAAAGACTAAGGAACACACTGGTTTAAACCAAGGGAGATGTGACAGTCTTAACAAATCTGTATGTTTCAAATGAAGTTGGACTACAGCTTGCCAATTTACCAGAAGTCTTCATTATTCTCTGGAACTCTGAATCTGAAAATTACAAAAGGTCAAGAGATAAGAGATAAGGCAGATTTTCTCAGAGCAGGTATGTCTTATCTTCCACCCACATGGGAGGGAATGAGAGTAACTGCAGGGTTGAACCAAACAAGTGGCAGTGCAGCAGGGAAGCAGGATCTGAATACATGGAACAGAGGGAAGCTTTTCCCTTGCTTCATGACCAGAGAAGGGATTTGGAAAGAAGGGTATTTTTAATGTTGTTTTTCAATTAATTTTTGTCTCTGGGAAAAATAAAACCCAGCTTATCAGTTTTCCTCCTCAATTTTGTTCTAAAAGTAAATCTTCTGAGATAAATATGATCAACCTAAAGCAGTAAGTGCCGCAGTTGAGACTTGTGTTAGCTGTGGCATTAGCACTTTCAAGGACTTTGTTAACACCACCCTTACACCCTTAGTCCTGCCCCAAATTCGGCTAATGGCAACTTCATAAGCACCATCTTTTTAAATCCCAAAGTGCTTAAGGTTAAACAAGATCTGACTTTTAATGTAGAATTCAGCAGGGGGAAGGAGAAAGGAGAGAGGAGGGAGAGGGGAGGAGAGAGGTGGGAGGAAAGAGAGAGAGGAGCTCCTAAGAACACTACAAGTCAACATGAGATTTTGCACTTTCTTGCATATCTGTACAGCCAAGCATCTCTACTCAGATGATATAATGGCATCATCAGACCCTAAAGGGACTTTAAACAAAATCAGCATCATATTTAATTATCTATGACTAGTTAGGGAAAAAAAAGAGAGAAGATAATAATTTTCAATTAATGTCGCATAAAAGGAAATCATTATTTTTTAAACAGTTAGGGCTGGGACCTGGAGTTGTCACTTGAGATGCAGCCTGCAACAATACAGGTTGGCTAGTGGGCTTTGCTAGATAAACAAAAGCTTTTTTATAAATGCAACACTAATTTTCAGAATGTTGCTAGGGCAACAGCAGACTGTAACAAGAATTTCTGAATAACGAGCAGGTGGCAATATACAAAGATCTTAGATTCCTGACTAAATTATTTATATGCAATCCGGAACAGTGAGATTTTGAAAAGCAATAGCCTTATTCCACCACCACAAATGGAAATACCCTGTCTAGAACATTTATTAGAATTCTAGACATGTATCTTGTTTTTGCTTTTACCGTGATATGTAAAGCAAGATCACTAGTCTCACACCTCCAGCATAAAGAAGCAAAACCAGTTACTTTGCATAAAATACACAATGTAAAAAAATAGTTTTTCTAAGCCAAAGCCAAATCTAACTTTCTACCCAAGATTCTCCTTGTACAGATTCAATAATTCCAGAGGGACAGGAACAAATCCTGGCAATTATGAAGTAAGGACCAGACTAACAAAAGAGAACTGGACATGCTTTATCCATTATGCACATCCATAGCAGGAATTTTGCCAGATGTAAAATGTTATGGGAGGAAGCCTTATGGGCAGTCTAGAGTCTACACTTGAAAAGCAATGGCAGCAAGATTTGGCAAAATTTTTGGTAATTTATAACTTTCAACTCTGCTAAGTCATTATACTACTAACAAATTCCATCATGTGGCTTTCCAAGTTTCTGATTAGCTGGTCAGCAAAGGCCTGGCTATCTGGACAAGGCCAGCTGTAACATTATTGTTTTGCTGAATATGACAGAAAATAACTATTTTAACTTATTCTAAGACTGAACTGTTTCTCCCTGTGAGTTCACTAAGACACTGTAATATATGCAAAAATCACAAACCTGATCTACCTTTAAGGCTTTTTGTTGAAGGTCTCTGTTTTAAATACCAAAAAATAGTACAATCTGTAGTTATTTTCACCAAAGTTCCCAGTTTTCAGAGATTACCAGAGTCCATGTATTGAGATATAAATTCACATGCCACAAGATAACTGTAAATGGATGTTCATTCATAAACTACAGAGCTCTTTTACAAGTAGCTGACATTATCAGAAAAACTTTCCAAAACACAGTAGAAGATGGATAATCTAATTACTTTATTATATTTGATTGATAAATACTCCTAATTCTCCATTAAGCCACTCACAAGAAAGACATCAAGGTGTTAGTGTGCGCCCAGAGAAGGAACAGAGCTGGGGAGGGTCTGGAGCACAAGTCCTGTGAGCAGTGGCTGAGGGAGCTGGGGGTGTTCAGCCTGGAGGAGGCTCAGGAGAGGCCTCATCACCCTATAAATCCCTAACAGAAAGCTGTGGTATGGTAGGGGTCAGTCTCTTCTCCCAAGTAACAAGACCCAGGACAAGAGGAAATGGCATCAAGCTGCTGGGGAGGTTTAGGACAGATACCAGGAAAAACTTCTTCATGGAAAGTGTCAAGAACTGGAACAGCCTTCCTGTGGAAGTGATAGAGATACCACCTCTGGAAATATTTAAAAGATGTGCAGATGTGGCACTTGGAGCCATGGTTTAGTGGTGGGCTTGGCAGTGCTGAGGGAACTTTACGATCTTAGAGGTCTTTTCCAACCTAAATGATTCCATGATTCTGTTATTTACTGTATGCAATTGTTTCAGTTTATCTGATTTCAAACTAATGTGCATTAATTTGAGGACAAGACGTGAACAAGCCACACATCAAATTGTGTTGTCATCATGTGTGACAGCTGTACAGGCCTGAACACCCCACAGACATCTAGAACGAGGTTTTAAACTGAAGTTCATCCAGTGAGATTTCACAGTTTTATACCTGGTCAAGTTTTACCAGCAAAGTCTTCCACGTCAGCAAAGCTTCTTGAGTGAGGTTATAGCTAAAGTGATTCCAGAAGAATGTCCAGTGGAGACAGCCTAACTCACAGAAGATTAAAGTATTAGATTCTTACAGCTGGTCTTCCTGCATTGTTTATAAATGAGCTTCTGTCCTCCCCAGCAGCTTCAGTCTACACAGATTTAACAACCAGGGCTGAGCAGTTCCCTGCATTGCAGTTGAATTCTGTAAATTCCTTTGTTCCACTTTCTGGTCAGAGGGACGTAAGAACACAATTGCCTCACTAATATGATGCCTCATGGAACAGCTGCTTAAGCATGATTTTAGATCTCAAAACTGAGGATCCTGGCAACAAGGCAAAGTAGAGTAAAATGAGCATCTTGCTACTTCCTTATGAACACTTCTGAAAGCACATCATCATCATCATCAGATCAGCAGCTTAATTGCTGGGACACAGGCAAATGGGAGACAGAGAACTGATTCCTCCTCAGGCAGCATCACATTCTGCTACCACGGAACTCATGCCTTGCAAAGATATTTCATCTTCTTAAGCAGCAGGATGGTCAGTCAAGCAAGCAATGCTAACACTTACTCTAAGTACCAATTGCTGTGATGGCACAGGCTCCTTTCTCATGGTGTGATCACTGAAACAAGAAACTTACCTGAACCAAACACTGTATCTCTCCTTGGGGGGGGGAGGAAGGGGGGAAGAAACAAACTTAATGAAGATTTGTTTTACAGTATGATGGATTTTTTTTTTTTTAATTTAAGAAAAGTATAAACGTAGGACAAATACTGCCATCACTAAGTTTATATTCTTGAGGATTTTTGTATCTCAAGGTTTAGATGAGAAACTAATGCAGTACATTAGAACTTAGTAAATTTGAGAAGCTTTCTGGAAAACTGGTTTTTGGACAAGTATAAAGGCATGAGAAAATTAAAAAATAAGCACCATTGTTTCCTTCAAAAATACTTCAAAGGCTACAGGTCTGAGCAAGTGCAAATGTGACAGGAGAAAAAAATGCAAATTCCAGATGCACTGTTCCCGAGCTGAACACAGGCACTAACACCCAATTCTGGCGGCAGAGAGGTTTTGAAAGCTTAAAAGAACAGGAAAGAAAATCTTTCTGGAAATCAGATTTTTCACATTTGAAGGGTGTTCGTTTACAACCTGTATTATGGTTTGCCTAACATATTCTGGAAGTGTGAGCAGACCGGAAGGTCAGGGCTACAGCCTTTCTCTGTGGGACCAAAGATGGGGTAAGGAAAGGAGATGGTTTAAAGAGACAGTAAATTTTAACACTGCTCTACTACTGAACAAGAATCTTATTAATATAGTCAGAATATTTAAGCAAAGGATTATTAATAGAACAGATATTAATAATTATTAGAATCCTGCATTTCTCTGACCAAAAGGCTTTACTTTATAGGCAATTCAGGATAGGAACTTTGACATAGTCTTAGGCTACAACAATCCAGGGACTGAGGATAATCAGGCTGTCCTTGACATATCATTTCCTTATAAAGACATACAACACACAGTTATATTATAATTTATTGACATGTTTTAATACATATTATGTAGCATTTAACAAGGTTATGCGTGTAAGGAATCATCTGTAAAATACCTATGGAACTTGATCTCCCTAAGGCACAGGGAAAAGAAGCTGGGAAAGGAAGAAAGCCCTTTAATATGAATAACCACAAATTTAGCTGGAAGAATAAATGCAGAGGAAGGGAAAAAAACCCACAACAACCAAACAACAACTCAGAAACAGACAAAACCAAAAATAAAATCCACTCCCAAATACACTGACCAACCAAAAGGTAAGCCTTGGAAGTCAGAAGTTAACAATCTGAGTCAGAACTTTCTAACAAAAGGTTCATTATCCATATAAACAGAAAAAGAACAAGTACAACAGAAAACCACTACAGCACATCTGAAACTGAATTTGAAAGAGTACATTCAAAGGAAAAATAAGATTCAGAAAGTAAGTGCTGAAGACACCATACCCACTAACTACAGAAAATTAGAAGCCTCCCATCAGATCACAACTCCCAAAGACGAGGATTTTTTTTCAACAGTACAAAATACATGCTGGTATCATTTGATGTTGCAATAAAAAGCACAGAACTAAATATAAGGAAAAATAACTGTATGCCTGATTTCAATACAAATTTAAAAGGAAAGAATGAATTAAAGGTATCAAAGTCAATGGAAAATGAGTTGACAGAAAAACATTGCAGCAGAGATTGTGCCAAATAGGTCTATTTAATAAAGTAATAGTTCCTAGGAAAAATAAATGGAGTAGGCCTAATCTATTTGAATTACATGTAGTATTATAGAGGAAACTGATAAAGCAGAGACAACAAAGCTTGACAAAATTCAAATTTTAAAGATGTAACTACCATTCAATTTATTCTCAGAAAAGCTACAGAAGTGCCATTCCAATAAAGCCCTAGTAAGGCCTTATATGGAAAATGGTATTTGCACTGATAAAAACTTGTATGGAAAACTTAATTTCATGTGGCTGCAGTAGATAACAGATGGGTAGAAGAGCTACTTAATCTAGAGGAAAACTTTGCCACAAACCCATGTGTCTGTAAGTTTTCCACAGTCAGCCAGGCTGGAGGCCAGTAGATATCAGAACCAGATTTTACAAGTGCTGTTCAGCATGCAAGAAGATAACTAGCAATTTAATTAACATTAAGATAAAGTTTGACACAGTTATGAAAGCATAAGTCCTTCTTCTGTAAGAAGAAGGACTGGACTAAATGACCCAGAATCTCTCCTTTCAGTCTTCAGGCACATTCAGGCAGTGTACAGTGCATTGAGTTGCATCCTTTCCACAAACATTCTATTATATTACTGCTATTTAATACCAAGGTACCTGGGTGGCCTAGATTCAGTGGGAACCAACTGGAATCTTTTTGTTCATCAGACTTTACTTTCAAAAGCCTTAGGATCAAGAATTTTTCCTTAAAGTTGAAAGAAACTGGAAAAAGCCCACTTACTTGTACTTTATTTCTAAAGATTTCAAATAATAATTTAAAATCAACTTTATGTCCTCCCACGTTTTATATGGGAATCTGTCTTATAACATCAAATATATGTGAGAATCCATCTTTCTTATAGAAGTCATGCCTACATCTAGCCTATATATCTCAAAGACAGTTCAAAAGTTTTAGAGTCACTGTCATTATAAACAGGTAACTGCAGCATATGCAGACATGAATAAAATAAGGATATAGAAAACAACTCCTGATACTGCAAACAGCAGAGTCCTAAGGTTAATAAGTTATGAGCAGGATTAAAGCTGAGCCTGTTCACGTCATGCACAAGGACTTTCTTACTGCTCATATCAAGAGCAGTCAGTCCATCAGATACACACCCCCAGCCTGGGCAGGCGTGACACAGACCTGCAGGACACTCGGCTGCCTTTCTGGAGCATGCAGACACAAAGTATTTAGATGGACAACTAAGAACCCCATCAGATCCCTGTGATCTCAGTCAAGCAACAGGCTTTAGAATTGTCACCACTGATCTAAACCGTGCCTGAATTCACACATTGTCTGACCAGAGCTGAAAAATCTTCTCAAGGTCTCCCATCCCCAATTATTCCACATGTTAAAAATGGGCTAAACTGTTTCTTGCTTAGAAGTAGTCTATATTTGATTGCATACTGGAAAACAGGACAAGAAAAAGAGTTACTGAAAGAATACCTACACGTCTATATTTCTTGATTTTTATGGAACATTACAATTTTTAGCCTTCACACTGCTATGGATCAATGAAGAGAGACACAAACCCTGTTTCTAACACTGTCCAATATTTCAGCAGAAAAGGACAGATAAAAAGCTGATTGTGTTCCGAGTTGGGACAGCTTCCACTACTATTTTGATATGCAGGTCTTAATAAGGACTACTGCTCTTTGTGCTTTTCAAATCAAACTTTGCAGTGTCAGGAAATACAAGATTATGTACCAACTAATGGGATGTCATCCTGATGAATGATGAACAGCCAACTGTTGGAATATCATACATTGCATTAACTGAGCTAGCCCAGTACCATCATTTATTCTTTTCATATTACTGTTTTAAGAATTTAGTCTAATGGTACCATTTGAAGCTCAGAAATCTTCCTCAAAACATGGTATTATTTATTCTTCTGTATTTAATTCATTACTAGGTAAGGTCAGTCTGGACTCAGTTGCTTCTCCCAGAAACAAGAATGTCCACATAAAAACAGGTGTTCCTCTCCAGAAGCCAGTATTTGAAACTAGACGGAAACAAAACATTCCCACATGAAGTAATAGGATGAAAATCATAACATTTTTAAAATTTAACACAATGGTTTGTGTGAAAGATTCATATCATTTTGTTAGACCACAAGTCTAACCAGACTGCAGTAGCATTCCTACACCAGCTTCCATGAAGTCACTTAACAGCTTTCCGAGTACTGGGAGTCCTTTTCCTCCTCTAATCCATACCACAGGGATGACATCTCAGAGCAATACTGGCACTGCTTTGTGGTACAACTTTAAACCTTTGAAAGAGCACTTTATTTTTCCATGACAATAATGCAATGTGCAACCAAAGACGCAGCTAGCAGCCTTTATAAAGATTAAGTGCAATGAAAATACATTAAAGATCACTTTGATGTGCTTAAAACAAAGAAGAAACCACAACACCTAAACTAAGAGACTAATTATTTGTAATCTTCATTAGGAGTGAAAATTAAGGGCTCATTACAGTCAATTCTAACAGTAAAAATACTATCAGCAGATACTCTGAGTATCTAATTGTCATTTTACCAGTTTCTGCCACTAAAGTATATGCAACACTCACTAACACAAGGAAATTATTCCGTTTCCCTTGGTTTTCCCTTGGAAAGCCATTAGGAAAAAGTTCTTGCTCAGGAATAGTCTGACTTCCCAAGTGGAAGAAGGATAAGGACCCATCAACTGAAAAAGGCAAACCAGGTTTATTTTTAGTCTAAGTACTGCCAGCGTGTATAGCTTTGCTAACCAATCCAGCTACTTCTGAGGGAAGACAGAAACCGGTGAAGGCTCAGCTCTTGCTTTAAGTTATGGAATAGATATAATGGATTACAAAAGAAAGGGAGAAAATTATTCTAATCGGAGCAGCAAGCTGTACTCTTTTTGAACACGTGCAGAGCACATTGAACTGAAATGGAGCTCTTCATCCAAAAGATCGAGGGATTCACAATGCTTTAAAGGAAAAAGGCTTTTTTTCCTGTACCTTCTGTTGAAATGCTTCAAATCTTGCTGTGATAACATGGACAAGAATTCCTCACAAACTGATTTACTCATTTTGCTACTGCCTCATTTGGGTACAAAAACTGAACATTTGATCCATTCCAGCAATTTTCCAATGCCTCTCAAAACTCCTGCTGTATCTCCACAAGAACAAACCAAATTCTTCCGAGTTCACTTAGAACATAAAAACAGATGGAAATCTGCCTGTGGATCCAGCATTGGTCAATGATGCAACTGCTCCCAGCTTCTCAGCACCAGCAGGAGGTTTTGATGCCCCAAGCTCTGACAGGAGAAAGGACTGTGAGAACACTCCTCAATCTGCTGTTGGCAGAAGCACTCGAAGTAGTACGAACTTCACTCACCAGCTGCACACCAACAGCCTTTTCCAGATTCAGCTGCACTAAAGAAGTCACTGATCTCACTTCCAGTCACCATTTCCTCCATCTGCCAGTTAAACTGCTCCTCCAAGTCTCCCAATAGATGTTTCAATTTGATAAAATAAGAGACCCACATCTTACATAGCTAGAAGTTCGGAAAGTGCTCCCAGTAACAGCTCATTAAACAGAGCAGAGGAGGTGGCAGAGGGCAGGAACAAAAAGCCAAGGATATGGCACCACGATGGTCTCTTTCACAGCAGGAGGTATTGCAAGGACTGCATCTATTTATGCCTTGCTTCACTTAACATAAATTAAAATGCTTTAGTTGGATACCTACAGCAACCTATCGCACCTCACTTGGCTGGGAACAATTCTTAGGACAACTGTGGTAGGCTAACTGCTAACCAATTACACAGAACATTTTCTAGAAAAATACAAAATTCGGTCCTGGATTTTTGCTAAACCAGATCCAGAGATGACATCTTTTATATTTATGCCTTTTAGAGGTTATTTTTTGACCCAGAGATGCAAGTTATCCAAAACTGTGCTTTCAAAATGAAGGAGCAACTATTTAGTCACAGCTTTTAAGGTATTTATGACATTTGTCCTGACAAGCTTCAGCCTTCAGACAATTCTATACACAGTTGGACAAAGACCTTTCATTCATGGCAGTACAAACTTGCTAACAAACCTGAGGAGGGGGCAGAGAAGTTAAGAGTATAAACTAAACACAGGACAGAATTCCATTTTATACACAAATTCAAGTTACAGATTAAAGAATAATAAGAATTGTTGGGAAGGAGAGTAAAGAACAAAAATTCGGCAGCAGATGAAAAAAAGACAGGTGGACAACATAGTATATAATTGTTTATGCAGAAACCAATGACAGCTAAGAGGTAATGCCCCATTTCCTTACAGAGATCCAAGATAAAGAGTAGAAAAGAAACCCTGGAATAAGCACCCCACAGCCATCTCAAATCTACACTTTGCTTCAGCAGTCTGGATCTGAACATACAATAACCAAATATTCTTGGAAACTTAATTCTATATATTGGAGAAAAGTGCATATCATAAAATGACACGTTGACAGGATTCTCATAATACATACATTAAACTGCAGGAGACTAACTTATGCACAAGAGTAGCAGTGCAGGCTGTTCTGTAATTAAGGCTGCTGCCCTTCATAAATCTGTTTCCAGACATTATTTCCTCTAAAAGACTCCTTCAACAAGTTATGAAATCGAAATAAGATTATAGGCAGGCCCAAAGTGCCGTTTCCCCATCAATATTTAATCACAATCTGTTGCTGACTTACCATCTCACAGAAACAGAGCTTTCCAACACGCTTTACAAAATCTCCTGACATTGTTATGCAGCACATTGGTCCATCACCTCAAAGAAAAGTCAAGGAGGATACACAAAGAACCACATAACCCCAACTTTAACGGGCTCCCATAGATGCTACCTATCAGCCAGAGTAAGCACCACATTAAGGCACTCGCATTGATTTTTCTTGCCTAAAGAATACGGTGTGAATGACCTTATTATTCAGGTCTTCACTGCCCAACGACTCCTCTTTCCATCACTAAAAGGCTCAATGTGGAATGCAGCGTTTAAGGAAAGCCTTTCTAGCTGGCCATTCCTAGGTGGGATGGGCACGGGAAAATTGCCACTAAAAGCCCGACTGGGCTCAACACCTCTGCAGTCCTTCAGCCCAGTGATGCCAGGATTACAGGATATTCTCCCACTCCTATTGAAAGCTCATTAGTTGTCACACCCATGAATTACAGCACTTCGTATTTACTGGCTGCTGCTTAACTCTCTTCGTATCTTTGCAATGAGAATCCGAGTACGCTGAAAAATTTCAGATCCAAATCACTTCAACTAATCAGGACATCCAAGGTGGTTCATATTTTTATCCAGGTAGTAAAAGTTAGAGCATAGAGTTGTCTAGCTCACCAAAACTGAACCATGCAGTCAATATATACTAAAAGATTTTTATAAAATGGACTGTATGCCACCTTATAGCCAATTCAAAGTTTACATTGCTCCGTTACCTGACAACTCACTCTTAAGAGAACACAGTGTCGAAAGGCCGATTTTCCCCAAAGTGTCCAAAAAATGCAACTGTATCAGCTACTTTTAAAAGCCTGGAATGCAGCACCTTGAAACCTTAAATACATAAAGGTCTTTAAAAAGATGTGGTGCTACATGTCTTAGTCAAATTAACCCTGGGGGGAAGTAGTAATGTGAAAGTGGCGATACAAAGACATGAACTTGAATTAACAGAGGCCACTGTAGCAAACTGACAGCACCTTTTAACTGAATAAACCCCCAAACCATGGCATTTGGGTTGTACCCAGAGCTGAGCCTAGAGCACTTGACCTAAACCATTCAGCTGGTTTGAAGCACGGACAGACTTTAAGAAAGTAATACAAAATAAAGACTATGGTGTAAGGCAAATATACTGAAATATGAGAAGAAATGAAAGCCAAAAACTTAACCTAAGTTAAAAGAAGAAAAAAGGCATAGACAGAATTACGTTTAAGATGAGGAAGAGCAAAGTAGTAGTACCAGTCTCCTCAACTTTTCCTTTATTCCTCTTAACATAAAAAATTAAAATAGAAACAGACAACCACTGCAGCAGATTTAGTGACTGACCCTTCCCAAATCTTTAACAAATAGTTTCTGCAAAACTGCTAACAAACCTAACCCAGTACACTTCACACCCCTCAATATTACTGGTATTTAGTCAAATCTATCTTTACTGACGAGAAAAGTACTAGTTGATAGCAATTTACAGCTTTGTAAAATAAAGAGTGGCCAGGCAGTGCAGTTACAAGTACTATGTTTTTAAACTTCCAAGATTTAAAAGGACACAAGTCTTAACATTACCTTTGTCATTGGGACTCCTGTAAATTGAGGAGTACAAGCAGTAAGTTACTTAATTTCTACAAAATACTCAAACCCTTGACATCACAGTACTTACTGTAAAACAAAGGCTTAATATTAGCTGCATGCCAAGCCAATGGAAGACTGTCAAAGAAAATGTGTTTCCATTGCCATTTCTTTCTCTTGAATAGCAAATTCTTTGGACAAAATATTTTGAAAAATAATCAGAACTTCATTTTACCTTTCACTTCAACAGCAAATACATATTTCTAATCTAACATTCACAAGACATACTGCCCTGTAAGATTGCTGCTTAATATTCTGGCAAAAAGCATGTCTCAAATACATTACTCCCTGTGGAAGACAAGACATGAGAAAGCAACCCCATTAAAAACTGCAGGTTAATGCCTCAATGCAAAAAGGCCAGTGCAAGAGAAAAATCCCAACACACTCCCTATTCTGCTTTAGGCACACAAGATCTCTTCGGTTTCAGGTTAATAAGAAAGGGCCATCAAAATTTAAAATAAAAACTATTAGCAAAACCACTCCAAGATAGCAAACACTATGGTAGATGTGGTGTATCTGCCAATGCACCCTAGGCAAAGTGTGCACCACTGTTTTTGTTTTTTTTCCATCACCTTCCTAATCCAGCTTTCTATGGACATCACACAAATCCACCAACACGTAGGATGTGTGCAAATCTCTCCACGTGAAGAATCTGAATAATTCTTAGACCCCCATGTAAGAAACAGCTATTCCTCACTTCTTTTTCTATCTCGTTCCGTCTTCCTCATAAAGTGAAACCCTTCTTCGGTGCTGAAAACTCATTTAAAAACGTTTTTAAAAGAGATGGTAAAAACCAGGCTGTGACGTAGTTTGCTCTCGAGTCTACTTACACTTTATATTATAATATCGTAGATAGACCCACATGCAGAATTATCCAACATGCGGCAGAAATTTTTAAAAAATTAATACATAATAGATGAACAGCCCTGTGTCCCGCTCCGGCCAGCCCTGCCTATATTAGGGAAGGGGAAGGGCCGGGCTCACCCCGCCGGACCGCGACCCCCAGCCGGGCTGGACCCACCGGCCCCGCGGCCGCGCCCCCCCTCCCTCAGCGCTGCCCCCGCTCTGCGCACTGCGGGCGCGGCCCCCCCTCCTCCCTCAGCGCACTACGACCCCCGCCCGCGGGAGCGCCTTCCCCAGCGGCGTCCCGGGCTCCTCACCGCGGCGGAGCGCTCCTTCCCGGGCTCGTACCCGGACTCCTTCTCAGGACACCGCGCCCGGCGGGCGGCGGCTCCTCACACACGAGGGGCGCCGAACCCAGCGCTGAGCGCCGCCCGGGTTCCTCCTGCTGCTGCCGCGGCGGGGAGAGAGGCCCCACCCCCCGGACAGCCGCCACCAATGGTTGCGCGGAACGCTAATGATGGACGACAGCTTGGGCCAATAAGCGTTGCGCCGCCCTCCCCCCCGGTGCTGCCGCGGAGTGGTGCCGCTCGGCGCTTACGCGAGGACGAGCCCGCCCGGAAGGCGGCGGCCAATTGGAGGGCGCGGCCGCATTGACAGACAGCCGCGAGCACCAGTGAGAGCGGCGCCCCGGCACCGCAAGGCCCGCCCGCTGCGCGCAGCCCATGGCCGCGGGCACACGGAATGAGCCCGCGGCACTGGCAGTGCGGGGTTCTAGCGGCCTCCGTCCTCTATCCTGGCCGCTCTCCCTTCATCCGCGCCTGAGTTGCTCTCTTGCTCCCGAGCGTGTGGTGTATCCCGAGCAGCAGTGCCCCGGCTCCACTGGGTTCCCGCGCCAGCGCTCCCGGAGCCTCACGGCGCCCGCATCCTGGCGGGGCAGGCTGGGAGCTGTAGTCGGGGCTTGCCCGCGCAACCTCTCGGCCTCCCGGCCCCTTGCCCCGGCTTTCACCGCTCTTCCTAAGCCGGAGAGCCGGCGGCACTGCCCCTTCCAGCCCGGCCCTTAGCGCCATCCTCGGCTCCCTCCGTTCCCAGCCTGCTTCCCCCTTCCCGCCCCTTCTCAGTCCGCTCGCTCCAGCGGAGTAGGGGCCGATACGAGGCACGGCCGGGCGGGAAGATGATTTTTAACTCGCTCCTGGGGAAGCGGGGCGGGGGGTAGAAGGGCGGCGAGGACAGAAAAAATAAGGAAAAAGCGGTCCCCGGGCCCGAAAGCGCTTCCCTTCCGTGACCCCTGCTCATGCGTCACTTCCCGGCGGCCGTTTGAGCGCGGAGCCCGCGGCCGTGAGGGGGTCCCCGGGGTGGGACGCGCTCGGGGTCGGTCGCCAGCCGGGAACGAGCTGCCAGGTGCCTCCTGTTCGTCCCCAGGCCGTGTTTGTGACAAGTTTCACTTCTTGCTGTTGCTGCTGCTGGCTCATCGCATCGTGCGCTCAGGTACTTCTGCGATTGCAGCTGCAGGGACTTGCGTAAGTAGAATAAAAAACTTGCCCCCAGGCAGGTATTGAGGCGTGCGCTTCCCTCCAGCGCGGTCCAGCGGCCTGTGGAAAAACTGTTCTGTGCTGAAGAACTGTGTGATGTCCTTTGCTCCGTCTGATTGCTTTCTCTTGTAGTATTCTTTAAAACGCTGTGTTCTGATGGGTAGATTTTCAATTCTTTTTTATCCCACTGGTGGCTCCTCAGTACAAGAAAGGCAAGGAGTTACTGGAGAGGGTCCAGCAGAGGCCACAAAGGTGATAAGGAGTCTGGAGCATCTCTTATGAGGAGAAACTGCAGGAGCTGGGCCTGTTTAGTCTGGAGAAGAGAAGACTGAGAGGGGATCTCATTAATGCACATTAGTATTTCCAAGGCGGCTGCCAAGAGGATGGTGCCAGACTGTTTTCAGTAGTGCCCAGTGACAGGATGAGGAGTAATGGCCATAAAATAAAACACAAGTTCCACCTCAGCATGAGGGAGAACTTCTTTACAAAGATGTCAGAGTACTGGAATAGCTGCCCAGAAAGGTCGTGGATTCTCCCTGTCTGGAGACATTCCGAAGCCACCTGGATGCATTTCTGTATCACCTGCTCCAGGTGAGCCTGCCTGGGTAGGGGAGTTGGATGGGATGATCTCCAGAGGTCCCTTCTAATGCCAAAACTTCTGTGATTCTGTGAAATAGTTGATTAATCAATCAACCAAGATGTTCTTAGAGCTTTGAATTCCCTATTAAGTTTTATTGAACACACAGTCATGGAGCAGTTAAGGCCATCAAGAGGAAATTTATGAAGCAAAACTCTTAGTGGAAAGACTCATTTGTCTTAGGCATCTGCTGCTGTGCTGCATTAAAAGGCTATATTTAGTGGCCGTTAAAAATAAGCAGTGGGTTTATATTATGTAATCAGCTTGTGTTGACAAACAGCTATTGGAAAACTTAAAGTAGTCCTTGAACTTATCATCAGTCTTGCACCCAACTTTCCAATAAAGAAACAGCCCCAGGGGTAAGATCCTCAACAAGCTGGGTCTCAGTTGCTGCCTCTGGAAGGATAAGGGCCTATAGTGAAATGCAGTATAGCGGGAGCAGAGATTAGAAAGAAATTCGAGGTTGGGTTTTTTCAAATTGTAATTTGTTTTACTATTATTTGCACTGCCCTTATCCCTCAGTAGCTACTTACTTTTCTAGATCATTTATGATTGATTGAACATGATAGAAGTTGGAGCAGATTACTTGGAAATACTGCTGATGTTGTTGCCCTCATGTTTGAACTGTCTGATTGCTTGAACTAAAAAAAAAAGTTTCAGTGCAATTTTTTTGTGTGGCAGCTCAATTTTCTTGAAAGTTTGAGAGACTTTCTCAAAAGTTTTCCTGGAAATTAGGAAATTATAGTTACTGTACAAATATGTTATGAAATTCATTCTGTTTCAATTCAGTTTTGAAAAATAGTGGGAATTGCACTGCATCAAGTAGTTAATATGTACATTGTTCTAGAGCCCTTTCAAAAAAACTTCATCAGACTGGAAAAATGGGAATCACCTTTACAAAGCACATGGTGACTCCCACCAAATAAATGCATTTATCCTGGTGTTCACAGGTTCTGCACTTCATAATTTTTTACTGATTTTTTTTTATGCCTTATGAATGAATCATGAAGTAGGTCCATGAATCTTCCTCATCCCTGCTTTTAAAAGCTGGGATCATTTACCACTACCTAGTCCTGAGATACTTAAGCAATAGTGACTGGGTTTAGTAACTCAGTTGTTTTATCCTTCATCTCCTTTAAAACACTTGAGTAAATACTCCAGAATTTGGGGTTTTTAACTCATGGAACTTGTGCAGCTGAATGAAGTCTCTCAATGAAAAGCTAGGTCTCCACACAAAACCTTTCAGGTCTATTTTGTCTGAAAAAAATGAACATCCAGAACTTGTGATGTGGAGATGTGGGAAGGTCGATGTGATCTGTATTACAGCTCATTAGGGACACAGAAAAAAAAATGAAAACTTGTAGTTAGAGAATACAGGCACTAGTCTTACTCTCTCTCCTTACATCTTCTAAATCTGCAGTGAGTGGAACAACAGATACAAACTGGTCTTCTGCTAAATCTGCAGTGAGTGGAACAACAGATACAAACTGGTCTTCTGCTAAATCTGCAGTGAGTGGAACAACAGATACAAACTGGTCTTCTGCTAAATCTGCAGTGAGTGGAACAACAGATACAAACTGGTCTTCTGCTAAATCTGCAGTGAGTGGAACAACAGATACAAACTGGTCTTCTGCTACACTGACTAAATTCTTTTTTAAAACAGACTATTTTTATTTCTTGACATTACTACAGTGTGTATATAAATGCTCTGTCTCAAAACATGAATGACCACCACTGCCACAGTCACTGTATATGTTGTTTTAATAGTTATTGTTCACCACGTGTGGAGTTCTTTAATTATTCACCTAGTCTATAATTATTTACCATTCATTTATATAATTATTCACCTAGAGAAAGAAACTAAACAAAAACTTGTACGTATCTAGTAGTTAGTGTTTTCTGTTTTGCTGCTAAGATCTCAAAAGTCAGTTCTAACCTTGATAATGACTGATGCAGAAATATTTTTCATGGTAGTATTGCTATGTACTGGTGATTCGTGCGCCTCCTCTAATTCAGATTTATGCTCCTGAAACTGCATGGTTCCTATTCAGTGTTTCATTGAAAGGATCTTGTCATGATCTCGTTCAACAGAAAGTTAATTATGTTAACATTTCATTCTCATATTGTCACTCACAACAAGCTATGTAGAGAGCTGATCAGGAGTACATCATTATCTCTGCATTTATAGAAAGGAAAATTATCACAGAAAATGAGTCACGAATTTTCTTTAGAGGTGAATCTCAGAACTGAGTGTTGAACAGGTTTGTTGGGCCCACCAATCCTGCAGTGTTCTTGTTGAAGCTCAGCTCTACAGAAATGTTTAGTGTTTGTTTGTTTGTTTGCCAGCAGTCTTGAAGTACCTTAATCAACTTTTAAAATTAAAAAAAAAATACTCAGTGGAAAATATTGTGATGGAACTGGAGTGGTTATGATTGTTTTCCCAACAGATAGAGTTGAAACATTTTGTTTGCTCAGCTGAGAGCTGAAGCAGGTATTTACTGGAGCCTTATGAATCTTTTGCTGTGAAATGCTTCTCTTGGGCACACAGGGGCTTTCCATCTTCTGTTAAGCAAAGCTCTGTGGTGGACATGCATGAAAGAGCCTGGTACTCATCACAGTACTTGTATCTGCTGCTGAATGTTCCAGAGGCCCAAGGTACAGGAATACTGTTTCTGTGAAGATATATCAAAGATTCCACTTATGAAAATGGGGGACAAAATTGCCATGGTCAATACAATGCTTATGTCCCAAGTTACATGTGTTGATCAGTATTTTAAATTCACTATTCTTCCCTCATTGCCCAGCAGAATGGTATGTCAGAATGGTTGTGGTTAAACACCCCCTCTTTGTAGAAGTGGTAATAGAGGCCCAAGAAGGAATGCCTGGAAGTTCCAGTGTTACCCTGTTCAATTCTTCCATGATGAGAATGTCATGGAACTTGCCTGGAGGCTCATCCACAGGATTTTCTTTACATTCCCCTGAATGCCTGATGTGTATCCTGATAGACGTGCCTGTAATTCATCCTGTAACCAAGAAAAGCAGTTATTCATTTTCTGTCTGCCTGAATGTCATTAGCCTGACTGCCAATGCCATTGACAGATCCGCCAAAATCCTCATTTTTCTGGAATTCTACAACAGTTTAGTGGATTCCCAGAACATTCAGGTCCTGTTCCCAGAACATTCAGGTCCTGTTCCCAGAACATTCAGGTCCTGTTCCCTGTCCTTTTCCCTCTCCTATCACTATCAAAAAATCTGCACCCAATTCAGAATTTTGCTGTCAAACCTGGTGGTACTACTAAGAGTCCAGGAAGCCTATTTTGGCTGACATTCTTTGTTCCTGTGGTAATCCTGCTCCTTACACAGGCTGTGAATCCAAAATAATTAGGTGATGTTTTGATGTAAAGGTTTTAGTCTTTCTTTATGTTCAGTTAGTGCACTGCAACTGAGCTTTATAAACTTTTGTTTGCTTGTTTAAACTGTATTGAAGTTAAAAGAGAACAAAAGTGAGTATTTCTGCTCTGACCCTGTCCCTTGAACAAAAATGAATGAGGAATCCCCATTTTTAATCTTAAGCACACTATGAAAATTTGTATTGATTAGTTCTTTGGTTTAAATTTAATTTCCCTGAGAAAAAAACAATTTCCTTACAGGTTTTTCTTTTATTTTTTCTTCTTTTTTTTTTTTACTTCCCCCAAAGTGGGCTTATTTACCCCTTTTTTTCCGACTTAATTTTTAGAATTAAAAATTTTAAAGGACTGTTAGTTCCATCATCAGAAGGTTAAATAACCTATCTTTTTCCTAGAACTCTCCTGAAAAATATTTACTAAAAGAATTATATTTCGATGTCCATGAGTAAGCTTGATTTGAATGGCAAATAACTTTCATTCATGAATAGGGTATTTGCTTAAATAATTATTTTATAGTGTAGAGGAAGAGACAAATGCTGACCTCATCATCCTGGAATAGTTAGAATATTTTATTGAGACTGAGGTGAGGGACTCTTTCTCCATCATCTGCACAATTTTATACTTTCCAGAGAGAATTCTCAAAACTCAAGAGAAGTTGTGTAGATATTGATTATTTCAAGATGAAGTGATCAGTATTGTTCTGTGAAGCTTTATTCTGTATTCTCGTAAGTAAGACGACATCTTTCTCTTTTGTTTCCCTCAGGTTCAGCATGGCCAATGCTCTTCAGGAAACACCTTCACTTGAAGCTTCTCAGTTAGAGGATGTTAATGCTAAGCTGTCCTTCCTACCTGAAGGACTGAGAAAGAAGCTGCTTCCTTTTCAGGAAAAAGGCATCATATTTGCGCTTCAGAGAAGTGGCAGGTAAAATTATTGTATTCAACTTACTGTATCACATGCCAAAAATAATTACTTTAGGTAAAGATCAATTAATTTTTACAGAGGTTATTCTATAGCAGCAGTCTTAGGTGAGTTATGTTACAGAAATCTTTTATAAGCTGTAAGGTAACATGGTTTAAAATGAGTTATGGGGTTTTTTTCTGCAGAGGGTGAAGAAATGTTTATTAATGCATTATGCAAAAGAGAATTGTAGTATCAAAGTTCTTGTGTGAAAGGAGGTTGATATCAGTAGGACCATCATTTTTGTTATGTTAATAAAGAATTCTTAAAATAAGTTAATTCACATTTGATTCTTTAGTTCTTAATGGCGTGGTAGAGCTGTTAAAGGAATGACTAACAGATCCTGATGCATCTGTGTGGTTTTCTATTTTAAACTTGGTACAATTCTGGTGTGTAATCAGGGTGTTCTGGAGCTCACTGAGCTGCAGCAGCAGAGCAGAAGCAGCCTTGCAGAGTGCTCAGTTAGCCAGTGCAGCAGCTGATGGAGTAGACATTCAACAATTAAGTACCTGGTAAATCAAAATCACAGTTTATACCGCAGAGCCCGGAAATATTTTGCTGAGTAAGAGCCTGTTACTGAGTTACAGGGTCAAAAAGGAGGGGGGAAATGCTATTTCCACATTTATAAATTTTAGGAAATGTGGGCAATTGCAGCCTAAAGCTGTGAAACTACTGTATGCTGTTCTTTTGGAAAGGAATGATGTTGGGGAGGTCTGGCACAAATGGAATTACTGTAGCCTGTGTGGAAAAGATGGATGAAATTAGTTCCTGATTATTTCAGCATCTTGCTGAGAAGGAGAGGCTTGAGGCTTAAGGGGATTGCTTGCCAATGTTTGTGATTATTTTCAGGGGAAAAGAAATGTGCGTCTTTTCCTCCAAAGGTGAAAAATTGGAAAGGAAATATTTATCATCAGTTCTTGCAATTATATGGAACTTTCAATCAATTAAAATTTCCTGTGAGTTTTTTCGTTTTGATTCTATTCCTTTGGCCAAAACCCTTTAGCACTGCTGTCTCAGGGAATGAACAAACCATCTGTTTTATACTGCCAGTTTCAGTGGCAGAAGAGAAAGATGACTCCAGCCATTCACATGAGAGCCTGAGATTTGATATGCTTTATGCTGAATTGGCATTAACTTCTCTGTGACCACCAGCCATATCAGGCACTTTCTTGCTGCACAGACTGAGAATGAATGGATATGATTTTAATGGATAGCTAAGGTTTTGGTAGAATAGACAGCAAAGCCTATGTTAGAGTTGAATTTAATAAATCCAAAGCCCTTGGCTGCCATTGAATATGCAGTTGAGGTGTATATTTATATATACAAACAGTGAAATAACAGAAGCCATTAAAATTAAAGAAACTGTACATTTAATTAGTGTAGGCTAATGGATGTATTTGAAAGTGGGATAATCTTTTACAGGCTGTTATATAATATAGAGGTTCCTTGGGAAGCAGCTTAGCTACAGGACTGGATAAATTTTTATCAGATGTTTCTTTCTTCTTTTTGCTGAGGTAGTAACAATTGCCTGCAATAAGTATTCAAAAAGGTTTGGCATACCTAGTCTAATGACTCTCTCAAGGAGGGAATTTTATTTTTTTTCATTAAGGTTATGGGTTTATGTTGGGTTTTTTCTTTAAGTCTTTCACTAACAAGAGTTTTGCATAACCCAGCACTGACGGTTTTCATGTGGCATGGATATGGAAAAATGTTCATCATGATTGCAAGAAATCTCATTCCTTGGCACAGCAAATTCTATGTGTAAGCTGGGTCAAACTGAGGAATTGTGTGCACACTCTCAGCCAGCTTCTATCTGAAGTAAAAAGGGTTAAGTCAAACTTTCCCAAGGAGTATTTTTTAAATCTGTCCCTTGCTCGTGTGGATCTATTTCTCTTCCTGTCCCAAAACAGGGAACAAGAGCCTCTGGTGCTTGTAGCTGAATTTTCTTATTAGTTTGTCAACCCTTGCCTCACACAAGTCTCTCCCTTTTGTGTACTCCATAATGATTTAAACCTTCTTTCAGTATTCCTAGTGGTACATTTTCTGTAGAAGTGTCTTTTCTAGTTTTAAAAATATATAAGCATAGGACTTGAAGTGAGCAATATAAGCATCTCTGCTCATCTTTTTTCTTCCCCCAGGCTATGCACTCCCTTCACAGTCATCACTTAATCCATGCTTTGCTGGAGTGATAGGAAACTGGTGTAGAGCAAGTGTTGGCTGAAGAGATTCAATTAATATCATCTTAGATTAGACAAGCACCCAGCATGAAAAGGAACTTATTATTAGAACAAACTCTTATTTTTTGCATGGAAGGGGCTGGGAGTGAGCTGTTAATTCCCTTGTCTCTTCCCAAAGCATAAAATAAATATGCTGTTGTGGTTTGTACTTTCGGTTCATTGGTAAATGAATCAAAGGCTTTTCCAGTAGATGCTCCAAAGGCATTACCTCATTTAATGGAGACTGCCTAACACTTTACTAGGAAATGACAATTCTAGAGCCAGCAAGACAGTGTGTGGTTCAACATAAGATACCTTTTGTCTCACAAACATGCCTTAGAGGTAAATAACTGACTGGCTGCTTATTCCTTACTAGAGATTATTCTTCAGAAATGCACTTTGGAATGGCTGCCTAGGGATGGATACAATATATAGTCTTTATTTGTAGCCTCAAACATTAATGTGCACAAAAGGTGGGTGCACACAACTTATGTCCATGAAGACTATTTTATTTTTATGATTTTCTTCCAGTGAAGGTGTAAGCTACTTTTAAAACCAGCAATAATATGTATTTATTTATTTGTGTGTGCTTTAAACTGCCTCTTAAATAAAAACTAACCGACTTGTCCCTTCCAGGAATGTGAACTGTTAGCAACACGCTTAGGAAATACTGAGGGTTGTTGGGGTCAGATGTACGTGTGCTGTTGGGAGGTGGAAATGAGCAATTCTGTTTGCTCTCTGCTGCTTATTAGTCATGGTTTGGGCAGATGTGGACAAATCTCCATTTCCTCAGAACTCAGGGTAGAACTGAGGGGTCACCAGCTGTTAGTGAAGAGGTGGCAGTGTTGTAGCACAATATTCTGGAAGAAGTGGTAGCAGTTTGGATAAAATATCCAAGATTCAGTGATATATGGGCAAATTACTCAATAGTACTAATAAGGATTGTATTCAGTCTCATTTGAGCTCACGTCTCTTTGAATATTACTGATTTTTACTGCTTCTGTTCCTTAATGTCATACTTGGAAAGTCACAATTCTTTTTACCATGTGTTCTTGTTTTATATCCTCTCTTGATGAAAGTGTGTGATGTTTGTCTAGTAATGCAAACAATTTGTTCACCTGAATACTCTGTAAAAGAGGCATGCTGTTGTTTGAAATTTAGCTCTTGTACCACTGGATATCACTAAATGCTTTATCAAGTTTTGTAATAAAAACTGTCAGTATGTGATTTGCAAGCATCATTATTTAGCACTGCTTGTCTTGTAGATGGTATCTGTAAAAGATGCCTTCGGACACAGATATATTTCTTTCTAGGTGTGTTGGCAGAACAATTTGTTTAAGCTGGATGCAAAAGAGGGCTTGGAGATATTTACTACTCATAAAACAAGCTTTTCCATTATAATATTATACACATTATAATTGTGTGTTCAAACTATTGTAACTTGGGGTGATCTTGTTTCCTGTATAAGCTTGAGAGGTAATACATTAACTTATATATTCAGGAGCATGTGATTTTTAATTTCCCATACATGCTGGCTTAATGTTGTTAGACACGGTAAAAAAAGTAAATGACCATGGATGGCAATATCAGGATATGCAGAGTTCATATCTGCCATTAAGAGCTATCACTTTTAATGAAAAGGCAATTGTTTTGTTAGGCAGTCCCTATCTAGAGTAAGAAAAAGTTGTATAATGTTTAATATTTTTTTGGATAGTAGTCTACAGAGAACCATTATGGCAGTGAAATTATTAGAGAATGGAATGTAAATGTCCTCTGTTATAGTATTGAGTCAGTTGCCTACACTTCAAAATAGTACTTTTTCCCATTGACTATGTCTCTGATTTCTAGCAAGTTACACAGGAGGAACACAGAGTTAATTCTTTTTTAATTAAAACAGACTTTTACCTCAAAGATTATCAGTCTTTGTAGAAATTATTCCCCTCTCCCATCCCCAAAGTAGACCAAAAAACCAAAGATTCAAATCATAATTTCATCAAAGTTTATAAACACAGTTGAAAGATTCTTCTCTGGAAAGGCATAGTATATACAATCTGCTGAGGTTTTAGTAGTTGGGCCACAGAAATGTGCAGGAAGCCAAAAGAAATGTTTAGAATTCCCATGCACAGCCCTTTGTAGGATGAGGAATTTCTGATAGAAGTCCTATTTAAATTCTTACGCAAATTTCTACACAAATTTCTTTAACTTTCTGGGATGTATTATCCATTGAGGAGTATGAAAGGTATAATTTCCATTTGAGTTGGTTGTCCAAGGGAATGATAGTTTTACATTTTGGAAGCTGATAGAATAAGAGAAAATCTGTTCAGTCCATGGACTCCCATGCATATTTTAGTTTGTGCTACAGCAGTAGGCCCTTTTGTCTTACACTTTTCTGTAACTATTTTTCACTTCCACTCTCATTGTTACCATTATTACTGAGGTTGCTTCTGGGTTTTATGTTATCTATTTATCTTTCTTTCTCCTTCTGTACAATGCAATTGGTGCTTTCTGCCTTGTATTGCCTTTCTAAGTTACCAGAGCTTTTGTTTCACTTTTGCTTTTATCTTTACTATTTTTGATCCATGATTACTGATTGATTTGCTCTTTCAGTGTATTTCTATTCTTCAGGTTTTTATCTCTGATAGTAGTTAAGAATAAGAAAATAGATTTGTCTTTCAATCCCATTTTGAAGCCCTAAGCCTAGTTCCATGTCTACATATCTCTTACTGTATATATATAATTTTTCTGTCCTTTGTTTAAAAGGTCATAGGTTTCTGCAAGTTGATGTTGTGATTAAATGCAGGACCAACTGCTTTTTACCATTGTCTAATTTGGTTTTTTTCAGAATCAGCTGCATGGTTTAAAAGAACACTTAAAAAATACTTTGCAAGCTAATGTTGAATTTTCCCCAAGTATCAGTTCTTAGTATTTCTCTTCTGGGAGATAAGGCATAGTTATTTTCAGCTGAGTTTTACTTTACTGTTTTCATTTCTGTTATAAATTCTCACAACACCACAGTCTTAGTTTACTGAATATCTTAGTTTAACCTAAACAAGAAGCACATAATTTCATTTACACAGTGAAAACATTGGCCATTAATTTCTAAAGGAAGAAAAATGTAACAGAAATACTTGACATGAAGAGTTCATATATTATGGAGCTATAGCTGTTTGATAATTATCAGTGTATTATCAGTATTTATACTGATAATTATCCATATTTATGGGGAACATCTGTAAGGAGAATTTTTCTTCAAGTTTTATTCATGTTGGGCCATTTTGTGCTTGATAAGTTGCTGAAAAGTTTAATGAGCATTCTGGCTATTTCCTTGTAAGCACAGAACAGTGACTGCCATTCTTAGATGCTGCAGGTAAGGATGTAGAACTTGTGTAAGCCCCAAACAGAATATCCTGTAATGACTCCAGGTTTTGTAGTATCATTTCTGAGAGTCTGCAGTTAGTTTGAATTCTTGTTATTACACTCATGACCAATTTGATCTTAAGATGGGGAGTTCAGAGTTAAACATGAAGATCATCACAAACAGGCAAGATGAAGTTAATTGTGCTCTCTTTTGGGAATTCTACTTATTCTGTCTGGTTTTGTCACACTGATTTCAATAAAAGCCAGATTACTTAAATTTGCATGTTAGAAAAAGAAATTACCTTCATATTTGTTGTTACTTTTTTTTTTTTTAGGTCATGTCTAGGAATATTTCTTTAACTGTTTCATTTTTATGTTAATCTGTGCTTGGTGGCACACAGCATCAAGTGCCATCAACAAGTGTTTCCATTATTTGTAGAACTTGAGGTCAGAGATCAGACTGGAACAAAAATAATTGTAACTTTTTTTGTGGTTTCTGTCTCTAGTCTCAGTAGTTTGTAGTTAGCCTGAGAGGGCTGTTTGAAACAAGGCATATATCTCTTGCTAGACCAAGAAAGAAATAATCTTTTATTCCAATATATTCGGCAACTCAGATGTCTAAAATTACTATAATTTTGTGATGAATGGGGGTCCTTAAACCTGCATTGTAACAGGTGAGCACAGAAATAATCTCTGGGGAAAAAGAATGGGATGGCTATTTAGTGAATATGGACAGCATCAAACAGTTAATACATTTCAGCTCTGGGAGTTGGAGAAAGGTTTCATTTTTTTAAAGACGTTGGTTTGTAGTGATTCAGAGTACATTTCACATTTGAGAAGTGCCAAGGAAGAGAGGGATGAATAAATGAAGATGCGAGCTCACAGAATGAGATTCAAATGCAGGAAGTATGAATGAGAGACTGAGCCAAATTCTGCAGAGCTTTCATAGCCAGGGAAGCTTGTTTGGAAGTGATGCTGGAGGAACTGGGAAGCAGTTCAAATAGAACAAAAAATGCATTGTCAGTAAGTGAATGTAGGATATAATTCAGGAGACGACCGATGTGGGGTAAAAAAAAAAAAAAGACTTAGCAGAAAAAATCCAATGGTAGAAATATGAGAATTTACCTGGGTTTAAATGTGGACTTGTAGCAGCAGGAATAGAGAAGAAAATGCAGATTTTAGAAATGCAGGGCACAATTTGTTAGAATGGAAGAGGAGGACTGAAAGAGATAAAGGCTACAAGTGTAGTTTAGTAGGTTGTCAACAGTGATAGAGGGAGGGGAAAGAGGAAATGAGTTGGTGTTGTGTGCAGGGAAAGTTTGCAGCAGTCCATGATGAAAAGTTGGTGTATTTAACCACAAGCACCAGGGAGAGGACAAATGGGAGGGAGCAGTTCTGAGTGTGAGACAAGTGACTTTAACGAGAATGAATAGAAGTAAGATCTTAAACGAGTATGAGTCACATTCTGACTGACTTAATGCAAGTTGGAAGAGACAGGCAGAGGGGAAAACTGCCCCAGATCACCAGGGAATGCAGAGTTTATTGGGAAAGTACTGATAAGTAAATTTCATTGAAAGCCGTTAGACTGCATGCTAAGGAAGATTTCTGCTGCTCACACGTATTTCAGTCATGCTAGTTAACAGCCAGGTTAACGTTTGCAGCCTAGATTATCAGTAGCTGAAATTAGTTGACACTGTTCTGTTCTCTTGCATTGAGTCAGCTGCTGAACCCATTTGTGTCTGAAGCCAGTGACTGAATAGGTAAACAGTTTTCACTATCACTATTGAGTGTCTTCTTGGCTGGAGGTTTTTCCACTTAACAGTTCCATTAATGGATTCTAAAAACATATTGACGTGTCTGAGCTTAACCTT
Organism: Corvus moneduloides; assembly: GCF_009650955.1. Taxonomy (NCBI): domain Eukaryota; kingdom Metazoa; phylum Chordata; class Aves; order Passeriformes; family Corvidae; genus Corvus; species Corvus moneduloides. The sequence continues at coordinate 33,163,129 of NC_045482.1, read as the reverse complement.
CAACTTGACCGCTTTGTTATGTGTTATTCCACACAACTTTGCCAAAGCTAGAATACCAGAACATGTGGTCTGAGAGCTTTCAAATATTAATAAAACATTTTAGGTGGGTTTTTCAGTCACATGTCGAAGAGTGTTAGAGAAAAGCCTAAGACACCACAACCATTCTCCTCTAGGCTCCTTTTCAGAATCATTAACAATGCAGATGTGGCAATTTGGTGCATCTTACGTTAAATCAAAGGCTGGGGTTTTATTACTTTGGGATTTTTTAAATACCTAGTATAGTTCAGGAGCAAGGGTAAGATCTATCTTACATCTTCTGGGGCACTATTTTTGGTGAAACACCCTTGATTATTTCTGCAAGGGAGTCAGCTCTCTTTGTTCTAGTTTTAGGACTGCGTGCTGTGATTACTGACACACAAATGTAATGGTTGCTTGCGCAGTTTTATATAAAAATGTTCTAAGTTCAGATTCCTTAAATAACCCTTGGTTAAGTTGTTAGTGCTGAAGTGTTGGCTTGTGAGTAGGAGGTAAATTATATGTTGTAGTGTTATATAAAACTGACTCACATGAGTAGGTGAGAATCCCAAGAATATCAGGACACCCACACCAGTGAAAGAAAGACTCGAGCTTCCTCTGTACAACATGTTCCAAAGCCTGCATTAACAAGAAACAGCTTTAATTTGCTTGAGTAGTAACAAAAATTTTCAGTGTTTTAAAAAATGAAGTGCTACTGCTTTGACTGTTTGCCTTGGAAAACGCATTTGAAAGGGAAGGAGTTTGTTCTGAAAAGCTACCTGTAGTTCTAAGTGGTTTTTCCTGGATAAATAGCTGCTGAAAATCAATCAAGAAGTTAAATTATCCCTACAAGCAAGCAACAGATGTATTGGATTGCTGTACCCCTTTAGTTTTTAATCTGCCATGTAAGGAAGCACAGCTCTCTAGAGAGGATATTATTGCAAATATTTCTATCGTTACAAGAAACCTCTAACACCAGCTGTTTGACTTGGTAGGATCCTTGGTTGTACAGACCTTAATCCCAGTGTGTTGTTAATCAATATTCCTCCAAGAGTAAAGTTCAAAATGAGATTCTTTTTCTTCACAAAAATACCTTGCTGCAGTAGCCATAATTAATATAAGAAACTTCAGCTGTATTGTTTGCATGGTTAATAGTGCTGACATTTCGAAAAGGGTGACCTGAATGTAACCCAGACATACAGAAATAGAAATGATTTTCATTTAAATGTTTGGTCTTCCCTGAAACTCAGTTTATAAAACTGCGTTAGCATTAACCTCCTTCTGATACAGACTATTTTTTTGTGGCTCTATGACATATTCCTCATGAGTTTAGCCTCAGTTTCCTTCTGTTTCTCCAATGAACTCATCTGCATGAAATTTTAAAAGATCTGCTTGTCCTTCTGCTTTGCAAAGTTGGTTCCAATCTTCTTGACATCAACACAGCCAGGAACTCTTTCTGTGTTTTTTGAAGTTTGATAAATTATTCTTTCTGTCCTTTTAGAGGCAGAGCTTTGCTGATAGAGCTTTCAGAGGGCTCTTTCAGGAGTTTTGGGTTTCTTTCTTAGTTCTTTCACCTGTTTTTTTGCTTACTTCAGGTTTCTCTCCGAGGTTTGCTGTAGTAAGAATGTGTAAATGCACCTTTGCTTGGTGCTTGATACCTTTACAACGTATCAAGCACTTAGCCTATTCCGATAGTGCTGGAAGTCTGTTTCTGGGGTTCTGACTCATCCAACTTTGGGTGGTCCCTTCAACTACGGGATCCTCTACATCCAGAAGAAAGCTAGGGTTTGTGTACAACCTCAGGTGCTTGTGTTTGTTCTCTTTAGTGACCAGCAGTAGGGTTTTGGACCTGTGTGCACCTGAGGTGCACCAGCACAGCAGACCTTGCTCTCTGCAGGCGTGTTCGCTCACCAGGGTACATCCTCACTCAAAGCTCTTTGTGTTTGCTTGAAAAAAGAAAAATGTAGTTTTATTTTCAAGCTAATACACCTCAAAATGCTGGGGCTGTTTTAATCTAGTGGGGGCCCAAACTATGGTTCCCTTCTATTTATGAAAGATCCTACTGTGTCCAAAGGCCATTGCTAACCCTACACCGTAAAAGGGTTATGAATAGTAGGAAGGTTGTAGCAGCATGTGCAGTGCATCCCAATGAGGTTCTACTGCTTTCTGCTAGGAAAAAATAGGAGATTTCCTTGATGAATGGACAGAGATTCAAACACAAGCCACAGGATTCGCTCTGAAGAAGGGAAACATTTAAAGATTAGCTGGGAAAGAATCTAAAAGAATTTGCCATTGACTGGTGCTTTTTTGCACAGTTGGACTTTGCTGCTGAGAGTAAGTGCAACTGAGACATCTCAAATGATTTTTTTTTCCGTGCTTTTCTGAAACTTTTGACCATGTGGGCTGAGCTTATAACAGGATATGAATCTGCGTATCATAGCTCTGATTTATATTCTTGGATAGAACTATTATTAAGGTGTCATATGAACAGATGGGATATGAATGATGAAGCTCAGATTGGGTAACTACCAGTTGAGAGGAAATGACTAATTGAACTTCAGAGAACAAGAAGTCTGTCTTCTTGCAGTCAAAATATGTGAAACAAAAATACATATTTGTCCCTTCAATGTAGCTGAAGATCTGTTTCTTCTGCTTTGACAGCATGGAACCTTTATGTCCATGTTGGCAGCTTGTCTGACTGCAATAATATAGAGCATACTGAAGTTTGTTTTAAATAGAGGCAGCATATTTTTAAGATTATGTAAAGTATTGCTTTTTAGCAGCTTAGTGCAACTAACTATTAGGTATCTTGTTAAGTTCTGTGTGATGTGGGCTATAAAGATGGGGAAGTTCTTTAAAGTTCTAATTGTTGTGATTATGAACTGGAAAGATTTCATGATTTTCCTCTCAGTAATATAAGCTGGTTTTCATTGCCCTAGAATCCAATGAAAAAAATTTGGACTTCTTATCTTTTGTAACTACATTAAGCAGACATCTTTAGGATTCTTATTTTAAAACTCTGAAAGCTACACAGAAGAATGCTTTAAAATGCATTATTTTTATATATATATATATATATATAAAATAAATGGAATATCCTCCATTTCCACTTATATTAGTTTTATTTCACTTCTACCTGTATCATAAACTCAATCTTGTGTGCCATGTCAAAATTTTGTCACGTGTGAGTGTCAATAATGTTAATTAATTGGCATAAATTAGCAATTTAAAAACTGTAGCTTTTCAGGAATTTGAGTCTGAGCAGTGTGGATCCAAGCAGTGATTCATGTCACTAACTGTATAATCACAGAGGACTTTACACATTCTGATAACTCTTAACTGGAGCTTTAAAACCAATTTAGTGCACTCGATTGATCTCAATCTGTGATGTGTCTGGTCGAATTTTAAATGCTGGAAAATGGATGGATTGCAAGTACAGGAAGAAGATCCCAACTACTTACAACAAAGCAATTTCATCATTGGGCAGGAGAAGAGAGCGAATACTTACTAGCAAAATATCACTAGACATAACCAGCTTTAAGCATAGGGGTGTTTCTGTGTCTCTGTTTCTATTGGTACTGCAGAAATGAGGAAGAAAAACTCTTGATCACTTAATGTAATCTCTGTTTGCAGAGTTATTGTGGGTAAAGTGATGGCAGCTACTTCATACTTCACTTCATTTACCAGCAACAAAATGATGAGTTTCTATAAAAGTCATCAACTTGTTGCTGCTACATAAGAAGTTTAACTTAGGACATATTCAGTGGAAGTTAATAGACATGAAAACAGGAGATACTCTATAACATCAAGAATTTTATGAGTACAGTCTGAAAATGAGTGCAAAAAGAAAAACAGAACAATTTCTTATTTGTCAGCAGATAAAGTCATCAATGTTTAAGTGGCTACAGTTCACTCTAATGAAGAAATTAGCTTTATGGAAGAAGTGTTCCTGTGGTTGACACACTTAAAGTTAGTGGGTTTTTATTTGCTATTCAGCTTCTAATTGTCAGAGCCATTTGTAAATCACTCTGGATTTCTTCATTTTTGCTTGTTATTGTGAAAGGAAGAAGGAGCATCCAATCAGTTTGCCTATGTCAAAGAACAGTGCAATAGGATCTTACCTATTCTCACTTTGTTTTCTGTGTGTCTGAACTGGCATAATTAACATGTCACTATTTATGCAATGCTACTAAAATTTAAGTTGATATTACTGAGAAATACTGTATTTATCAGCAGATGTTGGCAAGAAACACTTTTATTCCTGTCCTCTTTACCACATTTTCTTGCTACCAGATGCAGCTTGGTTATTGCTATATTTGTACTTCTGCTCTTATTCTTATAATAAATAATCTTTATTGTTGAGGAAGATCTGTGGCTTATTCTTGAGCTGTCTCTGCTCTGTAGCCGTTAGCTGTAGTCTTACTCATTTGCTGCGTTTTTGTAAGGAGTACTACTGCAACAGTAGGTTATTGTGCATTCCAATTGATTTCAGGCCTCAAACTGTTTTTTAAAAACATGATTAATGTACTGAAAGCAGTTGGCCTCAAAGAATCTGCAAAAAAGAAAGACTTGTTTTGTAAACTTCAGTTCAAGCAATTAACAATGAGTATTGAATGGAAAAAAAAAAATCTGTCTTTGAGCAAAAACTGACATTATTTTTAAATTAGAATTGTGTGTTAGTCATCTGCAAATAAATGTCTTTGCCCAGCTGCAAATCACAGACATTAAGGCCCCACAATCATGAGTTGCCACTAAAAATAATTCTCTTCCTGCTTTTTTTTTTGTTTTGTAAATCTGTGAAGACTTGGGGTCTTTGTTTTGTTACATTTTCTTCCTTTGTTTTCATTGCTCCATCCCTAACATCTGGGGGTGGGGCGTAAGTTGCAAAGCAATTACAAATAGATAGTTTGTTGCTTGTAAAAAATGAAGTTGTGTAAGAATTAATTTTTAATTAGTTTTTTACCTCAGTTGAAAGAAACTGCTGAAATTAGTAGACATTGCTATTTATGCTGGCAGGCAGAGTGAGCAAACAGCAGTATACTCTGTTTCTGAAAATATCAAACATTTTATCTTTTTTTGGCCAGCTACACTAACTTCAGAGTTGCCACCACTAAAAAAGCAGTTCTGTATTACTTGGAAAGAATTTTCTGGATCAAAATACAGAATGCTTGTATCTTGGTTTGTTAAATTTTGTTAAAGACACTAAGACCTGGAAGATCTTTCCCATTTTTTCATGGAAGGAACATTATGTTTGAGTTACCTGGTGCAATATGGAATATGGAATCACAAATGGGTAAAATGCCTTTAAGAAATGCATGTAAAAGATGGTATTTAATGTTTACAAAATGTAAATGTGCTGAACAGAATTTACTATTTATGACTGGGGACTTGGAGTTGTCATTGTCTTTACACAGAGTGGCATTGCCAAGTGACTCCAAAATGGGCAAAAAATCAAATTCATTTTCTAATACTTTAGCTGGTACAATTGTTGGGGGAGAGAGAGTATCTGCTTCTATTTAAAAACAAATGTGACAGGTCTGGAAAGCACATTTTTAAAATCAATCTGACATATAGATAATCCTTAATCATGAAGCAGCAAAAACATTGCTGTTTCTGAAAGACAAAAGAAAATTGAAGATGCACTTCTTGCCTTGGAAGTGTCTCTTATGATTACAATTAATCTATCCCTGGACCTAAGCAGAAATTCAGTTTTGCAATTGCAAGTTCTGCAGTAATGCCAGCAAATTCAATACATATTTTTAAAATAATTGTCATACTTATTTTCAGTTCATACCAAATTCACTTTCTGTAGGTGATATCTGGAGGAATGAAGTCACCTTTTTTCCTTTCATTGGTTCAGTAAATCCAGAATTTAAATTTATAGTAAACAATTTGTAAGTATTGGTTTATGTATTATATTTAGTATTAATTTCTGCTTCCCCCCCTCTCCCCCCCCCCCCCCCCCATTTTTGTTTCTTATTTAGGTGTATGATTGCTGATGAGGTAAGTGATGTTCCTGTTCCTCTAACACCATTTTTTTGTGTTGTTAATGCACTTTGTGCAGATGTGACTTTTTTTGTTTGAGAGTTGTGGGCAGAAAGGCTGGTAATGAAGGAATCCTAATTCCTGTGATAGTCAGCAGATATCCTGAAAATGCCTAAGTGAGGAAAAAATTGAAACCTGACAGAAGTTTAGAAGAATCCTTGAGAAAACTTAAAAGGCTAATTTTAATTGTAGGTTAAATCTCTGGTATTATTACATTTTAAAAACACTGACTCTGTTGGGTTTTTTTTAGAGTCCTTTATAATTGCTTAGCTAGCTATTTTTAATGGATTATTAGACATTCCTGGCCCAGGGAGATTTTTAACAGATATGGTTTCCAAAGGTGAATTTTTTAAAGTGCACTAATCAAATAGCAATAGTAAAATTCATTTTTGTAATAACGTTCTTGATGTGTTGTCAGTATAAAACCTTTCTGAAAAAGAGAATTGCTATAGTCTCCCAATTCTAATCTGGGTTTTCTTGACACACTAGGAAGGAGAGGGAGATGGATTATTGGTATTTAAGCATCTCCTCATACTATAAAAATCTCATTACATCTGGAGATAAACTATACTGGCACAGAATGTGAAATATCTGAGAACTGTGGAGAATACAGAAGTATTCAGGGGAAGAGGAAAGGGGAGCTTGGGAAAAATCAAAATATCAGCAGTAGCTATTTTTTTATTAAAACAGTTTGTTTCCCTCCTTGAACTAGACAATGAACTGTGCATAATTATGTTAGCAATAAAAAGTCCTGGAATATACATTTATTCAAAAGAAATAATGTATATTTTATAATGACGAGAGGTGTGGCACTGGAGGAAGTATTGTGCGCTGGTATGTATCCTGTGCTTTTTGACCTATCTCTAAAATAAGAAAATGTTGGTAAAATTAAATATCAGTATTGTGAGCTTGTATGCAAAAAGAAATTATCAACGAAAACTCAAGATCAGAGAATTACTGTATGTATCCCTGGAGTGTGTAACTATGTAAGGATTAAAGTAAGATAATAAGAGTATTTTTTGTGAGGTATTCTACAAATATGTTTCCGTTTTTTCTCAGAGTGGGGACAGACGAAGTTCTTCCCCAGAATTACAGCTTTACTGTCATCCATTTCAATGCTGGAGAAAGATGGGTTTAAATCAAAACCCAAGACTATCATATTTTCTACAGTTTTTCTAGGGTCTCACATTCTTGTGACCTAGCCTGGTGATCAGCTCTGTGGGATCTACATCCAGCCATGGGTGTGCTGATGCCAAGAGTGCTGCTTTTATTCCATATTCATTTCAACTCAGTGCCTGCATTATCACCAGGGACTGCACAGCCTGAGTGAGGGAGACAGCCATGCCAGCAAACGAGAAATGAATGTTATTTTGTTGGTTTTTTTTTTTTCATTTGGATTTGTTTTCAGATTAACTAAGAACTACTGGTGACACAAGGGGAGATTGCAGGAAAATTTTAAGGAAAACTTGGCAATTTTGAATGAAAACTGAGTATCACAGTAGCTTTCCTATTATTTTCTTTCTAGTAATAGTAGAAAAATTCACTGTTTTCTTTTGTACTTGGGAAATCTCTTCATTATATCATTACATTAGTCCATTTAGACACAACCCTGGAGATGTAAATTGTTGTTTTATGTCTCGCTACTGTGAGTAGTTAGACAGCAGCAAATCCACTCAAATATCCACTGGACTCCATGAAAAACCTGCACAGAGTATTTTAAGGCCCATGTCTGCTTTGATGTTTAACAGGAGTTGGGAACTATCTCTTGCCATGTGAACAAGTAGAGAAAATAGCTGCATTCTTTGATAAAATCTTGAAGGTGGGTTGGTATTTTTTAAGCAAAACCCTAAATTCTGAATCTTATAATCATCTGTTGCCATGATTATTCACAGATGGGAGCATTCCCACCTTGACAGTATGAAGCAAGTACTTTCCTGTTACATATAAATCTGTTTGTTGAATCTTCCCCTTGCCTGTACATCTGAATTCTCACTGTCTGGGCTTTCTCATCTGTGTTACAGGCCCAAGAGAAGTGATCAGCTCTGGTGAATCAGAGCATTAGTTTCTTTTTGTTGACCCTCTGGGTCAAATCCAGAGCTCTTCCCACAGGTCCTTGTTCTTCACTTGCCTATGAAATTGAGGACAAAGTTGTTTTTATTGTAAGAAGGCATCTTATCTATTTCTTTCCTTTGCATAGTCTTTAAAAAATGGTTTTGGTAGCTTCACAAGTTAAAGAGTTTGATCTTTTTAGTATACCCTATTAAGACCCTGAACTGAAAATCTTCTGAAATGAATGGAAGTGCTTCTTCTGACTTTGATGAGCTAACCAGATATAACACATGTATTAATCTGTTTAGCTAGAAACATCTTGTTTCATAAAAGATGATCTGTGGTAACAAAGTGATAATTAAATACATACTATACAACTAGCTCTTTGACTGGGTTTCCTTTATTTGGTTCTGTCTTTGCAAATTCTTTTGGGCTTTTCTGAATGGAATATGCTTTCTGAGCAGAGACTTCTGGTTTTGATGTTGTTCTTTTCTCTTTTCTCAGATGGGGCTAGGCAAAACAATTCAAGCAATTGCCATTTCATATTACTATAAAAATGAATGGCCTCTCTTAATTGTGGTGCCTTCCTCTCTGAGATACCCTTGGGTGGATGAGATGGAGAAGTGGATTCCAGAACTCTCTCCAGACGACATTAGCATCATTCAGAACAAAACTGATATTGGGTGAGTAAAGTTTGTTACTCTTCTGCAGTAAGGCTTGCTCACTACTCCTGGCTCAAGCAGAGCCACCCTCTGGGGTATCAGATACACACACCCTCTGGGATATCAGCCACTCCTCCCAGTTTTGTGTTATTGTATTATAGCAGTTACTCATTTTCTTTGAAGTTGAGAGATCTGCTTTTTTGCAAAGTAGCAAATGCCTTTCTGCTGAAAATTAGATTACTTCAGTGTGTCTCAGATAGAACAAGTTATTTCTCAACTCTAATGAATTCATTAGCTTCTGTAAAACATTTTTGGAGAACTTCTGGTGTACATTACAAAATAAGGAAGTAATTACTGTTAGAATTCCATTTAGCACGCTGAGAAAATTTGTAAGTTCGAATAAGTAATCCCTAAATAACTGAAAAGGTCATCATGACCTACACTTTCTATCTTTAGACTTAATAGCATGAATTCATCAGAGAGCCTATGTCTTGGGTGTTATTAGAATAACTCTCCTATTACCCTGAATTGCAAGGGTGTTTTTAGTCTGCTTTGCTGTAAATGACTTGGTTCATTTTATGGTAATGTTTAGATGTTGTTCTAAAACTTGGGTGTGAGGGAGACTGATCTTCATGTTTTCTGGGAGTATCAGAGAGTGACTTGACTGCCAAGACGTGCTGCTTGGAACCTTCCTGGTAACCACAGAAATCCAACTGAAAATGCATTTTGAAAGCTTCATTGAAGGGTAATTCCTACTGATAGTCAAAATTTAAGTTGATCACAGGAATATGGAAACTAAAATTAGCACCTTTTAAGGTATTTATCTAAAAGGCACTCAGAGCTTATAGGCTGGATGCAGGAAGGGGAAATGTGGACTGGGGAAAATTATGGGAAAATTAAATGGCAAATGAAATTCTGTTCTTTTAAGATTTTTTTTAAAGGAGTAGACCTTAACCATTATTATTTACTTTTATTCAAAAAAAAGGAAAGATGAAAACTTGGGTTTCTGCTTATTTAACTCCCAGGAGGCTGCCTAGCTCTGAGGTTGCTGTTGAACTAATTGATATTTTAACATTAAAAAGTGTTTTATGCATTTGTAAGAAAATGCAAAAATACAGCTGCCAAATTAGCATTTCGTTAAATTCTGCTTCCATATGTTAAGCTTTGATTTCTCTCAGTTTAATACTTTGCTTTTCTTCAAAACTTCAAGAATTAAGTTTACTGCTTGAGTGTTGTTTAACTTCTTGATTAAACCAGGTTAAAATATACTTAGACATCAATTTAGGTTCATAATTTCTGGCCAAATTTGAAAATGGAAGTTTCTTGAATAAATTAGTTCCACTAAAAGAAATAAGTTTATTTGTAATTTTTTAAATGTACCCTTCAGAAAGGGTAAGGGAAAATCGTGCTTTCCTGGTTGCTACATTTATCTGTACAGTGACAGCCAGAATCTGCAGTGCCTGCAGTGCCAGTGCTCAAACCACTGCCCTTTCCATATCCAGGAGCATGAATGTGTAGGTGCATTGACCATGTTTCCTGTTAAATCATCAAGGAAGCTTCAGCTTCAGCTTGCTTGGTTTCTTGATCTCTTGCTGCTGAAGAACAAGCAGAAATGATGCCAGCAGAGCAGTGGTGTCTGACAGATGGGCATACCAGCTATGACCCTCATTCTGATGACTTGTGTGTCTAACAGCTGTAAGAGTTTCTGTGCTGCTCAAAGGCTTCTGAAGGGCCACAGTGCTCTCTAGTGATTTTAAAATCAATTAATGCCTTGGACCTGTATACGTCTTTAAATTTGTTATAAATAGTTCATTTTCAATTACATACCAATTTTTCATCTTGTGCCATGTTGACTCCCTGCTTCCAGTGTTTTTGTTTTCTTCATGTTCTGTTTAAGCAAAAAAGCTGGGTAACAGCTCTGACAGGAAGCTGTGAGGTTCAGCCCAGACTGTACTTTCACAGTGCCCAAATACTCAGGGGCAGTCTGGTTAATCCTCTCAGGCTGCTGGTGAGGGGACTCTTCGTACCCAGAGCAGTAGAAAGCTTGCACAGAGACATCATTACTTCAGGTGTTTGGGTGCTGATAAAGACCTTGGCTTGTGTGTAACTTTTTGTGCAGGAAGTGGGTTTGTCCTATGATGTACTCTGTAAGGAGCACATGGTGAAGCAATGCAGCCAGATAATAAAATTCCTTTGAAATGCAATGTGTGTCTTCTGAAAACGATTATGAATTATGTGTTTGATAAGTGTGAGATATTTTAAACACCAAAAGCTGTTGTTGTTAGCCTCACAGCCCACTTGTCAATCAATCCAAAAGGAGACATACATGCCTTCTGAGATTAGTTTTTATAATCTCTCTCTTATATTAATTGTCCTACAATGAAAACTTGCTAAGAAAACTTGTGGATTTTCTTTTTCAGGAGAATATCAACAAGCAGAGTAACCATTCTGGGGTATGGGCTGTTGACATCTGATGCACAGACTTTGGTAGACACTTTGTACAGGCAGAACTTTAAGGTGGTTGTGATTGATGAATCACACTACATGAAATCCAGAAATGCTACCCGCAGCAAGATTTTACTGCCAATTGTGCAGAAAGCTCTCAGAGCTGTTCTCCTTACTGGAACTCCTGCTCTAGGAAGACCTGAAGAGGTATTTGACGTGTTGTGCTTGGTTTTGGTTTTGGTTTTGAGGATGGTATCAGTAATAGATGAAGAGTCTTTTAGTTTTCTTGAATATATTCAATTACATGCATTATGACATCAAAAGGTGCACTAGCTGCATCAGGGAGGACAAGTATAAGAAACTAAACCAATGTCTTTTTGTTTGAGTTGACTTTACAAACTTGTTTCAAGCTTGTGCACAGGTGACTTGAGACAGTGTTTCTTGTAAGAAATTAATCTTGTATGTTACAGACTGATTGCTGGGTGAAATAGAAAATAGAGCTTAAGGAGAGAACTGCTTGTTTCTCCTGTCTAGGGGAGTCTTTGGTAGACAAGGTCTTGTATTAAATCTTCTACTTTATCATCTGATAAAGAAAGCCCTTAGTTTATCACTGGTCTTTTGAATATTCACTTAAGTGGAACAAAATATAGTCTGTGCTTGTTGCACATCCAGAGTGACAAATTTTCCTTTGAAGGAAGTTCAGCTTATGGAATTAGGGAGGAGCAGAGAGGTAACAAAAACCCTCTTGGGTTTTATACTGAACCCAAGACAACTGTCTTTATTTATCAAATGTAGGGGAAAATGGAATATAAGAGCTGAGCTGTATTCAGGGAAATTAAAAGAGCTAAATAAATAATATTTTATGCTTCAGAATTCCTCACTGTGTAAACAGAATTTATGACAAGACCCTTTATGAATTTAATTTGTTAAGAGAGGTGATAACTTGAGAAAGATACCCATGGTATGGAAAAGGGCTTGGTATATCATGAGTACTTACTTAAAACTTTAAAACAAATATTTATGTTTATGGGTGGGGATAATTATTAAAACTTCCTGTACAAAGACACTGCAACCAACCCTGGACAAAGTTACAAAGTGTAATACCTTTATATAGTACATTGATACTGAGACCAGTTTCATTGTTAAATGTCTTTAAAGGGAATTCCATACAGGCTGTCCTTGATTACAGCGATGAGATCAAAATTCATGAACGAATGGAATATAATTTGGGACTTTTTTTTTAGTGATACTGAGGTTCTGCTGTGGCTTATAAGGCAGCATATAAAAAGCATTAAATGTCTTTAATCAGTTTTGTGTCATAAGCAGAATCCTTGTATAAAGTCTTTGAATGTATGGAAAATGATCCCAGAAGCCAGGAAGCTTTGACAGTATAACAGCTTGTAAAGTAGGATTCTTCCTGCTTAAGGTCATCTAAACTGGTATTTACCTCCTGCTACTCAGCAGGGAAAAAAGCTGTGAAATTTCTGGTTTGTATTGATATTGTCCATCTTTTGAAGTAAAACTTAAAAATTGAGTAGGTTTTTCATGTATTTTAAGAAGCAGACCACTCATGCAATACCTGCATTGAAGCTTTGCAGAAGCCCATGTGCCTGGCAAATGATAAAAATTGTTATTTTGGGGAATAACTTAATCTCATCCATGTCTTCTTGTTCAATGTGAATCTTTTCCAAGCTGTCAGTGCTGTTACAGTGCTCTATTCTTTGAGGGCTTCCCATAACTCTCCTCTCTGAAGACTCCTGTATCCTATGGAATTCCTTTTGTATGTGGGCCAAGCTGTGTGGTTTTTGTGCAAATATTAAATGTAAACTTAACACAAAAATCATGTGTTAATTGTTTCTGAATAGTCTTACATTTGCATGCAACTTTTGATTTTTCACTGTTGCTATTTTATTTTTTATACAGCTCTTCATGCAGATTGAGGCACTGTTTCCAAGAAGGTTTGGGACTTGGAATGAATATGCTAAAAAATACTGTGATGCTCGTGTCAGGTATTACTGCACTTGCTTATTTACATTCTTATGAGTGTCTTTGATTTTTCTTGTCATGCCAAGTGAGACAATCAGTAGGCAGTACCTCTACTGCTATATCACACCATCATGCTTAGAAAACCAGGGTCAGGTACCATCTCCATCAAAGAGGATTGGGAAAAGGATGGCACTGATTAAATAAATGAATTAAAGCTATTAAAGTCTGAAATAAAGTTGAAGTGCCAGCATTCTGTTAAGTAAAATTATTTATACATTTACTGTTGTTAGTATGAGTTGTGGAGGTTTTACCTTCAGAACTGGAGTTTTCAACTCTGAGTCTTAAGCTCATGGTCATGTAATAATTTATACCTCTCTTTATTATGGGGTCCCTGTCTTTTTGCTGCCTCACCACACTTGAGTGGGAAACAAAGTCCAGTACTTGTTTCTGTATTTCACAGGCTGGCTGTCTTAGCTAAAAATTTCATATATGCAACTTTGCATGTATTCAAAATAACAGATCTTTGTCAGCTAAATTGGCTAGCATTTAGATTTAATTTTTACACTAATAATTACATGGTTTCATTTTCATAAAACTTGTTTTTCTCCCTCCATCATATGCACTTTATCAGTATTGAACTTCAAATAACATGGAAGAGCACTGTCTAATTTTCAGACAGAGAAATGCTATTTTTTCCATGGTGTTTTGACTGAATGCATCTGTAATTTTCACACCACAAGTGCGCGTGGGTACAGCATGGTTAGCTACTCAATCATAGATGATTATCTTATTTTTGGAATACCATAAATGTAATAAAAATCAAGTTCAGGGTTTGGCAAGCTTTCAATGAATAACTTTTTCTTCATGACTTGGCTGGAACAAAACATCCTGTGGTAATAAACTTGATAGGATTATTTTATCCAGCACTTTCCGTGAAAATATGGGTGGTATTTCCTTAGGTGTCCATGGACACCTGTTTTAAAGATGAGATCCAAACTATTTCTGTGAGGTTTAGCCTGCCATTTCTGTCATATCCCCGATGCTGAAGGTGGAGGAAGGAGGCTTTTCTAAGGACAGACATATAAATAGACTAAGGAAGGGATATGAGCAAAAGATTTTGCTGTCTTCCATCAGTGCCATTCCCGCTTCACCAGTGCAGAAGTAACTCTCTCAGCCCCATTCCCAAATTATTACAGTCAGCTAATTCAGCTAATTAGAACACTGTTGGTAAAGTCAGTAAGGCTTAAAAATCTCTAAATGATTGTGGGGGTTTTTGTGGCTGTTTGGTCTTTTAATAAAAATTGCATGCTTGTAACACACTCTTCTGGCCCTGGAAAATGCTACCTGGGCTTTTCTCCAAGACTGTCATGTTCTTTATTTTATTGTCTCCTGGTAATTCTGACAGAGAAAAGCTGCTGTTCCTACTGCAACACTTCCTCAAAAACAGCAAAGCAAGGAAAGAACAAGGAAGACTTGAGTTAATAAATTCTTTCTCTTTTCAGCCTTTAGCTTCTTAATGTGAAACCTTCTTCTTCTATTTAACCATGCTCATTAAATAGTATTACTTTTAAAGATGATAGCTTAAGCTTTAAATCCTGTCTCTGGCAGTAACTGAGAAGGAATTCTTAGGGAGGGAAGAAAGGAATATTGATAGTGATATTTGCCTTTTTCATGATGGCTTTCCTGTCTGTAATATAATAAAGAATATTCTCAAGGTGGTATATTCTTCTCATTAGTCCATCGAAACAGGAGTTCCAAAATTAAACCTGAAACTTCTGCTTCCTGTGGACAGTGAAGTGTGGGAAGTTGGGAATAGACAGAGGATTGTGTGCAGGTGATGGGCAGTAACTCCTGCAGACAGTGGTGGCTGCTGGGAAGTTGAAGCACACTTTCATATCCAATAGTGTGATTTAAAATTAATTATATACTGATTCTACTGAATTTGGAAGATCTCATGTTTACATTCTGTATTGATCTATCATTTTCAGGTTTTTTGGTAAAAGAAGGCAATGGGACTGTAGAGGAGCTTCAAACTTAGAGGAACTACATCAGCTTTTAAGTGAAATAATGATCAGAAGACTGAAGAATGATGTCCTAACTCAGTTGCCTCCCAAAGTCAGGCAACGCATTCCATTTGACCTCCCTCAAACTGCAGCAAAGGTAAATTTTCCATTTTTGAAGAAAACACATTTGTTAGTAAATGGAAGTATCTTCATATGGATATGTATTTTTATGTATGCATGTGTATTATGTGTAGTTACAAAGATTGTGTGAGTATAAAGCAGAGTATCTCTGTTACTGTTTTTAAAATATAATACAACACTCATACAGCAATTTTTTTTGCATCAATGATAAAATTTGTTCTATTTCTAGTACAATCTTCTTTTCTCTCTTCTTTTACTGTAGATTTTGAATCCTACAGTTGCTTTTAGCCAAATTTGATAGAGTTCTCCGAAGTTCCTAAACATTTTACACTTGAAGCGTAGCTGTTGAGGTAGAACATGCTTTGTACTCTCTGTCTAACCACTGATCTCTTCTGCCAATTAGAATCTGAATGCCACTTTTGCAGAGTGGGAGAAATTAATGAGAAGTCTGAGTTCAGATGCCACTGAAAGCCACTTTTCTCAAGTCATGAATCTGATCACACGCATGTATAAGGAAACAGCCATTGCCAAGGTGAGCCTGCAAGTCTTCCCTTAATATCCTTAAACTACCCAGTGTGTGTTTTTAACCTCATAAAATTGGTTTTATTGGCCAGAACACGAGGTTATTCAGTTTGTTTTATAATCATGGCATGGAGAAGCACTCTCTTTTTCCCCTGTATGTTTATGGAATAGGCAGAACCCCATTACAATGAAAAAAGAAGTCTGAAAACTGCTGCAGAGTGTATTGCATTAACTGTTGATCACTGATAGATTTTGTTATTAACTGCCATCATTGCTTTAATAGCTTTTGTAAAAGATACTGAAAATTACATTTGACACAAAAGAATTCTATGAATGCTTAAATAGAGCAATATTTTATGATTATGATATCATGAACATATCAGAATTACTCTTTCAGTTTTGATATATGGCTTTATTTGTGTGTGGATGCAGAAGTTCTGATTAACTATTACCTTGTCTGTTTGAAATATGTTTGTTTTTCTCAAATATGGATTAAAACATCAGATAATGACGTCTGAATCAAAAGGGGTTTATCTACATCTTAATCTGGAAGAAGTGCCATGTAATTATATGGTATTGTGAGGATAAATGTGGGGTTTTTTTCTCTCTCTGAAGTAGTGAGTTAGGTTTCTCAAAGACATCGTTGTGGTGTTTTTTTAAACAAAATTAATCTCAATCATTTGATTCTTAGCAATGTCAGTGTTTGATAAAGCCTTACATGGATAACAAAAGATACAGAAATTTACCTTTTCATGTTACAAGGAATTGGAAGACATGAAAATAAAAACTGTCTTTTTGAACATTTTGTGTGTCTCACTAATGAAAACACTCTCTTACGGCAGGCAGGAGCAGTCAAGGACTACATCAAAATGATGCTTGACAATGACAAACTGAAGTTCCTCGTCTTTGCCCATCACCTGAGCATGTTGCAAGCCTGCACAGAGGCAGTTATAGAGAGCAAGGTAAAGCCTGAACAAATGTGCACACAAATCTAACCTCACTTAAACAAATGGCTATCAGCTGTGTTTGAATTCAGCCAACTGCACACGAGTACAGGAATGGAAGGATTTTATGTACATACGGATCAGTGCCACTGCATTAAAAGGGATCATGTGGTTCTGAAAACTGGTTTGTGGTTAAGGATGATGTAAACACACTTGTATCTGGTATGACTTTATTATTATTATTAAATCAATATTGTAGGAAGTTGTTTTCCAAATTTTTCTACCAGTCTGTTTTTTGGGACGTTTAACAGCACGCTATCATTTCACCTAAATGTTTAATTCAAAGCAGTAAAAATATTTGCAAACAGCTTTCACCTTATTTTGATCATGGACTCTTAATTATTGCTAGTGAATGGTGGCTAACTTTGCTATTTTATATTGTTACTCTTTTTTAACATTTTAAAAAATGGTGTCAGGGAAATGCCAGATTCTTCTGTTTCATATTTCATTTCAAGATCCCATGTTCATTCTATCTTCTACTTTTGCAAACAGGGAAACAAAGTCTACACCTCTCTAGACAGAGACTTAATTTTAAGTCAAAGGGCAAAAGATGTATTCTGATCCCCATGACAGGAATAGAACAGTCCTTTTCATAATTTTATTGGGGGACAGGGAGGGATTGGGTCTGAAAACAGATGCTGATGATGTCATTGAGTCTCTGTTTGGATGTTACAGGCTCGCTACATCCGAATAGATGGGAGTGTTCCCTCTGCAGAGAGGATTCACCTCGTCAATCAGTTTCAGAAGGACCCTGAAACCCGGGTTGCTATTTTGAGTATTCAGGCAGCTGGTCAGGTAGGGCAAAAAAGAAAGCATGTGAAATAATATACTTAAAGAATATAGCTACTGAAATCATTGATGACTGAAGTGATTTACTGAAGGTAATTTATCTTCGTGCAATTTGTCCTTTGTAGACCTTGTGTTCATTTCTTTGCACTAATCATGTTAACTGTTCTAAGCCTCTATTGAATTTACGTGAGCAAAATGATGATAAGCAGCAGCATCTCATTCTTGAATAATTAGAAAAACTTAATTTCTTTAAAAGCACTAGATTAATAAGAAATAGATGTTATTCCATGATGAAAAGCAGTGTGCAGTCTTTGCACAATACTGAAGTATTTTTTGAATCTGAAGCCCAAGGAAGAAATTGGTATAATATGGCCATCTGCTGTCGAGGACCACCCTGACCACCCTCTTATTTCCATACTAAAATGTCCTGTACAACCTTTAGCTTTCTTTTGCTTCAGATAATCTGTTGTTTGTGTGTGGAATCTTTTTTTTTAAAATGCATCTCCTTACTCTCCTTAGGGTTTAACATTCACTGCTGCCACTCACGTTGTGTTTGCTGAATTATATTGGGATCCAGGCCATATTAAACAAGCAGAAGACAGAGCACACCGCATTGGGCAGTGCAGCTCTGTGAACGTTCACTTCCTGATTGCCAAAGGAACCATGGATACCCTCATGTGGGCAATGCTGAACCGCAAGGTGAGTGTGCAGTGGGGCCGAGGGGTCAGGGTTCTCTGGGGATCGGGTTGCACTTCAGTGCCACAAAAGTCTTGTTTATCTAAAACACGCTCCTACTCTAAGACAAATTGATACACCTACAATTACTAATCATCAAAATGTCCATGTTTGTTCTGACTTAGTCTTTTCTAGGTTTTTGCTCTTCATTCAAGATGCAACGATAATGAGTCTTTGCCAAGGTGCATGGGATGGTTCATACCCACAGGAGATGGTTGTTTTATCTTCTGGCTTTTTATTGCTGTTGTGGTTCAATTTTAAGGCATTCAGGCATTCTGCTCACTCATAACAGCTAGAATTTGTTGTGAGTTGTTTTTTCTTAATTGAATGAATGTTGTGCCTAAACTAAGCTTCCTTTTTGAGAGGCAGAGGCATTCTTTTTCGGTAGATCCAAGATTATACAGATCTTTTCTTCTGTTGCCATTTTCCACAAGTATCACCCAACTGTTGTTAGCAGTCATTGAATCATAGAATGGTTTAGGTTGGAAGGGTCCTTAAAGCTCATCCTGGCATGGGCAGGGACACCTTCCACTATCCCAGGTTGCTTCAAGCCCTGTGCAACCTGGCATTGGACACTTCCAGTGATGGGGTAACCACAGCTTCTTAGGGCAACCTGTGCCAAAGCCTCACCACTTTCACAGGGTAGAATTTCTTCCTAATATCGAATCTAAACCTGCTCTCTGTCACTTTAAAGCTAGGAGTAGTTCCAGTCTGCTTTTTTTCCTTACTTGGAGAATCTTTGAGAGTTCACAGAACTGAGAAAAATCATTTGGCTGTTTTGCTTCAGTGACCCCTTTGTAGCCTTTGTGCCCAGTCATTAGTGTCGTGTGTTGATAACTGAGGTGTGTTGGTGTTCTGGCAGCTCTTGCTTTCTGGTGTTGCCAGCAGTGTCAATGCAGAAGGAACTGCCTTTCAAACACCAGGTGCCAGAGCCATTTGAGACTGTGATTACACAGGGTTTATCCTGATGCCAGTGCCAGCCTATAGCTGTAGTTCTTGCATTTGGCTGGTCCTGTATTGTCGTGGTTCAGTTGGGCTGGGTCCGTAAGTTACTGTAGTGACAAACTGGTGACCATTTGTTTGCCAGTATATTACTCTCCTGCTGAAAAATAGTCACTGCTTAAATAATCTGGGAACTGCAAACTGTGTTTGACGTTCAGTTGGGGAAGGAAATTCTGTATTCAACGTCCTGTAGGTACCTCTGAAAGAATCTGTCAGTCTGGTGCATTATGAATCTCCTTAAACATGACATGGATGGTGCTTAGTAATTCAACAACAGTTTACCTTACAGGTCACTAAATAATTCTGCCTTTGTTTGTCTCCACATGCCGAGCAAAACATGTTAAGACTGCTAGAGATGTACACAGTGTATATATTCTCTTTTATCTTCAATAAATACTGACATTTTGTGTCACTGGTTCACTGGTTGTAGTGTGCTAAATACAGCACTCACCATTATTGTCTTCCTGCAGGCCAAAGTCACAGGCAGCACTTTGAATGGCAAGAAAGAGAAAATGCAGGCTGAAGAAGGTGATAAGGACAAATGGGACTTTCTCAGTTTTGCTGAGACCTGGACCCCAAATGAAATTCTAGAAGGTCCCCAAAATGAACTTTTATTTACACATGTAAGACTTGAACCTTTGTCTTTTCTGTTTTCTTTCATTTAAAAAAAATTGTAACAGTCATTTGCTTCAGCTTTTTGTGCAGTTCAGAGTTTACTAACAGAGAAACACCAAACAAGTAGGAAAAACTAAATTCCATTTTAAAACTTATGTGAAGCTGGGAAAAGTGATCTGCTGGGTATAAATGTCATCTACATCTTCTGCTGGGTCCTTATGTTCAGGTGACTGAGCCGTCCTCAGAGTCAGATAAGACCAAGTAATTTCTGTTCAAATGATGTCTTCATTAACTGTGCTGAATTAATTGGACTAATATTTAAAACAGTGTTTGAAAGCCTTTCCTTGTAATGGGCATCTTCAAAAAAGGCACATAGCTTACCAGTTCTATGTCTCTGCCTTCTGGTAGTGCCATTTCAGAATTTTCAGGAGAATATTGAAAATACTTTTCTAAAATCTGGAGAGCAATGTTGAATTGCTTTTTCTGTTCACTGTTTGTTCTTAAAGTTATCTTTTGTTAAAGATATCTTTTGTTAACAGTTTCTGATGCAGTCATAAGTGGGGTTTAGAGGCCTTTTCCAGCCTAAATGTTTCTGTGATTCTGTGTTCCTTTCCTCTTCCCTAGTTTGAAAAGGACAAACAGCATGACATACGTTCCTTCTTTTCCCCCAAATCCTCCACGGAGAAGAAACGCAAAAGATTTTCTGGTGATGAATTGTTACGTAATGATTCAGAATCTTCTGCTGTCACAAAAGAAGAGGATGCAGGGAAGAGTGATGAAAACCTGGATTCCACAAGGATAAGTGAGGTGGATACAATTTGTCATGAAGATACTTGCGAACATGAAGCCAAAAGAGCAAGGAGCATAAGTGGATCTACCCCAGTCAGCTCCAGCAATAAAAAGAAAACATCTTTGACTGGAAAAAAGCCCTCTTTGTTTTCAGAAAAAAACAATGAACTCCGTCCTTGTGGCTTAAATAATTCAAGTGAAAGTACAGCTTTAAATAAAGTTTGGCACTGCAGTGCTTGCACTTACATTAACAATGATCTGCTGCCTTTCTGTGAAATGTGCCATTGCCCCCAGAGCAGGGATGGTGAGTAAGGGGTGCTGCAGAGAAAAAGATGCATTTTTCATTTCAGTTGTGATCAGGCTCAGAAAATACAATCTTTTTGAACCTATGACTACACAGAGGTCCAGGAAAATATGAAGAATTGTGTCTTTACATGAACAAATACCCCTCAAGTGATCCTCCTTAGTCTTGCTTTCCCCAAGGATGTTTTACATGAACCTAACTTGAAACAAGTGAAAAATTCCCATAAAAAGTTAACAGGATATAAATTCCATAAGGATGAATATATCCTCTGTTTCCTTTGCAGCAAATTTTCCTCTCCTCTTCTTTGAGGTTTATGGTTATTCTGAATACAATTAAACAGCAAAATTTTTCTTTACCTTTCAAAACTAATCAATGTGGTATTGGTGTTTTATTAACTTGAGCATTGCATATTTGTCATGAGAGACATTATCTGGAAAATATGGCTTTTCTTGCTCCAACAGTTCACAATAGATTTCTTTTACTAAATTTATTTAAGCTATCTGGAAAATTAATGAAACATTTTTATAAATCTATGCCCATATTTGTCATTTCAGTTGCAAAGGCTCTTTTTACTTGCTTATTTATTTATTTAAATCTCTATGCATGCTCAGGTAAGGACAACTTCTGAGTTTCACAGCTATAAATCAATGCCTGGAAAGCTACTTTGTGTGTTTATGGTATACAATAACTGTATATAATATAGAATTGCTATCTGCATTATTTATTATATAAATATTTTGACATTAATCCGGGTGCACAGGATTACGTAAATGAAAAGCTTTGTTCCATGTGTTTGTTCTCTTAATATTAAAGTTAGCTCTAGCTTCCTAAGTGGTTGCACCATAATAATATTAGAGAACAAAATGCCATTTCTTTGTATTTCAGTGCCATGGTCCTGTCTCAGGTGTGTTATTAGGTACCTGCCAGGTAACACAAATCATCGCTTTTCTTGTTTCTTTGTATGTAGGTGAGAGAAATGGTGAAGCTCTCAGGAGCCAGAGTGAGGAAGGAGTGTCAGAGGAGCCCAGGAGAGATGAAGACAGAGCAGAAGGCAGTGCTGAAGACAGAAGAGGACATTTGGGGGAAATGGGGGCACAGCAATCTTTTGAAATCAGAGAACAGGAAACTCTGGGGACTGAAAAGGAAGAAAGCGAAAAAGAGTGTGGAGAAGGTAAAGTGGGACTCTGAAAGAACAGTTCTATCCCATTGTGAAACTGAATTAAATGCCTCTGGCATGAAAAACAGCTTTTAAATAAAAACCTACATCTTTGAAACACAGAAGTACAAGCACCAGCACGGGACTTTTATCATTCTAGCCTGAGCCATTTGTTGAGTTTTGATGCTGGATAAGCCCAGCCTTTCCACACAGGTCCTGGTGCAAACCAGAGCTGACTGACTTCAGGACTGTGTCAAACCAGCAGCTGGGAATCTGGATGGTTTTACTGGAACTGAGGACAGACACAGGCAAAACAGTTGATGGGTCATTCAGGAGAAACAGAAAAATGAAATACACAAATACCTTAATAGTTTGCTGCTTGAGCTCTGCATCTTAGGTTGTTCTGGAATTAGATACATATTTAATATTATTTCTAATGTCAGAGTAGAATGAATGAAGAAAAATCTTTAATGCTACCATTTTTTCTGTTGTAGATAAATCAGACACATTCCAAATATATGATGGGCTTATGTTTTGTGCAAGCAGGAATACTGATAGAATCCACCTCTATACAAAGGTAAACCTGAAGTATGCATGGTTATTGTCATTTTAAAATTAGAAAGGAAAATGCCCTCTGAAATGTTTCTGTATGTTTTCATTTGTTATGCTTTATGTAAAAGCATCAATATTTTTGTATTAGCTGAAATACAAAAATAAGGTAGTTTATCATTCTAGTTCTTTTTCTCAATGAAATTAAGTAATAATTCCCTAGATACATAACTTTCAGCACTTCTCTTGGCTTACAAAATTGGGCTAATACATGAAATCATCTGTTACAAATGCCAGTAACAGTCGTTTAAAATTCCTTTTTATTATTACAGTGTCTTATCACAAAATAACTTGAATAGAATAACATTCAAAATTCAAATAAAAAATGACAGTAAATCCTGACACACTAAGTAAATAAGCTATTGCCACCACATTTTCAGAAAGATCAACATTAGTGCTGTGTGTAAGTCAGTAACAGCCTGAATAAAGCACGTTGTTGTTAATCTGCAGTGGTGATTGGGTACAGAAAGCAGTAGTTGGGAATTTTCCCAGTCATTCAAGAGGATGTCAGGACTTGCCAGTTTCCTCTTTCAAGTGATAGGAAAGTGCACTGGGAAGATTTCTTCAAATTACTGAGTGAATCAGTGTATTCAGGTGCCACTAAAGCAGCACGGATAGCTGAAGGTAAGTCTTTGGGATGAGACATTTTTATTAGGCTGATGCAGCTGGGAAAAAGTCAGAAAGAGTCAAAAAGTCCTCTTGTATCTGAAAACTTGTTAAATGTACTTACAATGTATGTACATTGTACTATGGGATTAGTTTCATTTTGCCAGATACTGCACAAGATCTGCTGAATGGTGAGACATTGGGGAATTCTGCTTTGACTCCTTCTCTCAAATGTTTGTGAATCATCCATAAGTTCCTTGACCAGATGTACCCACTGGGACAACTTATTCCTTTAAAAATTAAGTGGAGAACTTCTTCAGACATTAAAAAGAAGTATGATAAATAATGTTCAAGAATTCTTACTTTAAATTGTAATGAAGTGACATTCTCCTACCTACAATCATTCATTTCCCTTAGAATTCAGTCAAGAGGATTGTAATTTCAGTTTAATATAAGGTGTGTCTGAACTATTTGCAAAGAAAAATATCTGATTTATTAAAAGGTAAGATGTTCTGCCTTGTTACTTTTAGTTAGATTAATATGAATCATCTTTCTTGCATTCATGCTGTTATCTCTGTGCCTTATTGTTGGTTCTGGAAAAATTTGACCTTGAGGGACTAAATTTAGTAGGAAGGGAGGAGAATTCACTTGAAACAGATTACTTTTTCTACATTGTGCTACACTGCATCTGTAAACAAAACTTTGCTTGTTTCACCTAGGATGGTGAACCACTGAATCATAATTTCATTCCATTGGACATACAGCTGGATAACTGGGAAGACTTACCAGAGACTTTCCAGAATAAAAAAAATCGTGCACTGGTAAGAACAAGTTCTACTGGCACAGCAATATAATATTAAGTGCAGAGGAAATTGTCTTTTAAAAAAAATAAATGCAGAATACTTCCAGGCCTTGGGATATAGGCACAGTTTCATCAGAGCAATCTTATAGATGTTGATGTGAACATGAATTATGCTGTCTGTTACTCTGGCAAATTATTGTGCCTCCTCTTCACATTGCAGTAGAAGGAATCAACCAGGCATCATTTCATTTCTCATTTACAGAATTAGTTCCTAACTTTCATAAGTCAACAAAATAACTTCTTAAAGGTTATGAATTAAATAGTGCACACTCTAAATAAGAATGTTCTAGGTTGTATCAGAGCTGCAGGTCTGAGCAGGCCTCCACTCTCACTCTCCCTTTGGTCTTCTAAGAGTTTTCAAAGTAGTGTCAGGCACAGCTCTACGCAGACATTCAGTTAATTTAGGAATAAAGATCCCATTCATAATGGGGTTTGAGAAGAACACTGCAAACCCAAGTACTCAAGTAAGGAAATCCAGATTTAAACTGGATGGGAAATACTATCTGCTTAAGTTAAAATCTGATTTTCCAAACTAAAAACCATCAGGTGGAAACAAAACTGATTCTTTTTGTAGGTTCTCCAAGAAGGCTGGAACTTAAATTTGTAGGAGAGATGCCTGACTGATTCAACCAGCTGTTGTGTGAAGCAGCTACTGAATGGGTTCCACAGATGGAGGGGTGAGGGTTTGAAGAGTTACCTGAAGGCACATCTCTGATTGTAGGAGCTGTTTCCAGCCAGTGTAGAATGCACTAATCCATGGCACTGTTCTGCTGTAATTAGCTCTGTGCAAAGTCTGTCCTGGTGCTGACAGTCATGTTCTCTGCCAGATCCTGAGGTTTGTGAAAGAATGGACTCACCTCACAGCAATGAAACAGAAGATAGTCAGAAAAAGTGGTCAAATATTCTGTAGTCCCATTCATGCTGCAGAGGAGTTGTCTAAAAAGCAGTCAGTGGGCAGCAGCACAAAGAGGTATGTGGGGTTTGGTTTTAATTCCTCCTACTAATTACTGCAGAAAGTTCGATTTTGCATCATTCCTCAGTGTTGTCACTGCTGTGCACAAAACACGTCATGCAAACCATCTAAAACCTTCTTATTCCCCTCAGTCCCTACTGTTAAATTCCTGAGGGTGACTATTTTGGCTGTAGGTAAGAATTAAGTAAATAAATAGTTTGTAAGTCCAGTAATATAAGCAGAAGGGTAATAAGTGTTTGTTAACCTCTTGCCTGATTGTGTCCTACCATAAAGTGTAGGAAAAATCTGTGAATGGTATAGAAAACCTACCAGGACTTACAGCAGGTACGTAAGGTTGTGTGTAGGGTTTGGCAGGTGTTCAGTACAGAGAGATGTACTCAGGAGAAGTTGTCTGAATAGTGGTTTCTGTGAACCAATTTTAAGTTTTTTACCTAAAAGCAGTTGTGTTTTACAGGGTTTCACATGAAAATAAAGAAGGGAGATCAAACATAACTAATGGAGCAAGGACTCCTCCAGAGCTTGTAAAGTTTCCTGGATTATCCAGAGTGTCACTGAGACTTCACCTAACTGAAACAAAATGCCTTTCAGGTTTCACTGTCAGGCAGTTTCAAATTGCTGTCATTTTTTAATTGTTATACACAAACCAAGTTACGTGTTTGCCGGTTAAGAATTTGGTTTTAGAAAGATACTTCATTTAGTATAAAAGTATATGAAAGTACATTTTCCCAAATTTTATTCACTTCTCATCCAGAAAATGAGGAATGTTTGAAGAGAATATGCTGTCCCAATCTTGCTGTACCGCAGAGTGGATGTTGTTGGAGGGAGATTGTTCCCTTTGCTGACAGGATTTGTCACTCTCAGGTATGTGACCAGGGAGGATGTGGCAGCAGCCTCGCTCTCCAAGGCCAGCAGCAGCGGGGGCAGTGTTCGCCTCATCTCCAAAGAGATGGGAGCTTCTCTGGACAAAGGAGGTGCTGCTACTGAACCATCCACGAAGTAGGTTTATTAATCATCCTACTGCATTAAGTTCTTTTGCCACTTTTTTTTTATGGTACTAAAATTACTTGCTGTGTCTGCTTCGCTGAAGTACAGTAGTTAGATAAGAAACTTGCTGTAGTGCTAATGAGCTCTGTTTTATTCTTACAACAATTTAGATTTCATCTGTTGTCTGCTGACAGAGCTGCTAATTAACTGAGTCGGACTAAAGCAAAACAAGAGAATAGTTACATGATTCAGAGAAAAGAATGTTAGCTCAGCCCTCCTGTGAGGTCAACATCAAATTGGGGACACAAAATTTGCTTCTCTTTTGCCTCAGAATTTTAAAAAAGGGAGCAATGAAGTGAAAATTCCAAACAGAAATTGCCCTTTGAAAAATCTTTCTTAAACAAGCACTGTGTATCCTACTTTGTTTTGGGTAGGAAATTGATAGGCAGCCATGGAAATTGTAGAGAAACCAGGATCTTTCCTTTATTACTTCTGTTAAAGAGGGGGCTGAAACATTTTAGTTTCGTATGTGTACATGCCTGTGGCCATTTCTTTATGAATACAGCATTATTTCAGCTAATAATTGAGTGTAGTAATAGGTGCAGAAGAAAAATCTGCCTTGTTATATTGTCAAATTTTGTTTAAATGGAAATGTAAACCAAGTAAAGGATTTGCACTATGCAGGTGTCAATCTGAGCAAGGTATTATTACAACTACAGTGATTTTTCAGAACATAAAAGATATCTAATGGAAATACACAGTGCATAAACCCCCTCTTGAACTGGGCTGCTGAATACCTCCTTTACCCACAGCTGTATTTCATTCTGTCAACAGGCTGCTTTCAGAAACTAGAAATGATCCCTCAGCCCTTCCTCCAGGGCAGACTGACCCCGGAGGCTCCTCCCTATCCAAAGGGTATCTGCAGGCCCTGGACAGCCAGGGGACCCCGCTGTGTCTCAGCTGCCAGCAGCCAACAGCGCAGCCCCAGCCCGGCTGCCCGGCCCGTGCCTGGGACACGCGCTTCTGCTGCCACGCCTGCCAGGAGGACTTCTCCATCCGCTCCAGCCAGAGCTACCTCCGCTCCAAGGTGTTCCAGATCGAGCACGGGGTGTGCCAGTGCTGCCAGCACAACGCCCAGGAGCTTTATCTCAGCATCAGGGATGCACCCAGGAGCCAGAGGAAGCAGCTTCTGGAGACTTCTTGGATGTCTCACCTTCCCCTTGGGCAGGTGATGGTTCTGGAGTTTCAGCAGTAACATCTGGTCTGTGTACAGAGAGTTCAAAGACAGCCAAAAATGTTCTTACAGATTTAAGATAGAAAGGTAACCTAGCACCAACAACAGAACAAGACAAAAGAAGTCCTTAAGAACAATCAAATTAACTAAATCCCATTGTCTTCTAACTGATGGGCA
Organism: Corvus moneduloides; assembly: GCF_009650955.1. Classification (NCBI taxonomy): domain Eukaryota; kingdom Metazoa; phylum Chordata; class Aves; order Passeriformes; family Corvidae; genus Corvus; species Corvus moneduloides. Next base: position 33,135,422 of record NC_045482.1, on the reverse strand, counting down.
CAGGCATGAGAGCTCTGATTCTGTAGGGGTACATGTACAGCCAGGGCTGGGTTGGAAGTATGTCAGCTACTTACAGCTGTTACTTTGTGCAGTGGGAGTAACTAAAAAATGCCAAGGCTGGCTTTCTTTATCTTGATGAAAACTATAGCTAGCTACTTCCCAGAATTTCCTTGTTCCTCCAGTAGGATGCCCACGTAGTTGAGGAGTGTCTCACCCCTGCCGTGTCCTTTGTGTGCTGCAGCTGAATGAGATGATCCGGAGCCCGGCGGAAGGGCAGTTCTGGCAGGTGGACCACATCCAGCCCGTGTACAGTGGAGGAGGACAGTGCTCCCTGGAGAACCTTCAGACCCTGTGCACAGCCTGCCACAGGGAGGTCAGTGTGTGGAGCTGGGAATCCCAGGCCTCTCGCAGGCCACAGCGGAGGGAAACTGCACTTAGGCTCCTCCTCAGCCCTGTTCCCTCCTGCTGCAGAACCCTGGTGCTCACAGCCTCTCCCTCCCATACAGCCAAGGTGGAAAGGCAGCATTAAACTATTGATATGACAGTTTCCTTCGGATTTGGGAAAATGTTGCCTTAAAATGCAAATGTTTATTATTATGCTATCTACTGTAAAGTTAGACTGGAGCTTAACTGTGAGCTAATGCTTTCTGTTGCCAAGTATCAATATTAACAGACCTGTCTCTCTCTTTTGCAGAGAACTGCAAAACAGGCCAAGGAAAGAAGCCAGCTGAAGAGAAAGTCTTTAGCTACAAAGTATGGCTGTGATATCACCAAATTTTTGGTGAAGAAGTAAAATGCACAATACATTCAGGTACATTGTAACTCTGAAACCAATATAGTTACAGTTTTGCACTGATTTAACAGAAATCTATCAAGGAATTAAACCGAAGAAACCATTTGCAACAGTGATTGTCAGAGTGCATCCAAAGTACTTGATCATCATGGTTTTTTATGGCCCTGCTTTAAAGCTGAATTTCTGTGCATAACTTTAATGCCATTTTGAGGAATTATGGTTTCTCTTGCAGGGTAGTTAGGCCTGCAAGAATTTAAGGAAGTTCTGTTGAAACTGTTGGTGGCGTTACAGGGTTCAATTGTATTGGGAACATCATGGACCAAGAAGATGTCTTAGTTTTAATTCTTTTTGTTGTTTACACACCAAAACCACAGAATAAAATACAGCAATTATGAAAAAAACTAGCAGGAGTGAGTGATTTGTCTCCTCTAATTCTGCTCACCCACTGAAGGCGGACTCTTGCCATGGACCTGACTTACAGGACTTTGGCATTTAGAACTGATGTCAGTTGAATTCTGTTTTTACTTAAACCAGCTTGTATTAAAATGTTACTCAGGATAGGAAACATTAAATATTAGCAATTATGTCCTCAAAGGCAGTTCCTGGGAAATGCTACAGTCAAATTCTCCTTAACGAGATTGCAGAGATGCTGGTAATTTTGTACTGCTTACCTGGCTTGCTTTACAGTTAAATAAATACAGTTCTTTCTCCTGGTGATTTTTTTTTAATGCTCTGTCTCTCCTCACCCCTTGAATGCTGCAAGGCAGTTGTAAGCTCATAAAGCAGAGCTGTACACAGCACGTCACCATCACAGTGCAGGGCTGCAGTTTCAACTACAGCTAGTTAAAATAAGGTGAAAAGCTTTGTGAGTTATCCTTCTGAGAAAGATCTTAAAGTTACAACTCTTGAACAGAGAAAAAGTCTGTTTAAGACAAGGTAGTTGCGTAAGTGCACCATTTTCTACAGTCAGACTAAGAGGACTTTAGCTGTGTTAATGATGTTTGTGGTGTCTGAGTAGGATAAAGGAATTATCTCTCCAGCAGTTCAAATGACCAGGTAGGAATAGCCTGATAATCAAGTGAGAGAGACGTTCAAATTTATACAGCCTTTACAGGAGTCCACATTGCAGTGTAAGATTTCATTAGAGGAGGAAACCAAGAGTATTGGGGAAGAAGCTTAACCTAAATTTTACTTCATCAGGAATTGCCTGGTATAATTTCTTTTAAAGAAGCCACACAGTTAAACAGCAGCTACATGCGTCTTTATCTTGCTTACCTATTGCCAGAGAGATTTGTGTGAGGTAACACACAAAAAGCCTGGAAATCAAATGACAAGATTTTCCCTGAAGAAAGTTAACTCTTCTTCATCCTGAAAAATGTATTTCTACTTCATAGAACTTTATGTGAGGAAAAGAGTCTGATCCCTGTCTCCTCAAAGAAGTTTTAGAGTAACACCTGGGCTCCTACAACTAATAGCAAAACTCAACTCTGTACTCACTGTAGTCACACTGTAGTCACAATGTCCTTCCTGGTTCAATGCATGCAAGGAGCGTGTGGAAAAGCACAGGAATACTGAGAGCCAACAGCAAGTTCGTATTTATTGAGTAATGTCCACAATACTGTAGCTGTTTGTACATTTGTAAAGTAACGCTGATCTTCTGCTGATTCTCATTCAAACAGGTGAAGGTCACTGTAAAGCAACATTGGCACATGTGGGGTGAGGGGCCAGAGGTGACAGAGCTGTCCCCTCCTCTCCCATCGCTGACCGGGAGTGCAGGCAAATGGCCTCTGTAAACACCACTGAGTTGCTCACAGTGAAACAGCCCCAGGTGTCATTTCCATACAGCTTTGGCCCTTGCACACAGGGAAGGGTATAAAGTATCCCCACCCCTCAGTGATCCACTGCCAGCTGTCACTCAGGCTCACTGTCCACTTAGTTCTGTCTGGGAGAAGTGATGAGATCTGTTTGGACAACCAATGCCAGGAGAGCTTAGCATGAACTAGAGAGTCAACTGTACACTTTAAATAAAAATAAGGATATTTTAGAAGTACTTGAAACAGTGATTAACCAAAAAATACTGGGCTCTGTGATTATGATTAGTAATAAATATAAATTACTTAATGTTTATATATAGCAATTTAAGTAGACTAATGTCACTCGATAAAGTCTGATCCTGAAGTGTAAAGCAGCACATTCTGCATGAATTTCAACATGAATATTTGCACACAGCCCATTCAGGTCCATAATTAAGCTAATGCAAAAAAAGGAAAATATGCTCCCTTTGGACAGAGAGTTTGAAACCATTCCTGAAGCCATTTCCAAACCTCCGAGATGAGCTGCTACAGCCACCCCTCACAGCGGCCAATCCAAGTCCTAGGGCAGCAGCGCTCCCTCTGCAGTGCACGCCCGTCCCTCCGCAGCGCTCCCTGCCCGCGGCAATGATGAGTCCCCCGCCGCTCGGGAGGGCCCGGCAGGAGCGGGCCGTGTCAGAAGAAGGTGGTGTCCGCCGAGAAGGCTCCCGCCAGCCGGAAATCCTCGCGGGTCAGCACGCTGTACATGCGCTGCGGCAGCGCCTTGGAGTAGGGGGCGGGCCGGGGCACGGAGGTGCGCAGGATCACCTCCCGGCCCGTGGGCGGGGGGAACTCCGACTGCACCCCCTGCCTGCGCTCCTCCTGCGAGCCCGAGCGCCGCAGCTCCTCCTCCAGCGGCGGCACGGCGGGGACCTGCGGCAAGAGCACAGCGACAGTGACAGGGCGGGCTGCTGCCTAACACTGGCACTCAGAAAACTGTTCTCAAGAGGCACAGAGGAAGATTATAAATGGGGAACACATCAAGAGGCTTTATGTGTACACAGAGCAAAGCATTAATGGGATGCTAGGAAATAAAGCGAACATAACCAGATGGAAGAACCCTCGTGTGGATGGTGAAGCTCTGCCTAGATGTTTTGGCAGTGTGAAGCAAGGGTTGTGACTGAAGGGAATGGCCCCTTCTCAGCTCCCTCTGGCTACAGGAGGCCAAGGCAGCCTCCCTTTCAAAATCATCAGTGCCACTCCTGCAGTCCTGACAGTCACCTGCCTTTTCAGACTCCAGCACTGCTGCAGGATGGGCTTTTCATGGCCAGAGAGCCTTGCTGAAATCACACTGCAGAGCGAGTGAGACGCTGCACAAGCCCCATGGCTGCTCATTGCCTCAGAGCTAGGCAGGAGCAACGCTGATGCCTGGATACTGGAAGAAGGGTTGGCATGCCCAAATAAACATTCCCTCAATTACATATACCTATGGAAACACACACCCCTACCAAAACCCTAACAGGGTCCTTCCTAATTCAAGCATGTACAACTCTACATTGGCAATGTCACTGAGCTGTGGCAGAAGCCACTGGCTGCCCCTCGCTGCTGCCCCTCTGCTCCCAACCCTCTCCCAGGAGCAGGAGGACCCAGCCCCGCTTGGATCTGCATGCTGTGCCACAGAACCCACCAGGGACAAGTACCACGTGTTCCCACAAGAACAGCTCGAGGAAACCAACAGAGGACGTTCCCTGTGCTACACTTTACACAGTTACCCTGCTTCTTTTCCAAATATCTGTGTCCAAAAAGTTCCGTATCTTCAGGAAGTACTAGTGTTGGGGATGCAGCATCCAGCTAATTGTCCATCACTACTTTCCCCCCAAAAAAACAAACAAGTGGTGGCAACAGAGAAGAATATAAAGGCATGGCCAGATATTTCAGCATCAGAAAACATCAATACTCCTTTGAAGAAATATTTTTTTTTGGTTGGGTTTTTTAGTTTTGAGAGGGCTTTTTTAGTTTGTTGGGGTTTTTTTTAATTAAACATTTCTCTCTCTTTTCACTACATGTTATTAGGCTCTAAAAATAAAGTGTGAATGCAGAAAAACCATTCTGGAAACACAAAGTTATTTTTATGCTCAACATGTGAACACCAGTACAGACTAAATCTGGCTGCTGCACTCTATCTACCAGAAGGTTCAGCTCTACGCAGAGAAGATGAGAGGGAAAGGAGGGACAAAGTTGGTTACCTCATCAGGAGATTCAGTCAGCTTGGAAAGGGATGAGAAAAGAACCAGTGATGAAAGACAGAAACAAAGGCAAGTCAGAGGTGACTTACAAGAGGTTAGGAGGAGACTGTAGGTTTAAGAGACATCATGCACTCAACTTCCAAGAACATGCACTGGCTATCAGAATTTTCCTGAGAAAACTCAAGAACAGAACACATTATACACAGCTCACAGAGGAGTCCAGGTTGAAAAGGTAATGAACAAGGAATTCATTCCACTTCTATTTACCAAACATGAGTTATTTCTACTGAAATAACTCATGGCAGGTTAAACAGAAAGGGGGATTTGTAGCAAGTTGGTTCCTGTCCTACTAAGAATCTTAACACTGACCATCTACTAGTAGGGAATACCTGTAATCCTGCTTTAGTTACTGGTGTTTCAAACAAACAAAACCCTAGAAATTTGCACATACCCTAGGGCTAGAAACTTACTCAGTTTTGAAAACACTGCCTCTGTCTAAAGAGGCAAGTGCATACATGTGCAGATGCAGCACAGTCTTGGGCTTTACAGGGGAGTCTGTGAGGGTGGCTGGTTGGCAGGTTCAGATTTGCAACCACATTTTCCCTAGAGACTGGAAGAATATAAGAAATGGCCCAATTTTCATTCCTCAGAATAACCACGGTCTGTTTTCAGAATGGTCCTTTTTATGCTGAGTTGCAAAATAAAGATTATTCCAAAAGCATCGATCCCTTTAAAGTGTTTAACACCCAATCACAACATTTTTCCAGCAATCATTTCCAAATGGGATTTCAGGCTGCTACCTCATTATTAACACTGTAGTTAAATTTGAGTTAGAAAATCTGATGCTATGAACAGGTGTAATTCTGATAGAAACTGAAGGCTGACTGCAGTCCATGAGGTTTGGAAATCAATACTTTCAAGCTAATTATTCCAAAAAGTGCTTAAGAGAAAAAGGCAACATTTACATCAGTATCAGGATGGCAAGGGTCTCCAGAAAACAGATGCAACACTGGCAATAGGTAAACTGAATGTAGAGTCCCACTGAAAAAGAACTGAAACTTCCTAAGCATGCTGGTTTCCACAGAAGAAATCTCAAGTATTCCAAGCATAAGCCTCAGTTTAAGAAGTTACACCATAACAGGTAATATTATGACCAGTTTCTCTACATTTCTATGTCAAACAATCAACACTTGATCTTGCTGAGATAAGGCAGAAATTTGTGCCACAACAGCATTACTGACGTTACCATTTCAAGTACATCAAGCATTACTGACACCTCTATCTACCTAGCTGGCTTCAATTGCTTAACATCCCAGCTCACTCACTCTTCTTTGGTCTTGCAAGGTTCTGTTATTGCCAAAATCATGTTGAACATCACAGAAAACACCTCAAGCACACTTATGACAATACATGCAGATATGCAGACAAAATACACTGGCACCATATGATAACTCATTGCCTCATTCTGGTTAAATCAGAAGTGTCTGCAGAGCGACCCAGAGCTCTCTCTTACCCTCTGAGCATTCACAAAGAGCTTGTGAATGATGCTGCCAGCAGGTCCTCTTCCTGCACCAACAACTGACACTTCTGGCTGCTCCAGGAGACTGTTTACAAATCTGATGGAACAAATGATTGAAAAGGAAAAGGGATGTTTAAACCTCAGCCAGATCAAGTGTGCTGATCTAAACCTAGAGCTGCTTCCTGTGCCAAGGCCTTCACCAAGGATCATTTGCTTGGGGTGAGAACTGGCAGATTCTCTTGGTTCTCTATTCTGAAAGTTTACGGAAAAAATTCTCCTCTCAATTACCTAAGAATGGAACCCAGGCTCCTAAAGCAGATGTATAAAATCAGCATGAAAGCCTCCATGGTGTTGGCCATGCAGAAGTATTCACAATGTGACAATTTTCTTTAGCACAAAGACATTGCTTTGGTCAGACACCGCATCTCTGAACTCCCAACATGTACTGCACGAATGTCATCTCTCCCTCCCAGCACAGCAGCAAGAAGTTAACTTGGGTTTTATAACATATTAGTCACCTTGAGCAGCAAGTAAATAATCTGACAGCAGGTAGTGATGCAAGGCAGCATGCCTTGTCACTTCCCATTCAGAGCTCCTCAGTGGTATGTTTCACATCAGTAAGGAGACAAGAAAACAACCGTGGAAGGGGCTATTTCATTCCATAATATTTATAGAAAATACTAAATTTCTAGTCCTAATTTTACTGCTATGGTAACAGAGTTCATCAAATATACTTTTTATATACACACAAAAAAAAAAAAAGTTAGTCCCCAGTATTGTCAAGATAAAACCAAATTCTATTAAAAAAATGTGGATCAAATGTTTCCAAAGAGATGCTTAACTGGAGGAGCACTGAGGGTACCCACACACATCATCTCTAGATAGTCCAGTGACAGGGATACCCAAATATGATTCCTAAGTATTTCTTTATTGTCACCATTTCTATCAGTCCTAAGTTTTGAAAGCACAAACAAGAGCATCAGAGGAAAAACAAAACAACACAGTGAAAAATAAGAATTGAAAAAAAACCAGTCACCTTTGTAGATCTTCTTTCTCCTCTTCATTTTCACATTTCTCTACCCCAAATTTTGCTTTGAGAGATCTTGCCCTGGCAATGATGGCTTCCACACTCATAATCTGAGCGATGATTTCCTGAAAGAGTTTAATAAAAGAGAAAATTAAAAAGTTGTCCTTTTAACATTCCCATGAACAGTGCAAAAGTCTATCAGGTTTTCAGCCACAGCCACTCCAAAAACCTTACTTCCAACTTCTTGTCCTCTGGACTGGGGAAACGTAGCACTTTGCTGGAATGGGATATTATCTGCTTTATAATCTTCTTAACTGAAGATATATCTTCTAGTGCTTCTATTGTAAGGAAAGAAACAAAGTTGTAATTATTGCAGCACTGTTCCCCCTTACAGATCTTAGTAATTCATTAAACATTATTTACCTTCATCCTTTACCTTGAGTACAGCTGCATGGATGATGCAAGGCAGAAGATGCCTTGCAAGGTCAGCCGGTTTCTGAACTGCGAGGTAATGAAGCACCTGCAACATTAGAAAATTTAGTATTTTAGTGATCAAAACTACTTCCCAAAGATAAGATTAACTAGGAAAGATTAATTCACAAGAATGGAACACCACTGTAAGACAGGACTTGAGAGGCAGTTTTACATGAATCCTCCCAACAGGTTAGAATGAAACTAAAAATAACTGTATTAGGAAACAAAAATGTTCCTAGCACATATGCAGGTAAAAATCTGGTTTATTCGAAGAATAAGTCGAATAATTCAAAGAAATACCTAAAGTAACATTCGGTACTTTTAGGTACTTCAAACACCCTCCTGTACAGCAGCAAGAATTTCCAGTCAACCCTAAGCCATGCACGAAACAGTTCAGTAACTCCAAAAACACAGTGCAAGGATCTGTCAGTGTTTAAATGCTGCAAGGGGAAGAAGGAAGGGCTGCAGGGAGCATCACAGCCCAGACTGGCACCAGCCCAGAGCTTTCACCTTCTCAGCCTCCCTGGTGTCATCGAAGAGCCTCTTCTGCCTCCGTGCCGGGACTGGCTTTGCCGTCTCCCAGGCTTCCACCCACATGTTGCTGGGAATCTTCATCCGGGCACTCAGCTCGCCCTTAATGACTTTATTCCCCTTCTCATCAACCACCTCCTCCTCGATGTAGTCCCGAGGCGAGTACCACCTCACAAAATCCTCCAGACAACAGCCAGGATTAGCTGCCTACAGGGAGGAGAGGACAGAAAAACTGTTCCTGGAAAATCCTATGGACACATGACAGCCTGGGTAGGAGGGCAATATGGTTTAGTGGGTAGAGCACAGAATAAGAAAACTCAGGGAATTCTTCTGTCCACAGTCACCAAACTGTACAGCAGGACAGAGGGAATAAGGCATAAACCAAGACAGTGGCAAGGGGTAAAACCCACATCATCAGCAACAAAAAAAAAATACCTTCTCATCACCCACAAAATACACATTCACCAGTTATTTCAGGCAAGCTCTAAATTAGGCTGTTAAGATTCTACCTGGCACCTGACACATGCAATAAATAGGAATTTTCACTAAGCTTATCCCATTAAAGACTGAAAGAATCACTGGGCTGCCTAAGTATGTTTTCAGCACTGACACTAACTTTCCATCTTTTAACACTCCAGTGATAGAATTCCCCTTTTCTTCCTCTTTTAAAAAGGAACTTTAAAAATCTTCCCCAAACAAAAATAACTTCATTTTTTGTAGATGCAATATCACTACAGTTAACTACATCCATAGGTCCAGAACATAAAAGGAATCCCAGTTTTCCATCTGAGGTACCTACGAAGAGTATACTTGTGCTTCAAATTATGGTTCTGTAGTTTTACTTTGAGATTTCAGATTTCTTGCACCATATAAATAAAACTTCTACATATACCTCATATGCCATGAGTCACTGTTAATAAACTGATTACCATTATAAATACTCTAACTGTACAGCACATTATATCCTTTTACCATAAACACTGCAATAATCAAAAAGATACTTATAGCTATTACAGAATCTCCAATCTTTTTAGTGTTGAGCTCCTGTGATGACAGCAGTGGATGTGCTCTTAGCTCCCTCTGCAGAGCTCAGACAAGAAATGGAACAAATTACCAAAAACCACAGCTAGTCCAGTCCCAACCTGGAAGAGCTGCTTTAATTCACAACTGATCAACTGTATGTTTGATGTGTTTTTTCCCTTCCCACAGACATTGTGTAAGCTTACTGGGATGTTACAGCATAACAGACCACATCGTCATAGATTTTGAAATGTGCCAAGAGTTTTACCAGTACATTTTTATTTTCAACTTGAAACTAATTGGAAGCTGTTTTGTGGAAAAAAAAAAACCAACTTAGAAACCTTCAGAAGTGTCCAACACAAGCAAGAGAGATGGTTTAATTAAGAAGAAAGCAATCTACTCTCCCAGAAGTGTCCAAGCAGTGCTACCTTGAAGGACTCCATGTCTGAGAGCAGGCAGGCGCTCTGCATGCGTGCCCGCAGGTGAGCGCCCTCTGCGGACGTCCCCAGCTTTGCCAGCACCTCCGACTGCTCCTCCAGCAGGTCCTCAGTCATGGGGGCTGGCTCCTGGGACATGGGAACACACAGGGTTACAAACAGCCTCTCCTGGACGCAGCCCTTAGCAAGGGAGAAGGAGCAGGAAGCTCCCTCTCACCACAAGTTCATTCTGCTTCATTTGTACTCAAAGGAAATTATCACAACTTTCTACTGCTTTAGCAGTTCAGCCTCAAGTTGTGCATCTGAAGAGAACACTAACAAAGAGAAACTAAACAGAAAATAACCTGAGAATGAAGTAACAATATAAGGATATGTCGTTAAAATGCCAAAATCCAAGCAAAATACAGGAGATGTTTGACTGGTACAATTTTGCTGAGATGGATGAAAATCTACCCAAAGCAATGCAGAATTTTTGCTGTTGATACTGTCAGCACATAATTAATTGAGAACACTTTGCCTGACTACTCTCTGCTCATATGTTTTACCCAAGCAAAGCAACATTAATTAGAAATAATTTCTCTCAGGAGAATGAAAACCACTGCATTCTTTGTGCATAGCTGATTTCAAACTACTTTCTGTGACAGCACCACTTCCTATTTCATCCCTAGTCACTCTGGAGGAAAGCCTGTTGATGTCAGGTAACATTTCTAGTTGTTTGATGATAAACCTGCTTTAGAAAATGGCACCAAAACTGATGACTATGGCCTTTTAGATGCAAGCTGAGAAATTATAAAAAACGCAAATACAGCAGCAAAACTGATCCAGTACTGTGCAAAGTCAGGCAGAAATCTCTGTGGTGGAAGGACCACAGCAGTTCCTGTTTTATAGGAAAGAAAGTAAGGAGGGGATGGAAGATGCCTCAAGAACTGGAAATAAAAAGAACCCCAAACTCAACCAAACTCTCAAGTAAAACAAAGACCATGTGGAATTAGTAGCCTCATTAAGTTTTAAAAATTAAAAACGAGGTCTTAGGTCAAGGACACTCAGCAATTTTAGCAACAGACAAGGCTGTAACCTGCAAGCTATTGGCAGTTTCACAATCCTAGGTATGAGCCACATTCTGTGTATTCTATTGCACATCTGGCTCGGCTCCTGCTGCCTCACCTGTGTTATCGGAACGTAGAGAGGCTCTCCTGGATGTAGCAGCATCAGTTTTCCATGTGGATGCAGACGACCTTCTGGTTTTAAGTTTACAGCTTCTTTGCTGCCTTCTTTTGCTCCTTTCTTGCCATTTTCCTGTCCATTTCCTTTAAGATCTTCTGTGTCACTGAGACATTCAAAATATTCCTCTTCACTGTCACTCCACGACTCCCAAGACTTGCCAAATTCTTTTTCTTTGTCAGGGTTATCTCCAGAGTGGTCTCCTCCTTTTGCACCATCACCAGAAGCACCACCAGGTGAACGATCAGACACGCTCCCCCTTTTCCCCTCATCTCTTGCTTTCTTCCTTTCAATGCAACAATTTAACATCTAACAAGTTAAAGGAACAGAAAAAAAATTGTTTAGCGATATCCCTTATGGAGACAATCATACAGAAAAACTTGCAGTCACAGAAAAACAATTCCACTGACCTTGTTGCCATAACAAAAATTTTCTCAAAAATTAATTCCACACCCAAAAAATACAAGCAAAAATAAATCTACAACAACAATATATTTAGCTAGTAATTGCTGTAATTTTGACAGTTTCCTTAAGAGAAAAATCATTCTTAAATTTGGGATATTTACCTGAAGTTTCTGATGCAGTAAACAACATCTCAGATCTGGAGAGCCATTAGCTAATCTAACAAAAGGTAGAAGTGTAACCATTATCAATTATAAAGTTAAATCTTTCACACACATGTGGTCTTAAATCACATGAAATCTAAAAGAGTGACAAATACCCACACTGAACCCACTCCCACCATTTCAACTATACTACTCTTCTATTGTCTCAGCAGACAAGCCCAGAATTTAAATTACATGCATTTCCCAGGAGTCATTTCAGGAGCTCAGAGATCACTCACACTAGTGTGAAACACCCTGCATTTCCTGGTCAGTTTTCCAACTGGAAGTTGAAAAAGTAACTGCTTTCAAACATGAATTAAGCATCTTTGACTGTACTTTTAAAACTGCAATGATACAGTGGAGTGACTGCTATATATTTCAGCTTCTATTTTATCTGCTAGTGTAACCATTTTAAAGTACAAACTAGTGATTAAATGACCAGTCTGTCACATTAACAGAAAACCCCAAACCCCAACCAAAATAGCGCAACCCTAAAAGTAGGGTATCCTATTGCTCTACCTCATCTTGAGAGAGCCCTTGGTTTGGTCTGCCACAAACTCTGCTGCAGCAGACATAACCTGGAAGGGCTGGAATATCTGCAAAGGCCATTGCACCAGCAGGAACTTGGAAAAGCGTCCTTAGAAGAAAGGTGAAACTACACCACATTAACTTTTTTCCCCCCACCCTCACTCACACAGTGGAGTGAATCTCCAAACTGAGCTTCCCCAGGCATCTTGTAGTTTTCAAAGGAGGACACAGATGCTTTTCCCTACTCCCTGCCCTTTTTTGCCTTAAGGAAGCAGGCTAATAAAAACAGAGACAGCATTTGCAATTAAAAACCCTCCAAAACTGTCTGTTTCAAAGTCACAGTGACCTCACTCAGTTCCTGGAACAAAGAACATTTTCTTTGACAAAGGAGCAACAAGAACAACAAATCTTACCCTGGAATAAGGTAGTTGTTCTCCCATCTGTAACGCATTTCCAGCACAAACTCTTGCCAAAGATGTGCCACTCCTTTGACTCCTCCATGGTAGAAGTTTATCATACAAAGGCATAAAGCTAATTTGTATGTCAGACTGTCAGATGGAGCAGACTTAAACTGACTGAAGAGATTCTAGGGAAGAAATAAAAGAAAGCAAGAAATACAGAAAAAATGGCATTTTTTTCCAAAATCATGTGATCTCTTTCCTGTTTGCCAGTGGAAGCAGTTAAGCAACATTTTAAGCTTAAAAGATACCAGAAACTACAGTCTTTGGAAGAAAAAAGGAATTACAAGGAAATGAAAATCATCACTATTTCTGCCTAGAGATTCCACAAAGATAAATTCCTCTTTCAAAAAGTTACATATTACAAGATGTAGGGCAAGCACAGCAAAGTCTTTATGAACACACTCTCAAAATTGCTTTCTCTTGTGTCACTCAGCAAAACTTACATAATCTTCATTCTCTGGAGGAGGATTGTTTCCTGCTGAAGTGCTGGCTCTGTTTTCAAACCCATCTGCGAGTTTGTCAGCAGCATCAGGAAATAAGAACTTGAAGAAAAAAACATTAACCTTCCATCAGTACGGTTTTCCTGCTTTTCCCACTTTCTCCATAAACCTACTGCTGGCTTCATACCAGCACTCCGTATAATTAAAACTGTTGGCAGAGTTCAGAGATCAGTTTTAGCTCACTTACAGTACACAGACTTGTAACAACTCGGGCTGTCTCAAGAAGCTGATAAATGCAGTTCAAATACTGGAACTGACATCAGATTATCTTTAAATCTGCCACAGGCTATAAACCAAATGCATCAGTGGCAGCATGAAGTCCATGTGCTCTCTGAAGAACCCCATGTGCATGGACAGCTCACTCACCAGGAGAATGGTGTTCAGCACGTCATTGTTCAAAGGAGACTCATCCACACCTCTGTGCTTGCGGATCTTTTTCTTGGCACTGTGAACCATGTTTGTCACTGATAATTTGGGGATTGGGACTGGTGCTGGCTCTGTGAGCTTCGACAGCGCGTGGGTGATATCAGCAACCTCTAGCAAATGAAAGAAAAGCAATCAGAACAAAATCAAACACTAGACCATGTCTCTTTAAAAGTTCACCTGTCTTATTCACAGCCTATTTACTTTGTATTGAACTTTAACCCTTGTGAACCAGAGCTACACCTCATCTGGCAGGTACCATGCCTGACATTCACGGTTCTTGGCAAATACAAGCAGCAAAAGGAGGTCACAAATGAGTCACAGACTGTCCTTGATTTAGTTCACCAAATAAAGTGTAGACTGAGCTGGCTGCAGACAGTGCCTGCTACCTGCTGTAGTAGCACTGCTACTGTGGAGTTACCAACAGAGTATCCCAAAAGCCTGCTGAAGACTCAGTGTTTAAACCTTGTTCTTACATCATATAAATAAACACACTGCAGGTAACAAAGACTGCTCAAGCATATGCTAAAGCTTTAGATAAATCTTAAATAAATCCTGTATTAATCACTGACCTCATAGAGTGTAAGCACAATTCTGTTTTAGAGTCCTCAGGGAAATTTCTCAAATCAAAAAACTGGGGTTTTTTCAGAGTTGCTGCTGGTGAACTTTAGATTGTCTCTTACAATAAACTGAATTAATACTGTTATAAGGAGAGCAGACAACTATAAGTGAATAATTAGATATAAGTGAATAATTAGCAGCAGCCTGAAAAAGCTCATCCTGGCAAACACTTCAGGAAAACTAGAGCTAAGAATGGCTAAAGAAACTGCATGTAAAGCACTATGAGTAATACACACACACTTCTCAGTCTAACACCTTTTTAAGCTCTCTAGCAAGCTCCTTCAAAACTAAGATCAAGTATAACCAAGGAAAATACATTGATACAGGCTATATTTGGAGGGAAGAAGAGGTGACAAGCAGCAGCAAGGAGGTGAAGGTTCACTATATACAGCAAGAAAAGCAAAAGAGAGGGACAGACATCAAAAAGATGGCAGTATTTATATGGTTGGGATAAAGTCTGACTTGTTGGTCAGATAATTTGGGGAGTTTTCATTGTTTTTTTCCTTAAAATGGAGAAGATGAGAGCAAAGCCTTTCAAACAGACTAAAGGCTGTCTAAACTGGTTGTTAAATATGTACTAGAGAGTACATCAAAAAGGAGAAAAAAATCGAAAAAACTAAAAATACATAAAGCTATACAGATAGATCTGATGCGTCCTCAAAACCAACTCTTGTACATTCTAGTAAAATTTTAAGCTTTTATATTCCTGTAAAAAGAAACAGCCCCAACTATAACAGAGGCAATTGCCCCTCTGGATGCTAAACTTGTCTAGAATTCATGAGAAATTTCACCACGTAGCCCTGGCCAGAAAATTCCCAGGAGTATTACAGAGAATGTGCAAGAGTTATAAACACCAATCTGAAGTCAAGATAAGGGTACAGGGAAGGTAAAATAACACAAACCAATTAAATACAAATAACAAAAATCAACTGGATTTTAGTTTTACCTCTTCCTTCCTCCTCAAATGCAGGCCTTCCAAGTATCTCATCAGTTGACTCCTTCCGACGGCAAAGCTTGAAGAATTCAGTAAGGAAGTCACCTGTATGAGGAACAAAGCTTCTGAACTCAGCCAAAAATCTCACTGAACAATGAGCCAACACTCCAAATTATGCCCCAAGGACAGTAATTTTTATCTTTTCATCTGAAAGAACATCTGGTAATTCGTTCTGAAGCACAAATATCTTAAACCACACAATTAAAGTTTAGGTGAATGCACACCCAGGCAGCTCTGGGCCATCTCTCCAGAGCACAGCTCTGTCTGCAGTTTAATCCACTTCTTCACCCAAAGCAGATGAAACTTGGAAAGTTCTAAAGCCCTCTTCCCCACAGGCTTAAAGGCAGGGACAGACAAGAGAGCACAGCTCTCCAGAAGTGCTAATCCTCCCTGTCAGACAGGTTGATTGAACTAAGGAGATGGATACATGCAGAACACAATAAAATGGGAAGATTCTAGTAAATCTAAAGTTTCTTAGAACACAGAGAAAATTCTTCATCTCTGGAACCTGGTGAAATAACAACAGCAATGAATTTCACCGTACCCAGACACAGAGTAAACTACAACAGAAACTTAAGTATTTGCAAAGCTTGTGTTCTTGAAAAAGAAGCCCAAAATACTGTCCACTCAAAAAAATAAGGGGAGTGAGGAAACAGAGGCCATCAGGTAATCAACAATTAAACTCTAATATCATGACTTAGTAGTTTTTGTCTAAAAGCTGCAAGAGAAGACAGGAAATTCTGATCTCTTACCCAATAGACACTGAGGGTTATCTGCTTTTCTGACTCTCACAGACCACTGGGGTGCTTGAAGAGGGTCCAGGTCACTTGGGGAAAAAAAAAATTTAAAAAAGAGAAAAAGAAAAAAAGAAAAGAAAAAATTACAAGGAAAAAAAAAGAAAACCAAATGCCAGTATAAGTATTCAAAAGATGAGTATCAAACTCTCAATAAATGTCATGTCATAACCAGTGAGATCATGGAAGCCACAATGGGCACCACATTACACAGGAGAACATGACAAACACTGAAATGCAAGTAAGAGTCCGTGTTCTCATGTACGTGCATGACATGAACAAGAAACACATGAGAACAATTCAGTTAGACCTGTCTTCCTTTAAAGTGTATTAATCTTGAAAACTCATTTCTGCATTAAGAAAGAAGGAAAAAAAACAATGGGGTTTATTGTTTAAAGTATCAGTACACACTTCTTCCTCTTTAGCAGAAAACCTAGATGATAGTTTTTGGGAGGGGGATGTCAAGCAGTGAATTCTTTTTACCTTACATCCTCCACTATCATCTTTACCAAGAAATATGCGATACACAAAATTTTCAAGTCTGACATGAGAATATGCTCAAAAACAGGGGTTCGTGTTCTGCTGAGATTACAACACAATAATATTTTCTCACACAGAAATGCATTTCAGAAAATTTTTTCCAAATGAGATGTTCTATCAGCTGACATTAACATTCCTCAGAATGGGTTCTTTTTCACATGCAAAGCCACACAGTGTTTGAGATGACACTAAAATGCAGTAGCGAACAAAAAAAGCACATTTGTAGATATTTGCAACTAAGACAAGATACTTACGAATAAACATCATTGTCAACAATTATCCCTTCTGCAAGGTGAGGCCATGTTGTAGCTAAATGCAGTTCACTGAAACAAAACAAGATTTCAGTCTTTCAGTGCTAGCAGAAAGTGTTCTCTCCATCACAGTTCATATTTTAAAAGGTATTTGTGATAGCTCCTATTTGATTCCCTCTATGTATTTTGCTCTCCAGTAAGTTTTCTCACTGCATACATGAGAGCAAGTCCAACCCTTGAACAAAAGCACATCGTTTTTAAGGTTTATCTTGAGGTATATTTAAACATAATAATTTCAGAGATGAATGGGGTACTGCAGAAGTTTACAGTAGAAGACATAAGAGCTTGAACTATGAATATCATTAGACAATTTTGCAAATGGTCTTATTTGCTATTAAACCATTACCCTTCACAGATGTTTCTGCTGTACTTGAATAATTAAAAATCTGTTGGACATGCTAAGTAGTAGGTAGGCAAAGCTAAGATTAAAATAACACACCTTTAAGTCCTCCATTAAGGAAGTTATAAAACAGTTTCCTGAACTCTTCTCTTACCTAATAGGATCTTCACAGGCACCAAATGGTAACTTCCCAAATTCCAGGCCCCCAACTTCTCCCCCAACTAGAGCATCTATATCTGGAGAAAAATCAACATGTTTTCCATCTAGAATTTATGGAACATTTGAAGCAGCATATCATCTTCATTTCACAGCAAAGACTGTAACATGTAGGATGACCAGACAATAGCTGAGCAGTTTAGGTAACTGAGCCAGGAAAACACAATCCTAACATAAAGTCAAAGTAATTGCTTCCAAGAGAAACTGGGAAGTAATCATGAAACAGGACATTCAGAGGGACAGATAAAATTATTGTAATTCATGTTGAGGGAAGGTTATTCCCTTCATACAGGCAGTGATGATAGCTATGAAGACAGCCCTAAAGATTCAAGGTTGATACAAGAACAGACACAAAAGTGCCACAAAAATACTTCGGCAGGAAATCAGTTCTAAGCAGAAAAGGAAGATTCTGGCAGAACAACTCTGCAGAGTGAAAAAATAACTACTTTTAAAAGGTTTACAGTTTTATCAAAAGAGGACTTAATCAAAAGATCTTGGAGATTCCATGTAATCCCAGATACTTATAAAGACACCTCCCAGCATCCTGAGGAACTTCCCATGTCATATCCTTCAAATACATAAATCAAAAACAGACAGCCTCCACTGAACAAAAATTGAAGTGGATAATAATAATAATGTATTGTAATGCCATTATAATAATGCTGTTATAGCATCTGATCTGCAATTTTAACTGCATCTGGCAAACCATTTACAAACAAAACAAGTGAGGTATTAGCACAGATAAAGTATCTGGATAACTTAACTACACAATTGCTTCTTCAGAGAAGAAAAAAGACATTTAAATTCTTTGGTTTTCTTTGAGAAGAGCTAATTGAGTGATGGTATATAAGTTACGGGCCTAGTTCTTCCCAGGGAACATAAATCCACAATTGCACGTACCAACAGCAGTAAAACTGATACTGTCCATTTACAGTTTCTGCAACACACTTTGACACTGGCTCCCTTAGCCAGAATGCTCTAAAGGAGTAGAAGTTATTCAAACTGCTCAAATCAAGAAATATGACCAGAGTGATACAATTCATCCATGACAAACCAGGGATCCTGACTTAGTGAATAACTATGGCAAGGCAGAGAGAGACTACAGAAAACAGAATTTGTGTCTACAGAAACAATAAAAAGATGAAATCTGTGGAATTCATTTCCCAAGTTCTTTAGGTAAAAGAGGAACTATCATTTAAAACAGCACTGATCTTCTTTCTCTAAAAAGCAGGACTCTCTTTAAATATATGTTCAACATACATTCCTTAGCTACAGAGCACACAGACTCACCCTCACTGCATACTTCTTCAAAACGTAGGATTTTGATTAGTGTACTTAATTTTAAGCAAAGGAAAGCCAAACAATTAGATAACCAGACCAAGGCCACAGAAGTTCTGTGTCTCCAAACGTACCCTAAATACTTCAAGCTTGTTATGTAAAACTACTACCAAGTCAAGAAAATAACTTGGGCATTTTACCTGCTCCTCCACCTTGTACCTAAAACATCACATCATTAATAAAATGGATGTTAAGGAGGAACTAATATCTACCTTTTTCCTACGGGTTTGTTTACCTTTGATAAGTTTATCATTTATTTTCTGCTACTACTTGTATAGAAATAGGTCTGTTAAAAACAAAACCTTGATTTTGATTTGTCCTCAAGGAGGACAGTGTCACTATCAAGCAACAATATGAGAGATCATTTTGAGAGTACCAAATGAGTAACTACTCGTTTTTCCTAAACAGCATTGCTATGGCATAAACTTATCAAGTCTGTTCTAAATACTTTAAATTTAAGACTACATATTATTTCCCACCCTTTTTTCTTTCATGCAAGGCTACTAGAACAAAAGACTTGTTCAGAAATTCTTCCTGCATTAAATTTAGTACTGTGTCAGCAACAATAAAAATCCAAACCTTTACCTCAAGTGAGGTCCATGTAATATTTTCTGCTTTTCCCACTGTTAATACATTTAAATAGTGAAGTATCAAAATAAGGTAGTTCATGGAAATAATTGACAAATACTCCCACAAAGTATTAGCGTCTACTAGAACCTGAATCCAAGCATTTCCCTAAGAAATTCTGGGCAGAGTTCTCAGATTCATGGTCAGTCAACCTTCTCACTCCAAATAGATACCACCATTTTAGAAACATCACTATATTTCTAAATGTTGACTAACCCTCATGTTTCCAGGCACAGGCCTCCCCAAAACACCTGTCCCAGCCATGAGCCACAGACAACTTGAGAGCAGCTTTAAGCTGGCTCTCCCATCATACAGAGTGGTATTGGACTGACATTACTTTCCTAGTAATGCAGAAAATATTTTAATTCTTCTGGCAAGACACACAAACACTTTCTTTAGCACTGACTGTTTATCTGAAAACAAGTTATTCTGAGGACACAAGTCTCCTACCTGGTGGCTGCTGTGGCCAGAAGTACTGCTGCCAGTCCTGAAGCACATATGTAAGGCGAATAGCCATGCTAACCGGAGGCAGGGGTGTTAAAGGGCAGCCCTTCAAAATATCAGAGAACAAATTCAGTGTAAAGAGTAAATCCTCTCAAACACTCTAGGGCTCGAACATAAATTCTATATAACACCAGTTTTACACTTACAATCTTGGTTTTGAAGATGTCCAGCAGCCCTGATAAATGGGTGTACTGGCTCGGCACCTTGCGCAGATGAACCATCTCGAAGTCGGTGCGAACGCCTGGGCCCTGGCACTCCCCCACGTACATCCGGCGCCACTTCTGATGGATTTGCACAAACAGTGGCACCTGACTATAAAAAAGGAGTACTTAAAATGTCCTGCTGTCTTGTAGTCTCTAAAACTAGCTGAACATTCTAGCATAATTTCAACATAATTTCACCCTTTAGAACATACTTTCTCTTAGAGGAACACACTTTAAAACACTTAATAGGTATCAAAGAAAAATACTGTTAATGTCATCATTAAACAGAATTCCTAACAAATTGTCAAGTCAGTCACAACCCTATCCAAGACTTCACTTACCTCATTCGTAGTCTATATAATTTTTGAGGAAGATTAAGAAGCTATTGTTACTACACATAGGGAAGAAACCCTCTTGCAAAAGTGGTGTTTTATCAATTACCAATTATTCCAACAACTTCTAGCAGCTTTAAAGGCCTGTAAGGTTTTTAAACAATAATGAAAATAAAAACATTGATTCAATCTTTATACATGGGGATTTTTTTCAATCCTTCTCTAACAGTATTACAGTGCAAATTCAAAAAACCTCTGAATGTGTGTCTTGGGGTGACTTTATGATATGTATCCCATATTGCTGCCCTATGCCCAGAAATTAATTTTGTGCCTTTCTATGCCTTTAAACTGAGCCTGAGAGGGGGGAGAGAAAAAACAGAGCAAACTCTTCAAAGCAGTTTGCAGTTTGTTTTCATGTTTCAAGGACACAGAGATACAGACTCCTCTTGCTTCTAACAGCAGCGGTGGGAGCGGGAGGAAGCACCCGGCTTGCTTTCTTTCTCAGCTGGCTTTCGGGCCCTTTTTCTCCAGA
The DNA here is from genome assembly GCF_009650955.1 of Corvus moneduloides. Taxonomy (NCBI): domain Eukaryota; kingdom Metazoa; phylum Chordata; class Aves; order Passeriformes; family Corvidae; genus Corvus; species Corvus moneduloides. The sequence continues at coordinate 33,114,495 of NC_045482.1, read as the reverse complement.
GAGAGACAGAGTTGAACTTTGCTTTCCTGGGACTTTGGGGTTTTTTTCCCTTCTTCTTTTTTTGGGCTGTTTCAACATCAGAACACATCTGGAGAGTTCTCCACCAAGGCCCGGAGGTGGGCCCACCCTGTCCCAGCTCCGAGGAGGGAGGAGAGAGGCTACCTATGGAAAGACTCTGAAATTTCCCCAGGTTTCTCTCAGCAGAGTGAGAGGTTTTATTATTTAGCATTATTATCCTCTTCTGGTGTGTTTGTTAAATAAATAGTTTTTCTCTCTTTCACTTTCCTTCGAGGGAAATTTCTTTTTTCCTGAACCTGGTGGGGGGAGGGGTGGTTGTAACCTGCCTTCTCTCACAGGATATATTTCCAAATTTGCCCAAACTGGCACAATGTGTCTTGCTAACAGTTTAATACTTTTTCCTCACAAATGCAGTATGCTAGAGTTTTACTGGGACATGTAAATAGGTTTATGCTTTCACCTACCAGCCAGTGTTGCCCAGTGCAATGGAAATGGAACTCAGCAAAAGGTTACACTTGGATTCACTAACAACGGCATCGTTATTTGCAGCCGGAGCAATAACCACAAACTCACGTAAGCCATACCTTGAGAGACAAAGAGAAAAAAGCACATTTCTAGTCTCTGGCATGCCAGCTGAAATACGATTTTTAAAAAATATTGTGACCTGGAGAACCTAATCATCACCAACAGATTGTGGAATCTGTTAATTTGACCCAAGTACCCCTTTTTTTAGAGAGGTCAAGAACTGAGTGGGCATGGAACGCTGCAGATCCTGAAATCACAAACTACCTGAGCTTAATAGCATTCCAACACAGTAATGTGTTTGACTGGGAGGACTTCCAGGTCTAGCAGTCCTGAGTTCTTCCAGTTTATATTAATAATGACTGAAAATGTTTATACACAAAACCAATCTCTCTAGAACCAATGCTATTATGTGCTCAAAATCTGCATTACTAAGAATGTAGTTGCTGTTTCTTAAGGTGGTGCAGCTTTCCCTTTTAAGAATGCACCTAAATATTACATATATAAAAGCTTAAATATGAAGTTGAGACAAGTCGTTTACCCAAGTAAGGACAGGCCTGCTATGGTGGGCTTTTTTTGCACTCTTTTCTTGTGTCCAGTACAAAGAATCATTTTACTTAAGTTTTAACTTTGAATTGAAAAAGAAATATGTAACTGACTGTGCCAGATTTTCCGATTGTTATGCTCATTTGCAGTAGAGATGAAAGGAACACACATACCATCTCACCAGACAGTGGGCTCGAGGAGGAAAGTCATTGTTCATGCACAGCAAGTCCTGCATTGGCAGAGGAAGGGCATCTGTGACAAAAATTGATACATAATCAATGTACCACCACATCCAGCTCACTTACAACTGGCTTGTATTAGCACTGTGTGAATGCAAAGCAAGCTAAAAGCAGAAATGTCAGATCACGCTCATCAGACCTCAGAAACTCTCACACAGACACAAATCAGCACTCTGTGGACTCCACATTCTGACACTGTCTTTTGTCATTATCCTTACAGCCGTGGAAGGAAAATATCAGGTACCTTCTCCCAACTCTTCTTTCCCATCTTTGTCACTGAGTTCTTGTACAAGATAATGATGGGTTACCGAGAATTTGAAGTCTGCAAATGAAATTTCATCCGATTTCTCTTCCCATGTTCCTGTGGTGAATACACCCTGCGTATAAAAAAAGAAATTATCCCATAAATTTACGTTAACATTCATTAGTCTTTAAAAGTATATTGCCTACATGATCAATAATGTTTATTCATGTATTTCTACTGCCTAATAGCTAAGCATGATTTAATTTCAAAAGCAATCCTCAAAGCTCTTCATTATAAAGGTAGCTGGATGCTAAAATCCATGTTGCCAATAATCGTGTTCATTCCAAAGAGCAAATATCATCTTGCAGTCTTCAGAACTGTATGGTAGTAAAGATTTGCATCCTCCCATTTGCAACTACACATCTGAAGCATATGCACCCTCAGCTTTGCCCAGAGACAGCAGTTTCCCACCTGGGATTTTATCTGTATCTAAACCATTCTGTGCAAATATTACCTTGATATTTACTTTCACTAACAAATGATTATTTTTATCTATAACTTACAAAACATCTGTAAGGATAATTAATGTTTTAACAAAAATACAGCATGGGAACATCTAAGAAAATCAGCATCACTGCTCTTACTAAAACAAAGCAACTTGGTCAACCCTTTGATCTTAAAGGGTGTTAAGAAGAGAGCTCTGGTCTAGAAAAGAAAACGTAGGAATATAGGGACAGCTAACTTACAGTTCATTAGATAACATGAGTTTTTATTCTAAATACTCTCTACCTGACTAGAATGAAAAGCAATAAAATTCCTCTGGAAACACAGCAGCCATTCCATACAAACCAGCTGAATTTATCTGCATTACTATGCAGAAGAGCTCAGCAATTTCCTCTGCATTTCACAGGACTGAGAAAGCATCACAAAGGCTCTAATTAGACTCTGAAAAAAATCTCTCCCATCTATGAGACACTCTGAGTCACAAGTAGCACTGTGCAAACCTCAGCCTGTAGGAGAGGCGCGACAAAGGCACAAGACAGGACAAAAAGATTCCTTAAGTATTTAGAGCAGCTTCAAGCACGTTTCCAGATTCAAACTGAAAATAAAAAAAATCAGCCCTGTGTGAAGATGCACCTTTGTCAAGGAAACAGCCTGTTTGGCAGATGGGCCACCAAAGAATTTACAGCAACTATCTGTCAAATTGACACTTCGACAGGTGAAATTCCCCAATAAAGTCATTATCTGTCACACCTAAGAAAACAGTAATAGATGAAATACATGTGTGCATTATTGTATTACTAATTAGCAATTCAAATGCTACAGGAAAATTCAGAAGCAGTAACTGACCTTCTCTAGGGGCCTGCCTGAAGAAACCCCAATAAGTTTCCAGTCATTCAATACTTCTTCTATTTTTGAAATAAATCTGTTAGGGAGGGAGAAAGGCATTAATATTTGCTAAACATTAAACTTGTATTATAATTCAGTTACATAAAAGCAGGCAATATGTTTTCCTACTGCACTGTGGAATCCCTTAAAAACCCTAAAGATCAATCAAACAAAAAAACCCCACAACAAGTATCACACTAAAGCCAGAACAATTGCTTCCTTGTACAAATAAAACAGTCCTCCTATGCTGAAACTTCATATGACAGTTAACTTTTAGCAACTACTATGAGCATCTTTTGACTGTTTTAAGAATCTCACCTTTTTATTTTTCTGGTATTTCAGCATATAACATTTAACTCCTGTTTCACTGTTCACAGATAAATAAGCATTTGCGACAAAATTATACACTAAGTTCAGATTTAAAGCGCAGCACTTTAAATTTCTTGTCTCCTGTCATAAACACCACCACTGGAAAAAGCACTTAGAAAATAATACATTCACAATGCAAGAGCGTTCTTCACCTTAAATTTCTTTGTACATTGTTCTGCCAACTTTTAAAAGCTTCAGCTACGAGATGGCTGTCTTAATAATCAGACAGCTACTTAGAAAACACATAAGCCTTCTGAATGTATATTCTAATCCCTTGCAAACAGGTATTAAACCAGACCTTTCACTAAGTTCAGAAACAGCTCGACTAGAGCCTCTTAACCCGCTCCTCGGCCGCAGCCTGAGCCTAACGCGGAGCAGCCGGGAAAAGGCTCCGGGTGCTCCCGGCTGGAGGCACCGGCCGTGCCGCAGGGTCCGGCTGTCCCCGGCAGGAGCGGCCGGGCCGGGCTCGGCGGAGCCCCCGCGTCACCCCGCGCTGAGCGAGGGGCGCGCCAGCACCTACCTCTCCCACTCGGAGGCGGTGGTGAAGTCCGTGATCTCAAACACCTCCGACTCGGGCTACGGGGAGAGAGGGGGAGAGGCGGTGAGCGGAGAGAGCAGGAGGAGAGAGCGGGACAGTCGGGGAACAGGGAAAGAAAGAGAGGAGCGGGGCACTCACTTCACTGTCCGCCGCCATCTTCCGCTCCTGCTGGCCCCCCCCCACAGCGGCGGAGGCTGCCGGGAACGTGGTGGAGGGCGGTGCCTCCTCAAAGCCTGGACCTCCCTCGCAGCCCCTTCCTCCTGGGCTCCCTCACGGTCCGGCTCCTCCGCGCCGCTTGGGTTCCCCTCATGGCTCGTCCCGGCGGGGCTCACGCACAGCCCAGCTCCCGCCTCCCCGGGCTCCCTGCCCCGCATCCCTCCTTCCCGGCTGGCTGCAGCCCCTCACGGAGACGCTCACGGGCGCAGTCGCTTCACAACGGCGCGAAGCTGAGGCGCGGGCTGCTCCCACAGATTCTCCGGCTCCATCAGGATCAGCCGAGACGGGCTCCCTCAGATGTACGAGTAACACAGCCCTTGTCAGCCAGCCGGGGGCTGAGGTCTCCCCCAGGACTGGTGTCCCGCCTAATCCAAAGCCTTCCCCCTCGCTTGTATCACGCGGGGGACGGCGACAAATCCCTCTGGCATCCAGCAAAGCAGCTCCCTTAAACGCCCTTTTAACTCAGCTTGAGCCCCACTCTACCTCTTTATCCCGTCTCGTCCCTTAGCACACTCTATTACTTAAAAAAGAAGAGGAAATAGCCTTAAAATCTGCGGCTAGAAAGGAGATTACAAATATTCGTGAGAGCGTTGAAATGAGGGAACTGAGTACGAAGTTAAAATGACGTGGAACATATTAGCTACTAAAAGTATAAATGGAGGCAAACAGAAGATAGAAATAGGGTTTGGTTTGTGTGCTGAGAGAACTTGTGATTGGAGTTTAAAGTGCTGCCGTTTAGCTCGGCTGTGTTTGTTTTCAAAGGTCACTGCTGCTCTTTGAATTAAACTCCTGCAAACCGAATTCCCCCCGGGGTGAGGGAGTTACCTGGGCGACATGGTGTAAACTCAACAGCCCCGCGTACCCGCAGCTGCCTGCAGAGGCGACTGCCTCTGGAATGACTTCAGTGTGCTCCGCACTCTGGGAAACAGCCGAAAATAAAATCAAAGTGTGTGTAATTGCTGTCGAATTCCTCGCTGCCCAGCAAAGGAAGGTAGCTGCGAGCAGAAAATGCTCTGTAACTTCCCTTTGGGTTGCTGTGACTCTTTCACTCTTTGCTGCTGAAGAACCAGGTTAAGATTTATTTATGCCTTTTTACAGAGCAGCCCCTGTTATTATTTTGAAGGGGTTTTTTGTGTATCCAAAAAAAAATGGAAAGTTTGTAGAAGTTCACCATCTGACTCTTAACAGGCGAACCTAATGGGATGAACATTGTAATGGATTATCTGGCCTTTAGCATGACATCGAGAGTGCTGGCTGCTCTAGCTACTTCCATAGCTAATTCCACTGTCTTAATTTGTATTCTTGTCACTTGAAAAATTGAAGTTCACTATGTTTTTCAGGAGGACACCCAAATAGATCAGAATTATTAACTGGGATTAATTTTCTTTTAAGAATTAGCTTTCTGGAATTTCAAAACTCGCAATCCTTTGACTTAACCCTCTCATGTTTCTTCTTTATGAGTCTGCACTTTGGAATTGTTCTGTGTTTTTTATGCCACTGTCATCTTACGGTATTGCTAGAGTTGGAGTTTAATCTTGGAAAAGAGGGTTAATGTTTTTATAATTATGAAGCAGCTCCCAGCACACTCACCACAGCCGAGAACAGGACTGACTGTAAACAAGGGTCAGCATTACCCACACACAGCAGCTGTATTGACCAGGAGGGTGACAGCCAGCTCCTTTCCCACAGTTATTGCTATTAGTCATGGGAAAGATGCATTACAATCTTCTAATTAAGAGTAAAACCCTTTCAAGTCAAATTCAACATAGCATATGTTGTGGTTTTAGCTCTAAAAACGTTCTGAACTCTTTGGTTCTGTGCATTCACAGGAAAGGGCATTAGATGCTAAATCACAGTACTTTTAATAATTTCAAGTACTTCAAAAATGTTTTTGTCTTACTTTTGTCTCTTAAATAATGAAATATAATTTAATGTGTTGTATACATGAACTGGAAATCAACTAACAAAATATTCTTTTCAGGTTTCTGGGCCTTAATACATTTAAGGACAATATGTCTGACAACCAACAAAATAAGAGGAGTAACAAAAAAGGTAGTCTAACCCAAAACTTGTGTTTAAAGTGTAAAATGCAGATCTGAAGCTGGAAAAACTACAGTAACAACTTGAAATCTGGCTATTTGTCAAAACCTAGCAACCATAACAAAATACAAAATCGAATTCAGAGTTACTTTCCACCTTTGTAAAGGCCTGAGATTTGTTTTGGTTTCGTATTTTTAAATGCTCTGCTTCTGTCAATATTTGTCTTCTATTTCTCTTCCCCTGAGTTTTTTTTTAGATATTCTTTGTTTTTATAGTGCATTGAATTAATAAACTTACCAAAGAAATAAAAAGAATTCAATAAATTTTAAAAATTTGTCAAGTGTAACTTGCTCGTGTTTCTTTTTCTGATAGTTATTCCCGGTACTTCTTTATAATAATATTTTAATGCCGCAAAATAACTGCAGTTGCAATGTGTTCCTGGTCAGTGAATTAAACTGCTTTTATGCAAATATTGATGTATTGCTGCAGGTTGTGGAAATGTTGTTGCTTTTCAGAATGCAGACAATATAATGGGAGAAATTCATCAGTCAGACAAAGCTCTAGGAAAAACCAGCAAGTACAAGAAGTATCAGTATTTAATTTGCACTTGGGTATGCACAAATGGGAACAAAGAAGGTAGTGGTCTGAATAAGAAAAATATTTCCTTAGACAATATGTTCTAGACAATACATACAGCTCTATGTGTTGTGCAGTGTTTATCTCTTCCCAATATCAATTATTGGCCATTGCTGGCGGCAGGATACTTCATTAGGTGAATAAATTATTTGGTACAATAAAAAAAAATATGGTATATGGTTATTTGACTTATTAAACCCAGACAATTATCTTGCATACACCTTTAAGATTGACTTAGACTGTACTTTTGTACCTCTTTTCTGTCACAGTATTTATCTTTTTCCATGTTTTTCATTCTTCAGAAAACAGGTGGCAGAAATCTGAGGCTTGTCCACACAGCCTCTGTTTTTTCAGGCAGACCATAGCTTATTCTGTAAGTATCAAAGGCACATCGGATCTTCAGAATTCTTCTGACACACTCTCCTGATGATTCATTAAAACTACACACTGGAAGCAATCAATTCTTGTCAAAAAGGGGAAGGTGAACGATTTGTTTTCCCATTCCTGTTGTTGCTTGGTTAACGTTTTTTGTCATTTGTTCTCACGTGTAGTCAATCTCTGCATTGAAGTCAGATATTTCCAGGGAGGGTGAGGGAGTCACAACTTCACAGATAAATAAAGGAAAGATACTTTGGCATTCTGGGATCTTACAAACCTCTTGGTCACATTATTCACCAGTCATATGATTGTTTGCACTGGCTCCTTCCAGTTATTTTTGCTCTGTATTTTGGGTTTTCTTGTTTTGCCTTTTAGCCAAATAGCATCAACATCCAGGGCATGGCCAGACCAACAAGTGGCATGTTTTCCAAGTAAAAATCAGATAGCATTACCCAGGAGACATCACACTTCTTTACCTTTCTTCTCAAAGAAAGAGAACATGGGATGTGTCTTTGACTTCAGCTTTCTGCTACAGACCTCATGCCCAGAGTCTAACATTTCAACATCATTTATGGAGTTAGATACCTTCCAGATAATAAAAGCACAAAGTAAGTTTAAATTTAAAAGTCACAAATTTTATATAAAGTTATATATTGGTTATCATATTAGAGGGCAAAGTCTTAGAAGTCCTTTTCCTTAAAAGTTGCCTTTATGTCTTTTGCCTTCTTCACAGAGACTTCAGCCATGCCAATCCTCTTTTTTAACTATATGTTTGTGTGTGTGTTGGCAGAATGAAAGAGATAAGAGAAGCAATGACAAACCATTCCTGGTACTCTGTGTTATGAAACTGAGCCCACAAATGTGGAGTGTAATTCTCTGTTCCTGGAGTGATGATATCTCTTGCACTTTCTCCCTCATACTGGCAATACTGTAGTTAGCAAACATCTACAATTGAAAAGTATTTCTTTAGATTATCAGTGTCAAAATATTTTACAATGACAGTATTTTATAATTTTCTATAGAAAATGGAATTGTGAAGTTCAGTATCATAATTAAATTTCAACCTACAACTTTTTTCTGCTCTGCAGATCTATAGTACAGTCCTGCAACCACAGACAGATCCTCGATCCCCTGAACACTACAATTTGAAATTGATTTATAAATGTGAATTGTAGTCTGTTTAAGAACATCAAATTAATATTTCATTTGTTTTGATTTTTAAGGGTTAAATGTAACAATGCTAAAAACCAGGAACAAGAGATCTGAGGTAAGAGGACCTTATGTATAAAATGATCACTGACAAAAGTATTATATCCTTTCAAAATCTTAAAAATAGAAATACAGAAGTGGTGGAGGTAGTTTGCTTAGTCTCAGGTGGGTTTTTTTAAAGAATGTGAAGTATTTTTACATTTATTTCACATTTTACATTTATTTGTGTGTCAGCAAATCTTCAGATGTATATCTACAATTTGCCAGTAAGATGTTACATCAGGGATTTTTGGAGAGAAAAGTTCAAAAATGTATAAAACCCTTTAAAATAGAAATATATAAGTTAATTAAAATGTGCATCCTATATGTTAAACAAATTAGATGTCTAGTTTTGCCAAAAACCCCAACACTTCTTTTAAATGGTAATTTAAAATTGAAGCTGAATTCTAGAATAGTTTTGATATTAGATGATTGATGAAATTTACTGTGTTATCAAATAAAAAATAATCTCTTAGGATTAAACATATTTGACACGAGATTTTGTGTAAAGTGTAAATAGCATTAGACAAAACTTTTGTACTTTGAAACAAGCTCACAATTTTACATCTCAATGCTTCACAGCATTTCAAATATACTGTATTTAGAAAAAAGAGAATTTGGCCTTTGTGTATTTTAATTAATAGCATTTTGTACAAAAGACTCAACTCATTGAATCAGATGTAAACTTTAGTGACCACATCACAGAATACAGGAAAAAAATGAAGTACAGAAGTAGGAGCAAGAGTTCTGACAAAGGATTACAAAAAGGGTTATGGAAAAAAACATTTCAAATGGAGGAAAATATTTAAGAAAAATAATTTAGCTGACCTCAGTGTGGTTTTATACAGCTTCATTTCATGTCTTGGGCTCTGGTGGTTTCTGGAGGTGTATCCTTTGGGATAAACTGAGCATTCATATTAATGCCATGGAGGCTAGACAAAGCCTTCAGAACTGTGAATTTTAAACCAACACATTGCTTTTCCTGGCATGTTCAAACCTCAATTTGCCCTTGGAATGCAAACAAAAATTTCCTGCAGGTTGCAAACTGATGTTGAATATAGACATGCAAATGAGCACTCAGACTGTGTGATTATTTCTATTGCATTTCTATTTCTATTGCATTCATTTGCATAAAAATATCGTTTCCTGTAAAATAAAGAACAGAAATACTTTTGTCAGAAAATTATTCTCACTGTTCATCTGAATAGTCAAAACAAAGTATTCGGTTTTCTCTGATCTGTACTCCTTCAAATGTACGTGGTACCTTTCAACTAATGTGATGGGAAGAGAAGGAAGAAGGGAGGAATAATAAAACACATCCCTGACCCAACAGACTTCTGTGTCAGCTGCCTTTGGCTTTATCCATTTCACTTCACTGAAACTCGAGTGCAGACTGTGCTGTCTTCCAATGTACCTAAAACTGAGCTAAATCTGTGGCCATTTAACATGGTTTATGGATCTATATGTTTAGATTTAATATAATGTATCCTAAAGTCTATAAATAATTTTTTAGAATTGTTTTCTCCAGGGATGCAGTAGCATTTTGTTATAATGGTCTAGTTTTCCTTTTGAAAAATTGCTTACATGAGTTCTAGTTCCATTGGGAATATAATTAATGGTGTCAGCACACATTGAGGGTTACATAAAAAGACTTTAAATGCCAGCATTAGAGTGGTGCTATCATTCAGGGAGAGTGTGCATTGTGAATGAGAATCTCCAGCACATGAAGGCACTGACTTTGAATTCCTGTAGCAAACATGTGAAGTGCCATAAGACAGAGTTAATAACTGACAAGAGGATTTGTATATGTGGACAAAACTTACTGTTTTTAAATCATGGAGAATGACTTGTGCCTTAAAGCAAAAGGCCCCACTTTCTGTACTACGAAATACTTAGAAATAGTTCTGGATGTGAGAAAATTAATGTAATTAATGTGAGAAAAATCATGTATTTTCTCAGGAGTTTGACATTACACTTCATAATAGATTTAATATAGGACTATATAAAAGAATAATAGTTTCCTATTTTTTTTTCTTAGTCTACTTGGTTCTTATTGATTAGATTTTACCTGTATCTGTGGTGTAGCACATTATTAATGTTTTTTTATGGAAATTACAGTTTCATTTGCCACCACTGACATGTCAGCCTGTAAGAACAATTCATCTTGCTCCTCTAGAGGATGATATTGTCAATGAAAGCAGCAACATCAGAAATATTTTAAATATTATGAACTCTATTCCTCAGCCTGTAAAACCAGTTACTAAATTTTATCAGTATCAGTTAGACAACCTATTAAAAAGGCACGCTGAAAAGTCATCAGAATTGATCACGGCCACAATTTCTGATACATTCATGCCAGTGAAAGACCTGTACTACTTTAGCATGAGTAACTGTGGTAAGTACCCCAACAAGAAGAAGAAAGAAATCCAAAGCCATTTAAAATGGAGGGAAGCTGATGTAGCAATCCACACTGAGAATAAGGACCTGGTGAAATTCTGGTGGTCAGTGATTTGTGAGAACATCGATCTTCTGACCCAAGCCAGGTTCTGTGATGAGAGTCATCCCCAGTTGAGCTCAAGGAATGCTCTGGTGAACTGTGGCATATTTACAGCTCAGACAACATTTACAGTGTCAAGCAACAGCGATGCCTCAAGAGCTGGCAAAAAACAAAACAGAGCAGAGAATTGCTGTAGCACTGGTCTGGAAGAAGGAAATGCTACAGAGAGGATACTGGATTATAAACCACATGAAGATGCTGAGAGTGCCAACTTTGTGCTTTACAATCATACCAAGGCTTAGAAGATAATTCAGTAATTCCCAGAGTAGAAGTTAAAGATCCCTCTGGATAACAGTCAGAAAATCAAGTCTGTATCTCTGAATCTGAAAAAGAAAAAGAAGCAATGTCAGAAGCAACTTCAGAAGACCAAAACAAGCTTGTAGCTGTTGTTCATGTTACAGTTTCTGAACAAGAGCCAGCCAGGGAACCACACACTGCTGAACAACCTGCCACAAAAAAGGGTGGTGTCTGTACCCTGCCTCCTCATGTTACTCAGAGCCTCAATGTTCTTGCTCACAAAGAAAATGACAAAAATAAAATAAAGATGAATAGGAATAAATATTCATCAAAATCTAAAATTAATAACAAGGTTAAAGTATCTGAAGACTTAATTGCTTCTGATGAGGCTACCACAAAATATAATGCCAAGAGTCAGATTTTTCCATCTTTGGAACGGACAAAAGTGAAAGCTGAGACTTCCATGAAGTGTCATAAAAAAACCACTCAAGGAGACAAAGGCCATGTTGCTCAGAGTGCTCAGAAAATTAAAAAGCAAAGTTGCTCCTGCAGTTGCAAAAATTCAGCTGTCTTAAAGAAACATGTTACTCCACTTTGTCTGCCACGTGCACCCTCTGCTTCAGATTTTGTAGATCTGAAATACGCTGACATGTTCAAAATAATAAATTCAGATGACCAAGGCCCAGGTATTTACGAAATGTTTGGAACTCCTGTCCATTCCCGCATGTGTGACCTTGCTCAACACGAGGGCAGGTTTTATAAAGGTGTTTATTCTGCTCCGTCAGGGAGATGCACCTGTAGACCTGCCTGCAGTAAAGGGGGAGAGAGCAGCAGAGTCAGAAACACACAAAAGAAAACACATTCCAAGCCAAAGAAGACCATACCTGGCACTAAACAAAAGCAGAAAGGCTTAATCACAAAGGACAGAAGGACCAAGTTGAGTGACAGCAACACAGAGCGAGATAATGTAACAACTTCTGGCTTGGATTTTCAAACAAATGCCTTGAGTAGCACAACATTGTTTCACGGAGACACGGATCATCAGCTCACATTTTTAGAAGAGCTTTCGCAGTCAACTAAGCAAAATGAAATTTTTTTAAGTTCAAACCTATCAACTATTAAAGAAGTTTCTTCAGAGCAGTCGTTAGACAGCTAGGATAAATCCAGCCATCAGAGAGCTGCTGCCTGCAGCCATGATCTCCTTCAGTTCAGTGATAAAAGACTGCAGAGGATGTGTTGCTCCAAGTGGCAGTCTGGTAACAGCAGAGCAGAACATCTGTGTGCGCCAGTGCAGGAGGGATATGGATGGTGGCAAACGCCTGGAATCAGACCAGGACTCCAAGTCTGTCAATAAATATGAATTGCCCTTTTCAGATAGACTGGAATGCCAATCCCCCATAAAAATACTAGATCACAGTTGGGCAAACACACCTCTAAACAGTGGTTTGGTAAATGAATTGACTCAATCTTCAGTGATTTGGACAAAAAGTGCCAAAAGCCCCAGTTTCCAGACAAGTCAAAACATTTTCTCCTGGTCAGATACTAGGGATGTGACTGATGAGTTGCTTTGTTGTCTGGCCAAAGAATTGCTAATGCTTGAAGAAAAAGACATCAACTCTTCAGGACCAAAACATACGTGTTCTAAAATGCAAAACACACAGAGTGAAGAAGAGGAAAATACGAGGAATGGAGATGGAGCAATAATAAATAGTGCTCTAGAGAAGGTAAAAGTAATTTCTTCTTGTAACTTGCCTTTGAGTTATGCTTCACACAAGTTTGGATGAAAGATGGGAAATACGTGCTTATTAAAGAGATTTATCAAGTCTCTTTCCCTTGGGCCAGCTGCCCACTGATTCTTCCAGTGTTCTGTTGAATATATCTGTGTTAGAGGCTGCAAGCCGGAAGGTACTAAGGCATGACAAGAATAGCTGCCAAAGCTTATATAAATTGAGAAATTGTAGTGAATAAAGGGAATACGCTATTTTAATTGAAGAGTTTGTATAAAAAGGTTTCAGGTAAGGCAAGAGCTGGAGATCTGGACAGCTAGGGGATATGAAAAGACACTACAATTAGTCCCTGTCTATCTAAAAGGGGCAATTATTTTGAATCTCTGAGTGCAACCAGATACTTTTATAGGTATGAACTACAAGTATTGGTTTATCAGATTTATCCTGTTTAATTAATGCTTAATCAAAACTTGAAGCTCAGAAGGCTCACATTTTGACCCCCAAGTCAGCTAAATGCCTTCACATATTAAGGTGTTTCTCTACCAGAACTGCTTCTCCTTGGTCCTGTTAGCTCTGTGTCTATTTAAATTACAAATCTATAAGGAAATTTCTTTCACTATGTATTGATACACTCCCTTGTGCTTCTGCAGACACAGGTGCCAATTACAGCTCCACTCTCACTTTCCCAAGGGAGATCCACGGCAAGATGGGGTAATTATTGCCATCTTTCTGAAGCAGTCTCTTCTTCCTGGGAAGTCATGGCCCTGTTATTTTCATCAGACCTGTGTTACGTGTGTTAGTTAGAGCATGATGATAGCCTTATTCACCCTTCAGCTTAGCAAACTGTACCTATGAGACCAAAAAAAAGATTACATCCTGCTCTTTTAAGTGCTCCTTCTGTCCTGGTGTCTATGGAAGAAGATGCCATGCTGTAATCTTCTGGTTATGCACTGTTGTGATGTATACTTGAAAATATTTATACAATTTTACCTACTATAGCAGCTGTATCAATGACCAGGGAAATATATATATATATATATATATAAATCTATAAGGCAAAGTCATGTCAGGAAAAATTACTCCAGAGAAGCGGCGCTCTTGGATCATTTGGGTTTTCTCAGCGCATTAACCGCCAGTTCCCTCTTAAGAGTTACCTTGCTATCACCAGGCTTAGATGTTATAGTCCACTCCTTTTCCAGGAATGTGAAGACCCCCCCCCCAGGCCCTTCCCAAACTGTCACCCGAACTACAGACATTCCACAGCATTACATTACAGAACCTCGGCAAAGCTTTTCTAACATTAAGGAACGTGAAAAAAACCAACATCACAATCCATTCCTAACGATGATGGAACATGCAAAAAGCCAACATCACGATACCGTTCAGAGCAGAGGGACCAGCGGTGATCCGGCCCGCCCGCGGAGGGGTCGGCGCTCATGCGCATGCGCGGGCGGAGTGATCCGCCAGCAGGGACTATTTGTGATGCGGTCCTGCCCGCGGAGGGATTATCGGTGATACGGCTCCACGCGGAGTGATCCGCCAGCAGGGACTATTTGTGATGCGGTCCTGCCCGCGGAGGGATCACCGGTGATGCGGCTCCCCTGCCCGCGCATGCGCCCTCAGCGCCGCACCCCCACCCATCTGCGCACGCGCAAGGGTCCGCGCACGCGCAGCTGCCAAAACGCGCTTCCCTCTACAATTTGAAGGAAAGTTGAAGAAAAAGGACAGTTTCATCAAAGTTGAAGAAAATCACGAGAGAGCAGCACAAAGGCCGCTACGGCCGGCTGCTCCGGCACAGAGACAAAGGCTCACCTTTACAGCCCAAAGATCGCCTTTAACAGCGAGCTCCCCCCGCCAGCTCCCAATCCCAGCCCGCCTTCCCGGGCACGGTTTCTTTCGGAGCAGGGCTGCATTTCCATCCCCCGCTCTGCGAGTCACCAGGTGCGTTAGGAGCGAGCCCATCCCGCTCTCTGAGACACAAGGGCTTGCTCCAGGACACTGCTCCTGTTCCTCTGTTCCAGCCACTCTGCTCTCCCCAAAACACCATTTCCTCGGTGCTCCTCTGAAACTGCATCTCAGTGGAGACCGAGGAGAAGATGTAACGTCCAAATGAAGTCTGTCTTTTCCTCTCCACTTTCTCCCTACTCTGACCATCGTCTTTCCAGCAGAGTTACGATAAAGCCTTTTTGGCTTCAAATGAAGAAAGTGGCCTTCTAAAGTTTCATGAATCTACTAAATTACCAGGAAGCAGTTTAGCTAACAAA
Organism: Corvus moneduloides; assembly: GCF_009650955.1. Lineage (NCBI taxonomy): Eukaryota > Metazoa > Chordata > Aves > Passeriformes > Corvidae > Corvus > Corvus moneduloides. Next base: position 33,099,327 of record NC_045482.1, on the reverse strand, counting down.
TATCCTTTTATGTGGACAAGAGGAGAAGTCCTTGGAAAGGGAGCCTATGGCACGGTAAGTTAATGTCTGAATGTGTTAAAAGAGATGTGCTGGTTGTCATTGAGCTACACCTTATCTAAAAAATCACTGTTGTCTTAACAAATGGTTAAATAGTTTGCATTATACAGTGAGACATGAAACATGACAAACACAAGGATACTATTTAAAATAAGTAAATACTCAAGTTTTATCTTGTGTCTTGCTGAATAAGTGCTGGTTTCACTGTAGGTGTACTGTGGTCTGACAAGCCAGGGGCAGTTAATAGCTGTAAAACAGGTGGTTTTGGATACATCAGATCAACTCACTCCGGAAAGGAGTATCAGAAGTTCCATGAGGAAGTTGATCTTTTGAAGACATTGAAGCATGTCAATATTGTAACTTATTTAGGAACTTGCCTGGGAGATAACATTTTAAGCATTTTCATGGAGTTTGTTCCTGGTGGCTCCGTTTCCAGTATTCTGAATCGCTTCGGTCCGTTGCCAGAAGTTGTCCTGTGTAAATACACCAAGCAAATGCTACAAGGGGTTGCATATTTACATGACAACTGTGTGGTCCACAGCGACCTCAAAGGCAATAACGTGATGCTCATGCCCAACGGGGTGATAAAGCTGATTGACTTTGGCTGTGCCAGGCGCCTCAGTGGCACCCGCAGCGAGCTGCTCAGGTCTGTGCATGGCACTCCCTACTGGAGGGCTCCAGAGGTAATAAATGAGTCTGGCTATGGCAGGAAATCACACATCTGGAGTGTTTGAGATGGCAACAGGCAAACCACCACTGGCTTCCATGGACAGGGTGGCAGCCATGTTCTACATCGGGGCCCACAGGGGGCTGATGCCTGCCCTGCCCGAGTGCTTCTCCAGTGCTGCAGTGGAGTTTGTGCACGCCTGCTTAACCAGGCATGGGGGCTTTGAACTGGAGAATGAAAGGAAAAATGCTGGTAGTCTGTGTTCTAGAGATGGTCCATGGGAGCTTAGCTTATGGTACATATGACTTTATTGTAAATGCATAGGCTTTTCAGCACTTCAGGAAAGCCTTGAGATAAAAGTATATATAAAAGAGCTTTATTCTCTATAAAGCTATAAAAAAGCCCTCACAGATTCTCTTTTTGTAGGCCTTATGCTCATAATTTACTTTCACTGTAATTTTCATGCAGAAACATGGTACCATTGAGTTTTGAACATAATGTTTGATAAATTTCTTTGCTGTACTTTGCTGTTCCAGTATTGTTTGAGTTTGGCCTATGTCAGACAAGTGTTAAGGACAGTATTCTAAATGGAAGAGCTTTCACTTAGTTCTTGTCTTCTGCAGTGGAAAAATCTATTATCACTGCCAGGATATACAGGACATAATACATTGAAACATAATACTTATTAGAAACATGAAGTTCTCCCTATAAAACCCCAAACCACTAGCATACATCCATTATAAGAATGATTTTTGTGGGTTTTGTTTTGTTTTAAACAAAGCCATGGGCTCCTTAAAACGCATGACATTGTCTGGAGGTGACAGAACAACCTGATTGACAGAGGCTTGAACAGATAATTATCACCCTTCTTAAATACATTTTTGGTGCACCTGAAATAGCCAAATTAGCAGAATTATTCAAAGATTTGCAAGGAATTTAGGAGAATAAGTAATGGTTTCTTTAATAATAAAATATTTCAGTTTTATAATTCATAAATTCCAACAGTCTTTTCCCTTCAAGCCTCCCTTCCTTTTGATCAGCTTTGCCAAAAAACCCCAAAAATTAGTAGTGAATGGACAAATGATAATAATGAAAGGCTAATTTTGCAATTAGATTTTGCAATTACATCACAGACATAGATATTTGTTTTATGTACTGATCTGTGAAACCTTCAATGCAGAGATCAACACGAACGGCCTTCTGCTCTGCAGTTGCTGGACCATCCCTTTGTGAAAGGAAGACAGTGAATTTTTCAAAACTCTTGCCATATGAGTATACATTTTCCATGGAAAAGATTTTCACTTGTGAAAAAACAGACCAGAAGGAACTGGACTTTAAGGTGACAGCAGAAACACTGGAGAGCAGTTGTGTACAAGGAGTCTGTTATTAGGCAGCAATGATTAAAGAGTCCCTGTTCTGCAATGCCTGTGCTCACTGGAGTGGGCACTCCTTCACTGGGAGCACAAGGCCACGTTGTGTTGTATTTGGAGAGTCTTAAAGGGAAAATAAAGTCACCACCACTGGCGTGCAACAGGCCAGGTAAGCTGGAATGTCTGTAAAATCCTATGGAAAACAAGCTGTGGGCAGAGAGCTCTGCAGGTAACTCCAACTTGGAGATGAGTGATGAGTAATGAATGTGATGATCCCACAGGAACCTCAGACCATCTACTAACATAAAATGTACTGAAGCTTTTATTCAGTCAGGTGGGCTCTTTTATTTAGCTGGATGGGCACTTCAGTTTTTAGCTGGTGAATAAATTTTTTACATGCATAGATGAGTCCTGTGTTCCTGAGGCCCTGTATCTCTGCAAGATACCGTGGTGATAATTACAAGACATAACGAATCTAAACCATGGGACTGCCTCTTTTAAATGGAACAGTGCATTTTAGGGACACTTTCAGGTCCCAGAAGGTTGGGGCTGGACCAGAGCCTCTGGAGATGCTCTGGTCCAGCCCCACTGCTCAGAGCAGAGCTGACTGAAGCAGGTTGCTCAGGCCGTTGTACCACTGGCTTTGAGTGTTACTATGGATGGAGACTCCACAGCCACTCCAGGCAACATGCTCCAGTCTTTAACCTGCCTCATGGTAAAAGTGATTTTATGTTTGAAGACTGTCTTATAGGTGAAGTTGTCCTATTGTCCCTTGTCCTGTCTGGCTCTGTCTTCCTTACTGTTCCCATGGGGTGCTGATACTCATTGAAAACCTGAAGTGTTTCTCAGATCACTTGAGTGAGCTCTAGCTGTGATTGGGTGATATGGAACAGTGCCCCCCTGCACTGCAGAAGTCATTGTTAGACTGAGTAGAACTAGCTACAACTAACTGCACAAAGTGAAATAAAATCTAAAAAGCATTATTAAGTATGAATAAAACAAAGCAAAAAGCCCTAGGTATTAGTATTTAGCATGTCCTTTTTCTGATAAGGCTTCTTTCTCTCAGAATGGGGTAAACATTTAGCCTTTGTGAGCACCCAGGCTCCAGGAAGAGAGGCAGTAAAACTCAGCCCTACAACTGTTCAGAGCTGAGCTCTCAAGAGTTCAAGACACTGACTTCAGTGCCAGCAGTAACATGAACATCAGTGTTTTACAAATAGGAAAGAAGGAAGTTCTAAGTTTTATATAAAACCAACTTTCCTCAGAGGACTAAACAGTTACTTAAATAGCTTTCAAACTTTATTTTATTCCCATAGCCTGACTTCAGAGTTAAGTCTAAACTTTATAAAAGCAAAGAGAAATCTGTACTTCTAGCAAAATCCTTTATTAATAGTTTCTGTAGGTATAATGTCACATAACAATGACAGAACATTATGCCATAATAAGAGAAATCCTAACATCACAGTAATATTCAAAGTTCAAGCAGTTAACAGTCCTTTTTTGAGGAATACCAGTTGGTGCTCATGCCAGACATCCATGGCAACATCATGTTAAAGTATCTTCATGTTAAAGTACCTTGCAGAATAAAGGCAGGAGCCCTGGCATGTGAGCTCAAGTGGGATGTACATAATTCCATGATGTGTACTAATTCTTCCCAGATTAAGGTAGAGTCTTCAACAAAGCTGCAAAGTAAATATGAGGGTTTATTTAGCATGAAATGAAACTGAGATGAGAGTCATAAGCAGGGAAAGAATGGGAATGCTCTAGAATATATAATTAATTAAAGAAAGGTCAGCATTACACACCTCCCTTCTTATGCACATCTTATAAGCAAAACTAACATCTCCTGTTAGAGTTCTCCAATATTAAGGTTACCAGTTATTTGCAATTTGTCATGTTTAATCCAGTTAATTACACTGAAAGTAGTCATTAGAGGTTTGTAAAAGTTGAACCTGAGTTTTTAATCAAAATGTGAAAGCACATTTTTGCTTTTGTTCAACCAGACTTCAAGAATGAGGTGGCAGCTTAAGGCCAGCACTTGCAATAAAGGTATTTCAGCTTAATCAGAGCTGTGCCTGCAGCCCAGCCCAGGGCCCAGCCCAGCTAAACCAAGCCTTGTGTTAGTCTGGGGAGCCTTGGGTCACTTGGCTGAGCCAGTCTGGTGGAGCAGTCTAGAAACAAGTCTAACTTCACATACTTCTTAGTTGGGGAGATCAGAGATTATCCAGATGCCTGATTACAGGTATCCAATGTAACAAGGGGAAAGGGTGTGAAATCCTGAAAACTGCTTTTTTCATGAGACTCTGAGTGACTCAGAGAGCAGGGTCACACTTGCTTCATTATTTATAGTGTAGGAGCAGGGCAAGCCTTGCTGGTTTAAAGACTACAGCCTTCCTTTCTGAAACCAGTAAGAACCCATTACAGTGCATGCAGGCTGCCAAGCTCCTGCTGTGACTGCAGGTTTCCTCAAGATTTGGAGCTTAAATCTCAGAAGCTGAACGCACAGCCCTCTCCTGGTATGGTTGCAGCGGTAGCCTGTGTTTCTTTCACATGGTAAGGTGAGTCATAGCTCACATCTCAGAAGGGAAGGGCCACAGGCAGGCCAACCCAGCTATGTTACACTGGTCTTGGAACTACCACCAGCAATAGGCTGTAAACATTTGCATCTAAAACCACACACATATCTACCTCTCTTTCCAAGGAGGCAGCCTCTGGTTCCAGAAAACCCATGTTCTCTTACTTGGGTTCAAAATTAGTGCTTTTCCACAAAGCTCCGCAGGAACCATTGCCACTTCTACACCACTCCTATCAAACCTCTGGTTCTTGTACACAGGCAAAGACCCAGAGTTTTCCCAAGGAAGGGCTTCCAGGACACACACTCCAGTGCCTTTTCTCCCCTACTTTTCCCTTCCCACAGGGACCTGCACCATGGGACAGCTCAGAAATTTTAAAGGTGTTATCAAAGAACACAATCTGAACTATGGCAACACCAATGTTGCTGTTGCAAGGGCAGGAATATAGGGGAATCAAACCCAAGCACTGCAAGTTTTAAGGTTAAAAATTGGGTTTGGATTTGCTATATCCACTTCAGAACCCAGAGAAACAGTCACATCCAGTAGCAAGGGCAGAGAAGACTCCTGGCACTAATTCTCTCTTTAAGATGTAAGGAGTTAAATACCTTTCAGTCTGGCATAACTTCCAAGGCTCAAGATGTTAATTTTTAGAACTGATTATGTTTATGGGCATTTACATCAAAGTAAAGAAAGCAAACAAAGTATTTGTCCAGTCATCTTCCCTGCAAAACAAGGATTGGGAACCCTTCCCACTAAGGTCTTAGATGCTTGGTGTAGCACTGTCACCCACCCCTCACTGCTAGAAAGAAAAATAATAAAACCCCCTGCACCATCACACCTGGCCAGGCACTACACACTGTCACCACCGTGCACAGGCTCTGCCCCCAAGGTAGAGAGAAGGGGCAGCTTAAGATGGCACAAACTGCCTAGAATTTGCTTTTCAGGTACCAAATATCTGATCAATGTAATGGAAATAAAGGAAACCAGTAAGACTTCAGACTT